>NC_084837.1:54490265-54794550 GCF_033115175.1 Lepus europaeus
ACGGACAGTTTACAGCAGAATTCCACACCCTAGGAAAAATCGCTGTTCCTCCACAAGCTCCCAGACACCAGGGTTGAAGAAGAGTGGTTTCTACAAGCCGGGTAATTCACCTTGCTATTTTCTAATTTTTCTCAAATGTTAGCTATTCCACCTCCTGATCAAAGCAGTAAACTCAATCCTTAAAATTAATAGGGTGAAGTAACCCAGTCTGAAGAGAAGCAGTGTTATTGAACTGATTTGAGTATTAACATGAACTTCCATTGGTATCACTATTGGCCATTTAAATGTATTTGGGTCTCAATTCTCTATGTAGAATACAATGCCTTGTTTAAAATTCTAATTTTTCTTGGTCTTCTCAAAATCAAGAATCGGATTGGAAGTCATTCCTGGTAGGAAAGCTATCTTGGAGGATTTGGTACCAGGTGGACCTCATTGTATATCCAGTCTGTCCATATTATATCTATATGACATGAGAAAATTAGGCTTTCCCATCTGAAAAATGGAAATAAACATTAAGATTATTAAAATTTAATGTTTAATGGCCGGCGCCATGGCTCAACAGGCTAATCCTCCGCCTAGCGGCACCGGCACACCCGGTTCTAGTCCCGGTCGGGGCGCCGGATTCTGTCCCAGTTGCCCCTCTTCCAGGCCAGCTCTCTGCTATGGCCCAGGAATGCAGTGGAGGATTGCCCAAGTGCTTGGACCCTGCACCCCATGGGAGACCAGGAGAAGCACCTGGCTCCTGCCTTCGGATCAGCGCAGTGTGCCAGCCACAGCGGCCATTGGAGGGTGAACCAACAGCAAAGGAAGACCTTTCTCTCTGTCTCTCTCTCTCTCTCACTGTCCACTCTGCCTGTCAAAAAAAAATAATAATGTTTATAAGTTCTTAATACAGACATAGTACATAAGTGTGCTAGTCAAGCAACATTTTAAAGATCCAGATTCTAAGCTTAAAAAGTAAAAGAAAAAGAACAAATACAAAAGAGATGAAGAAAGAAAATAATAAAAGGAGTAAAAAGGAAAGAAGGAAAGAAAGAGGAAAGAGTTAGTGGGCTGGAGAGAGGACGGGGAGGGAGCGGAGGGGGAAGAGAGGGATCAGCAAGGGAAGCTCAGAAACTTTGTTGTCTCATAGAAATCAATGTAAATGATACGGTAAAATACTTTAAGAGCAAATGAACTTAGAATTTGAATTTTCTCCTTGAATAACCACAAGAAGTAGGTAGTTTTCACATCCATCACACAAACTGGTCTCCAGAAGAAAAGCCGTCTTGTCAGTGAAGTGGCCAATCAATGTACAGAGTTGATACTGGTCGTTACTTCCAAGTCTTGCTCTGACTGATTTCATTTGTACAGATAAAAACTACTCATCAGTCAGTGTCGTGAACAACAATAACAGAGTATCAGAAAGGGAGGACTTTATTTGGGTTTTTCATCCCTTGTAGTTGCTGCCTTGAACCCGAGCATGCACACACAGGGAGGACAAGGATGTCAGACTTTGCTTTTATAGCACCCACACCTGTAACTATCCTTCTCTCTCCTTTTTTTGTTCCTTACCATCTATTCCCATTTTGTCTTCCCTTTTCTGTTGTTATTTGTCTGTACTTAATTCCTTTTCACTCATTATGTAATATCCTTAAGGTCTTATTTTCACAGGTAAATTACAATATGATATGAACATAAAATTATTCAATAGACATTCTCTTTGCTAGGTGACAAATCATGAACCACCATCTCTGTCTCTCTTGCCCTTTCTCTCAATATTAGAGCATGAAATAAAAGTAGTATCTATGTCTTGGTTACTGATCCCACTGATACAACTAGGGAAACCATATTACCTTTCTTTGTCCAGAAGAATTCAATTGCTGTTCCTAATATGTCCCTTTCCTATTCAGAATAGGCAGTACTTTTTACCATTAAAAATGTGTCAGTTTTGTGTGAATAATTTTAACTATAAAGATCAATGTTTGAATTATGATCATAAACTGTCAAGAGTTAAGCATCATAAATACTGATTTGTACAATTGATTTCCATAATAAACTGCACAATCAGAAATGAAATATACACAGAGGCAAAATGAGGGAAAATGTGTTTAACATTTTTTGGTCTATAAATCTCTTTTTCATCAGTGGAATATGAAATTTAGATAAGAAGAATTTACATACTAGAAAAGGAAAATTAATGTGTGAATAATTTCTATCTAATATTATTAGGATAAGAAAACAAATAGATACATAAGCAGGGAAAATATCTACATATTCTTTATTGTAAAAACAAACACGGCAAAAGAAAAACTCCAGTAATGGAATCAGAAAGCAAAAACAGGGGCCCGTGTTGTGGAGTAACAGGTTAAGTGGCTGCCTCCAGTGCCTGCATTCCATATTGGTGCCCTTTGAGTCCTGGCTGCTCCTCTTCTGATCCAGCTCCCTGCTGATGCACCTGGGAAGGCAGCAGAAGATGGCTCAAGCGCTTGGATTCCCACACATGAAAGACCTGAATGAAGCTCCTGGTTCCTGGCTTCAGCCTGGCCCATTCCCAGCCATTGTGGCTATTTGTGGAGTGGTCCAGCGTATGGAAGAACTCTCTATATCTCTCTCTGTCCTTTTATCTCTCTCTCTCTTTCCAAACTCTGCTTTCAAATAAATAAAAGGAGGGAAAAAAGGAACAACTAATACATTGTCATCTAATACTCATGTGTCCATAACTTTCTATCACTTTTTAATCTAATCACTGTCCTAAATACTATGATTCTATTTCTTTCTTCCTACTTTGCTGTCCAATCCAATGCTTTCTAACTCTTGGATATGTAACTTACAGAATAATCCAGAAGCATAAGTAGGAAACATAGAGTAGTACTGCTGATAATGACCTTTTGTAATTCTCCATCCACAGGTGGTCTGAAATCACTCCTGTTTACAAGTCAATGGACGGCCTGAATGACTCCATAGTCTCTGAGTTTGTGTTGCTGGGACTCACCACTTCTTGGGGAACTAAGGCTTTTCTCATGTTGACATTCTCCTTGCTCTACATAGGAATCATCCTGGGAAATCTCTTCATTGTCTTCTTGGTCATTGCTGATTCTTACTTGCATTCTCCTATGTACTTCCTGCTGGCCAACCTGTCCCTCATCGATGTGGGCCTTTCCACTACTGCAGTTCCCAAGATGATCTCAGACCTTTTAAGTGAATATAAAGCAATCTCCTTCCAAAGCTGTATGACACAGATATGCTTCATCCACATCATGGGAGGAGTGGAAATGGTGCTGCTCATAGCCATGGCGTTTGACAGGTACACAGCAATCTGTAAGCCTCTTCACTATCTGAACATCATGAGCCCTAAAAGATGTGTTTTATTCGTTGTCATTGGCTGGGTAACTGGAGTTGTCCATGCGATGTCTCAATTTGCTTTTGTGATTAACTTGCCTTTCTGTGGGCCCAATAAAATAGACAGCTTTTACTGTGACTTTCCTAGGATAATTAAACTTGCATGTACAGATGGGGCCAAGTTTGAGTTTGTTGTTGCTGCCAACAGTGGCTTCATGACAGCAGGAACCTTCTTCCTGCTAATCCTTTCCTACATCTTCATTTTGGCCACCGTCTGGAAACATTCTGCAGGGGACTTATCCAAGGCACTTGTCACGTTGTCAGCTCACATCACGGTGGTCGTACTTTTCTTCACTCCGTGCATTTTTCTCTACATGTGGCCTTTCCCCACATCATCACTTGACAAATACTTGTTCATTGTTGATTTTGCTGTCACCCCCATCTTGAATCCTATCATCTATACACTAAGGAACAAAGATATAAAGATAGCAGTACAAAGGTTGAGCAAACAGGAGTATTTTGTCAGAAAGTTCTGATGAAATCTGATTTGGAGCTCAAATTGACAACCCCTCCAAGTATCTGCCATTTGACATGGCCACCTGGCCATTACCTCAATGTACAAATGAATGTTTCTACCACTGCTACAGAGCATTTATTAATTGTTTTACTACTATCCAAAATATAAATATACTGTGATATAAATTATTTTAGCTGGTAGCAAAAATACCTATAAATAATGTTCATGATTCAACTTGTGCTTATTTGGCCAAACAAAGGGTTATATAATATTTCTTCTTTTTCCCATAAAGTTTCCAAATAAATTTCAAATTTACTTTCATGAAGGTCAAGTATTATTACATCATTATTCATTTGTTTAAAAAAAAATGGATGAGCCTGGTAGAAATTATGCTAAATGAAATGAGCCAGGCACAGAAAGAAAAATACTGTATGATCTGACTTTTGCAAAAAAAGAAAGAAAGAAAGAAATGCTGGTTAAATAGAGATAAAATGCAACAGTGGTTACAAGAGCAGGGAAAGGAAGAAGGGAAGTCAATAGAGAGAAGTAGGCTGAACGTTACCAACTTCCAGTTAAATATGAGGAGAAGTCTAGAGAAGGATATGCCACATGAGAACTTCAGTTGGTACAATGATGTTGCAGGCTGAAAATTTGCTAAAATATTTCAGAAGCTCATATCATAAAAGCTCTTACCATACACATCTGTGTAAGATGATAGATATATTAACCATTCTATAGATATCATTTCACTATATAGTGTATATGAAATCATAATGTTGTATACCAAATATATATAATAAAATTATTTTTAAAAAGGAAAGGCAAAACTGTAGGAACAGAAAAGACACCTGGGATTGTCTAGGTCAGGGCAATCCTGTGTGACTGACTATAGGGGAGAAAGACACTACAGAGGAGAGGGATAGAGACAGTAATGTACCAGAGAAAAGAGACAAATAGGACATAATAACTGTACTTTTCTTTTCACATGAAATTAATTAAATTTAAAATAGCAAACAAAATTCATAAAGAAAAAAATCTTCATTGATACGTGTTAATGGTAATCCCTTAGATCTACAAGACTTATGTTCCAAGGAATGCAGGGAGTGCCTAAAACTTCAGATAGGACCAACCCTATATAAGCCACACTTTCCTATATACACATATGAATAGTTTGATTTATAAATCGAACAGCCATAACAATATGCTGTAGTAAAAGTTATGTGACTGTAACTCAACACCCCCCTCTCTCTCCCTCCCTCCCTCTCTCTCTCCCTCTCTCTTTCTCCCTCTCCCTCTCCCTCTCTCCCTTCCTCCCTCCCTCCCTCTCTCCCTCCTTCCCTCCCTCCCTCTCTCCCTCTCTTCTTCTCTCCCTCTCCCCCTCTCCCTTCCTCCCTCCCTCCCTCCCTCTCCCTGTCCCTCTCTCCCTCCCTCCCTCCCTCCCTCTCAACATCTTGCACAGTACTCACCCTTCTTCTTCCAGACCACATCTGACCATAGGTAACTGAAACTGGAAAACAAAACCTCAGAGGATACTGTGTGTGCACTGCTCATTATTCACAGAAACTTTGGCTTGGCGGTTATTACATCCAAGAGCCAACAAGAGGAGAGGGAAAATGAAGGAGGCCTGCAAAATTTACCATCAATGTATTTTTGAATCTTATTATATGTATTGATAGATTATTTCTTCAATAAAAATTAGAATATAACATTCTTTTATCTTTTCAGTACTTAGAGATATGTTCATAAAACATAGTAGTTTTACACTCAAGATACTAATTTCCAAGCATCTTCTCAAGGAATACTGAGAAGATTATATCCAATGTTATTCTGAGACACAGGAAGCAGAAAATCAAGTTGGCCTTTAAGTCAAGATCACAGTAGCCACACACCAGCGCTAATTGGGCTGTAACCTGCTCATTTAAACAATTCATTCTACGTCTGCTAGGACTAGAGCTGACATCATGACTCAGTTTATGATATGATAGGTTAGAAGAGTGTTATATCTTCCTAACAAATATAATAACAAAAACACTTCAACAGCTTTATTCAGGTAAAAGTGATATACAATAATTACATGTAGTTAATACATGTATTCATGATAGGCACTATCTTGTACAACAGATCTTCATAATCTAATCATCTGGAAAAGCTGAATCATTATAATCACTTAATGCCTCCCTGTTCCCCTTCCCCAGCCTTTGAAAACCATTACTGTGGTTCTCCTTCTGTAAGTCTGACTGCTTTGGATAGCTCGTGGAAGTGAAATCGTGTAGCATTTGTCTTTCCTGTGACTGGCTCATTTCACTTAGTTTGAGGTTCTTAAGATTCATCCATGTTGTTCCAAATGGCAGCATTTCCTCTTTTACAGTTGTAAAAGTTACTCAATATCTGAAGGGCAGAAAGAGATTTCCCATCCATCAGTTCACTCTCCTAATCCTGCAACAGCCCAGTCAGAGACAGGAGCCAAGAGTTCTCCACAGGTGTTCCACGTGTCTGAGGGACCCACGTATCTGAGCCGTCATCCGCCTCCTCTCAAGGTACTCGTCAGCAGGAGCGAGGAGGTGGGAGGCAGAGTGGAGCCACAGTGCAAACCCAGGCACTTTGACATGGGCTCTGGGTGTCCCAAACGTCATGGTCCCTGCTGCACCAAGTTCCTCCCCTGCATCTGTTAATGTGAAGTGATATTCCACTTTACCATATTTTCAATTCATCTGTTCATGAACACTAAGTAGTTCCCATATCTTGGCTATTCGGAATAATACTGCAATGAACATTAATGATTATTATTGAATTAATGAATATTAATTATTTTTAATGCAATGAATACAAGTGTGCAGGTATCTGTCCGATGGACTGATTTCATTTCCTTTAGAAATATAACCCGTGGTGGGATTCCTGGGTCACAGGATAGCTCTATTTATCAATGTTTAAAAGCACTTGCTCATTTATTTATTTGAAAGGCATAATGACAGAGACAGAGAGAGAGAGATACTTACCATAGCTGTTCACTACTAAATACCTGTAACAGTTGTGCTTAAGCCAGACAGAAGCCAGGACCCAGGGACTCCATCCAGATCTCCCACATGGAGGGCAAGAACCAAAGTCGTTGAGCCATCATTCACTGCCTGCCAGGCACACTAGCAGGAAGTTGGATAGGAAGTACAGAGTAGCCAGATGGAACCAGGCGCTCTGATACCAGATGTCGGAGTCCTAAGAAGTGATTTAATTCACTGTGCCCACAGTGCCCACAGCAAGAAGAATTTTCACTGTTTTCTATATCTGTTGCAGCTTAACGTCAGAAGGTTCCAAATTTGACATCCTAGCCAATGCTAATTTTATTTATTTATTTATTTATTTGAGAGAGAGACAGAGACAGAAAGACTGATAGCTCCCATATGCAGTTTCACTCCTCCAATGCCACCAGTGGCCTTGGATCATGCCCAGCAGATGACCAAAACCAAGACTCACAAATTCAATCCAGGCCCCTCAGGTGGGTGGCAGGAAGCAGGAAGCAGGTCACTGCTGCCCTGCCGGGTTCTCATCCACAGGGCGCAGGGGCAATGGGCAGAGCCAGGGATTGAACCCAAGCACTGCCACCAGGTAGTCAACCAGCATCTTAACCACTACTCGGCCAACACTTTGTTTTCTGTTTATGCTTCCTTATCTTACGTGTATAGCTGCATTTAACTAAGTGGAAGCTTTTGTTGAAAAGGGTCAAGTACTACACAATATCGTCAAGTCAGAGAAAGGGAGAAGCTAAGGATCCCTGAGGAGCATGAAAGCAAGTCTTTCTGAACACTTGGCCCCATTTAAAACAAAGAGCTGGAAGGTCTCCAGCCCAGAGACTACTGTCTGCGGTATGCAGCTTTATATTGCATGGAATGAGATAGTCATCGCCAACACCGCTTACTGCAGAAAACAAATTGGACCTCACTTCAGACTTCAGGGAATCTGAGTGAGCTTAGTCAGCCAAGAAGCAGCTGGTGTCAGTCTCCTGTAGGGTAGGTGTATTACAAGCTATCTGGTTTTAACTTCACTTTCCATCCCATCCACTGGTTTAACAATATTTTCAGTTTAGCATTTTTCAATACCTGTATTATTAGTGAATGTTACTTAGTTTCTATGATTACCAAAAATATAAGATTTCTCTCCCAACTAATCCCAGAGACTTCAGTAGTCCTTAAAGCAGAGTTTCACACACTAATAAAAAACAGTCTTATATGCTTTCAGATACACATGTTGGGAAAGAATGGTTTTTAGAGACCAGTTATCTCTGCCTGTTATCTTTTTCTTTTTGCATTTTGGCTGTTCTATTTTTTGATCAAAGTAGTAAACACAGACAAAATCAATAATTAACATTAATAAGACAATATAGTCTCAAGGCTAATGATGATGTTGAATTATTTGAATATAAATGTGAACTAATTGTTATTGGTTTTTTAATTTATTTATTTCTGAGAGCTGTGTGTATCTGAAATGTAGCATTAGATTTGGGGGCTTTATCCAGTCTGATAAGTACATATCCTCAAAATATATTTTATGACTACTAACGATGTCTTTCTGATCTCTTGCAGGAGGGGCAGATTCAAGAACTTGAGAAACTTTTTATGTAGAACATTTATTACCACATTTTTAATCATCATATTAATTTTTGACAATAAAAATTATACTTCTAAATAAGTCACTCAGAGAAATGCAAATGTCATATGACCTCACTCCACCGAGGAATCTTTAATAAAATGTGATCTGACAGAAGTTAAAAGTATAATGTTGGTTACCAAAGGCTGAGGAGGGAAGAGAGGAAAAGGCTGATTAAAGTCTACAAGGTTATAGCTGGAGAGGAGTGAAGAGTCCTGGGGCTCTATTGTACAGTAACGTGAGATCAGATATTAGTGTGCTATGTATTTCTCTAAAAGAAAGAAAACTAGAAGACAGAGTTTTGCATTTTTTTCCATAAATAAATGTTAAATGTTTGAAGAGTTAAATGTACTTACGCTAACCATGTTACAACATATATATCTAGCAAAACACAACACAGTACTCCATTAATATGTATTTTTGTATGTCTGTTAAAATTTTTAAATTTAAAAAAATTTCTTAAATGAGTCAAGATAAAGTATTTCTTATGAATAAAATATTTATCTGATCTTCTATAGTTAGTTTTTCTTATCCACAATGTTGTGCACACATCTACATCCAAGATAAACTGATTTGCGATTTTGAGTTTAGTGCAATGCCAACATTTCAGTAAATATCTGCTCTCTAGTTCCTGATCATTAAGTTCTTGCTTCTGTTCCAGAAGCCCTTATTCATCTCTTTGTATTTGGGTCCCAGTAGCACACATTCTGTAAATGGAAGAAGCAAACCAATCAGTGGTGTCTGAGTTTATTTTTCAGGGACTTTGTGACTCACAGGAGCTCCAAGCAATCCTCCTACTGCCATTTTCTATACTCTACCTAATGACAGTTTTGGGCAACCTCTTTGTCGTGCTGTTAATCATCACTGACCACAATCTCCATTCCCCCATGTACTTCCTCTTAGCTAATCTCTCCTTTGTAGACTCATGCCTTTCCTCAGTGACCACCCCTAAACTGATCACAGACCTCCTGAAGGATGATAAGACCATTTCCTTTGGGGGCTGCATGGCCCAGATTCTCTGTGTGCATTTCTTTGGAGGGGGTGAGATGGTTCTTCTGGTGACAATGGCCTATGACCGTTATGTGGCCATCTGCAAGCCACTCCATTACTCCAGCATCATGGACAGACAGAAGTGCACCTGGCTGGTTTTGACATCGTGGATCATTGGCTTTGTTCACGCTATGAGCCAACTGGCTATGATCTTGGAGCTGCCTTTCTGTGGACCTACAGTAGTGGACAGCTTTTTTTGTGATATTCCTTTGGTGATCAAACTAGCCTGTATGGATACCGATACTTTAAGAATAGTTATAAACGCAGACAGTGGGCTTTTGGCAACAGCTTGCTTCATTCTCGTGCTGATCTCCTATACTTATATCCTGTTTACCATCCATCTTAATGCTAAAGATGGTGCATCGAAGGCCCTCTCTACCTGTACTTCTCACATCACAGTGGTGGTGCTGTTCTTTGGACCCTGCATCTTCATCTACCTGTGGCCAGTAAGTATCACCTGGGTGAACAAGTTTCTGGCTGTGTTTTATACTGTAATCACACCTTTCATGAATCCAGCCATTTACACACTAAGAAATAAAGAGATTAAGAATGCCATAAAGAGGCTGACAAATCAGCATGTGAACTCAAGGGATAATTGTTAGCAATCTCACATGGCCAGAAAATACACTGTGTGGCTCTCTTTTGCCACATGTTGACTGTAAACTGAACAGCCAATAACTGACTCAGATCAGAAAGCTCTGGATAACCCAAGATGTACAGTTTGTGTTTTTTATTATGAAAGTGTGTTTTGAAATCCAACACTTAGATTCTTACAACTTAAACTGCAAAAATAAACTTTGTATATATTCAGTGATTACCAAATGTGAACAAAGATGATAATGGCACAAAATAATGGCCACAATTTGTTAAAGGCTACCTATGTTCCCAACGCTGTACAACATCCTTCACCTGTTATGTATTACTTAACAAAATCACTTTGAGTTTTCATTATACTCCCATTTTTAAAACCACATCACGTGTCTATCCTAATTCTGACTTAACTAGAGAAAATTCTAAAGGCATTTATATTCATTTAGGAAACAAAATGATAAATTGTCAAACCATGGTCCTATTACCCCTGCCCTTCATAATTTAATCCTTTAAAGTTTTCAGTTCTTAATTGTTGTTTAAATGTAGCTTCTCTTGAAATGTCTCCCTTAAATACACAAGCAGAAATGTTTTCGAAAGTTTGAAACATTACTTTTTCTAATTTAATAAAAAATTTATATGATAATAGTTTTACCTTACATGAAGAAATAACATGAGATATTATGATTGTGGAGAAGGAAAATGAGTTGTTTCAAAGCAAAAAAATTATGGGAAATGTCAATGGGAAACTGTCAATAAAAATAACAGCACAATTACTCTTCATTCTCTGCAAAGTTCAGAGGAGCTACGTGGTTCTGATCTATATAGCTAACAAATTTTCTGCTTTCTGAGTAAACCCTTACATGATACTCTCATACAAAATTATAAATGCATGTACACACAATGTATGTATACAAGTATTGCATTTAATACATCAGGTAGAAAGATGATAATTAAAACATCACTCATACCTGTCTAGAGACGTGCAAGCAGATATGTGGTGACTTCTTGGGATGTTTTTGAGAAGTAATTATCTCAACTGTACTCACTGATACAACTCTGGTGTTAGAAGTCACCACTACTTCATAGGTGATTTGAAGCCCACAAGCAGCTTACTCTCTCACTTCACTATGGACAGAATAAAACACCAGCACATCTTGACTGACTCCTTGTTAAACTAGATAACTAGTTCTTGCAGAAAAAACAAATGAAGTCTTACTACCATTTAGTTTCTAAGCATATGAATTACTTTTAGCTCATTAGCAATTCAACACAATTCACTTCTAAGTAATTCATGTTTCAAGGAGAGTCTCATTGGAAATTTTCAAAATTTTGAATTCAATATCATTGAAAATACAGTAATTACAGAAGGTATGGAGTTCTGTCACAGGCATACTTGCAAGAACATTATTTTATATGTGTATACTTTTTAAAGAAAGGATCTGGGGTCGGTGTTGTGCAGCGGGTTAAGCTGTCTCCTGAAGTGCCAACATTCCATACGGGCACTGGTTAGCGTCCCGGCTGCTCCACTTAATATCCAGCTACCTTTAATGATCTAGGAAAAGCAGTGGAAACTGATCCAAATATTTGGCCCCCTGAAACCCACATGGAGACCAGGATGAAGCTCCTGGCCTCAGCAAGTCCCAGCCTTGTCCATTGCATTCAACTAGAGAGTGAAGCAGCTGATGGAAGATAAGAGATTCTGACTCCTGGCTTAGCCCACCCAGACATATTTATTGTGGCCATTTGGGGAGTTAGCAAGCAGAAGGTAGGTTCTCTCTCTCTCTCTCTCTCTCTCTCTCTCTCTCTCTCTTTCTCTCTCTCTGCCTTTCAAATAAATAAGTCTTTTTTTAAAATTGTCCAAAAAGCAAACAACTTTGCCCCACATCAATCCCCATTATAATAATAAAACAATAGAAGTTATGCTAAGTATGGGTGAGTGACGGTTGTGGGAAGACAATACCATAAAAGTAGAAACAGAAAGTAAATGGATTTGAGGTGAAGCATGCACACAAAGATGGGCATGCCATTTATGCCTAGTGGTCTTCGAAGGACGTATGGGGAGAGCTGAGATTGTGATATTGTGTAGGGTATTCACTAAGCTTACACCAAAGTTGTAAAGATATAATAAAATTTCTTCTTTTTTAAAAAATGGTAAACTATTTCTTTACAAGTACTTAATGTTAATATGTGAATCCATATGTTCATATTTCTAAACCACTGATCAAAAAAGATGTCAGTACAGATAATAAATCATGTGATTGCATATTGACCTTGCATCTCCATCTCTTTAGTTTGTACTGCTAAAGTGGAGAAGAGAACAGGTAGTCAATAGAGACTAATTAAGTTTCAGCTAAAGCCAGGAGCCAGGAGCCAAGAGCTTCTTCTGGGTCTCCCACATGGGTGGCAGCGGACCAAGGACTTGGGCCATCCTCTGCTGCTTTCCCAGGCCATAGCAGAGAGCTGGATCAGAAGTGGAGCAGCCAGGACTTGAATCAGCACCTGCATGGGATGCCAGCGTCACAGGCGGAGGCTGAACCTGCTACATCACAAGGTCGGCCCCTGTCCTCACTGACTTTAAATCTGATCTAGAAAGCTGACTGGAGTCCAAGCAATTCCTTTGCTCCAAAAAATGTAATTCACATTGCCTCCCCCGCCCCCAAAGTGAGGAACCTGAGCTGCTCTGGTATAGCCGCTGCTACAAGTCTATTCTTAGTCCAGAATAGTAGATAGCAAGCGCCCCAGAGCCCCAGGAGTCCCAGAGCCACAGACAAGACGCTCTCCAGACAGAGTGCAGTCCCCTCCGTTCTGTAGCTGTGACATTTCTGTGCACGAGCTCCAGAGCCACACTCGTTCACTCTGTAATCTAGGACAGTTCCCTTCGGCTTCTTGGGGCTTGGCACCAGCGCAATCCACAAGAAACTATAAGTTATTCAATCTGAGGAATCCTCATTTTCAACTCATGGAACACAGTACTGGGCACCTTCACACATGGTGGAAATTGCTCCCAGTTCCCATAGGACATGCAAAGGTTTTGCTGAGGCTTGTGTGAAGCGAGAGAGCAGCTTCCTGCATTCTGCCACTCCAGACCAAGACTTCCAATGCACAGTCCCCAGCAAAACATGAATTTACCTACAGGACCATGACTCAGTTCCCCTTCACATCCCACAGGATCTCCCAGGAGACTAGGATCTTTGGTGCTGTACTCCAAGCATCATTTGCACACAGGGATGGCAGGAGCTACGGAAGGTTTCACACACATCACAAAATCCCAGAACCACAAATATTGGGCCTGAAGCCCCAGCATCTCTCAGGTTTCCCTGGAAGGACACAGGAACAGGCCCCTCTTACAGCATCAATCATGGGCTACAACCATCACAAACCCTAGTGTGACTGACATAAAAAAATCTAGACGCCAAAGAGTCAACCCTAAAAGCCCACATCCACTTCAGAGTCATACTTCTATATCAATGAACTGCTGTAGACTGATCAATTGTGACATTCATAAATACTACTGATATTTATTAAATCTTAAGAAATCACTCAATGATTACACATCTAGGCTCACCTAAAACCAAAACAAAACCCATAACCAGAGTGATAACCGATGTTCCATGTAAACAGAAAGTTATTTTCCATCAAAACCTACTCCATAAAGAAGGAACAATTATATCAGATGCACTGATGTCAATGTAGGGACACAGGAAACATGAAGAACCAGAAAAACATGACTTCTCAATAGAACACAATAGTTCCCCAGAAACAGATCGTGATTAGAAGGAAATCTATGAAATGGCTGCAAAGAGAATCAAAAATAATGATCCTTAGAAAACTCAATGAGGGGCTGGCACTGTGGCCTATCAGGTTAAGCTGCCACCTGTAGCATCAGCATTCAACATGGATGCCAGTTTGAGGCCTAGCTGTTCCACTTCCAATCCAATTTTCAGCTAATACTCCTGGAAAGGTAGCAGAGAACAGCCCAAATCTTTGGGCCCCTGCCAGCCACATGGAAGGCTCAGATGAAGGTCCTGGTCCCTGGCTTCAGCCTGGCCCATCAAGAGTCATTGTAGCCATTTGAAGACAGATCCAACAGATGGAAGATTGACCTCTCTCTCTCTGTCTCTCCTTATCTTTCTTTCTATAACTCTGTCTTTCAAACAAATAAATAAATAATCTTAAAAAAAAAACTCAGTGAGAGTCAAGAGAATACAAACACAACATTTAAAGAGATGAGAAAACCAAAGTGATGGAAATTACTTTTAAAAATCAGAAACCTACAATCCCATCAAGGTGGCATGTACCAATGCCATCTCACTAGTCCAAGTGATCAATTTCAGTTCACAGTTGATCACATTGATAGGTCTAAGAGTCAAAGGGATCACACAAACAAGACTAGTGTCCGCTAATACTAACTGATAGAATCAAAAAGGGAGAGAATGATCCATTATGGGAAGCAGGATACACAGCAGACTCATAGAA
Source organism: Lepus europaeus (assembly GCF_033115175.1). NCBI lineage: Eukaryota > Metazoa > Chordata > Mammalia > Lagomorpha > Leporidae > Lepus > Lepus europaeus. The sequence goes on from NC_084837.1 coordinate 54,504,859, forward strand.
TGGCAGATGTCCTAAATAGCACTCTGGCCTCAGAATCAGCCCTTAAGGCATTCAGATCTGGATGAAAAGCCCATGAGAGTATTGTAGGCATGGAAAGCCAAGACACTCTAGAAAAAAAAAAAGAAGAAGAAGACCTAAATGAAAGATCCCTGCGAGTGAGATCCCAGTGGAAAGAATGGGGTCATCAAAGAAGGAGGTACCTTTCTCTGAAGGGAGGAGAGGGCTTCCACTTTGACTATGATCCTGTCAGAATAAGATCAATGTTGGCAAATCCTAAAGGCTTCCATAGCCTTGGCAACTCATGACTAGAGCCTAGGGAGATTACTGACGCCATAAACAAGAGTGTCAAATTGTTAAGTCAACAACAGGAGTCACTGTGTACTTTCGTCTCATGTGGGATCTGTCCTTAATGTGTTGTCCAATGTGAAGTAATGCTAAACTAGTACTGAAACAGTATTTTTACACTTTGTGTTTCTGTGTGGGTGCAAACTGATGAAATCCTTACTTAGTATATACTGAATCGATCTTCCGTATATAAAGATAACTGAAAATGAAAAAAACAACTTGGTTTTTAAATTGGACATTGCATAGAAAATTAATCAATTTTTAAAAAATATCATGTAGGATATCTGTCCTTAATGTGCTGTACATTGTGATTTAATGCTATAACTAGTACTCCAACAGTATTTTTCACTTTGTGTTGCTATGTGGGTGCAAATTGTTGAAATCTTTACTTAATATATACTAAACTGATCTGTATATAAAGAGAATTGAAAATGAATCTTGATGTGAATAGAAGGGAAGAGGGAGCAGGAAAGGGGAGGGTTGTGGGTGGGAGGGAAGTTATGGAGGTGGGGGAAGCCATTGTAATCCATAAGCTGTACTTTGAAAATTTAGATTCATTAAATAAAAGTTTTTAAAAAAAAAAGAAAGAAAGTATTACAAACAAAGGAAAAAAATCAGAAATCTAGGAGTTCAACATATCAATCACTGAAATAAAAAATACAATCGGGAATTTCAATGATAGAATAGATCAAGTGTAACAAAGAACTTATGATTTTGAGGGCAAGAATTTTAAATGATCCAGTCAATCAAAAATAAACAGAAAGGAATTATAATAATGAAAAAATCCTGCAAGATGCGCAGGATACCATTAATCAAATATTCATATTATAGAAACACCTGAAGGGTAAAAGAAGAGAAAAGCATTGAAAACATACTGAATAATACAAGAGGTAAAAAGTTTCTAGTCTTGAAATAAACATTGATACTCAGATATAGGAAGCTCAAGAACCTCAACCACACTCGACTGAGAAAGACATTCCCCTATGCATAAAATAATCAAGTTGTCAAAAAGTAGGGATAACGGCCAGCGCTGTGGCTCACTAGGCTAATCCTCCACCTGCGGCACTGGCACCCCAGGTTTTAGTCCCGGTCGGGGTGTCAGATTCTGTCCCAGTTACCCCTCTTCCAGTCCAGCTCTCCACTGTGGCCCAGGAAGGCAGTGGAGGATGGCCCAAGTGCTTGGGCCCTGCACCTGTATGGGAGACCAGGAGGAAGCACCTGGCTCCTGGCTTCGGATTGGCACAGCACGCTGGCTGTAGCAGCCATTTGGGGGGTGAACCAATGGAAGGAAGACCTTTCTCTCTCTCTCTCACTGTCTAACTCTGCCTGTCAAAAATAAAAAGTAGGGACAGGAGAGAATCTTAAAATCAATAAGAGAATAAATAACACCAAGTTATATAAAGGAAAGCCATCTAGACTAATAGCAGACTTTTCAGCAAGAACCCTGCAGGCCAGAAGAGACGGAGATGAGATACTCAAGTTCTTTTCAGAAGAAGGCTTCCAACCAAGACCATAACATCCAGCAAAGCCACTCTTTATAAGTAAAATAGAAAATGTACTTCCCAGACAACAAAAATGGAGGGGCTCGCACTGTGGAACTTCGGGTTAAGCTGTCATGTGCGATGCTTGCTTCCCATGGCACAGTGCCAGTCTGAATCGAAGCTACTCTGCTTCTGATCCAGCTTCCTGCCAATGTACACCCGGGAAGACAGTGGAAGACAACTCACGTAACTTGTTTCTGCCACCCTTGTGAGACCAGGATGTTCTTTCTGGTTCCTGATTTAAGACTAGCCATGTGCAGCCATGTGGGGAGTAAACCAGCAAACAGAAGACCTCTCTCATCATAAAGACAGAAAGCAACAAATGCTGACAATGGCTGTGGAGAAAAGGGAACTCAAACACTGTTGGTGAGAATTTCAATTAGTACCACCACTATGCAAATGAGTATTGAATTTTCTTTAAGAAGTAGAAATAGGGTGTCAGCACTGTGGTGTGCCTGCAGTGCTGGAATTCCATATGGACACTGGTTCAAGTCTTGGCTGCTCCACTTACAATCTAGCTCTCTGCTAATGCAACTGGGAAAGCAAGTGGAGATGGCTTAAGTTCTAGGGCCCCTGTACTGACATGGGAGACCTGGCTGAAGATCCTGGCTTCAGCCTGGCCCAACCCTGGTCGTTGTGGCCATCTGGGGAGTGAACCAGCAGGTGGAAGAACTCTCTCTCTATCTCTCTCCTGTCTCTGTAATTCTGCCTCTCAAATTTATCTTAATTATTTGAAAGGCAAAGCTTTATATATATATAAAAGTTTCAAATATATATATTTATATAAATGTATAAATATTATATATTTATATATAAATATTTATTTTATATTTATATATTATATTATATATTATATATAAATATATATTTATAAATAATATCTATGTATACATAATATATTATATAATATGTATAATATATATTTATACATATAATATATTATATGATATGTAAATATATAATAAATATATAAATAAATATATAAAATATATATTATACATTGTAATATTATATAATATAAATATATATAAATATTAAAATATTAGTAAATATAATATTATAAAGTGATTATATATAATACAATATATAATAGTATATGTTGTATTAAAATATATAAAATATGATATATAAATATAACATATTATATTTATATATTTATATATCATATTTTATGTATATTATATTTATATATCATATTTTATATATTAATCTTAATTTTAATTTATTAATTTATCTTAATATTATATATTATATTTATATATGAATATATTTTATATTATATATATTATGTATATATATATAAAGAGAGAGAGAGAGACATTCTATCTGCTGGTTCATTTCCCAAATGATCACAAGGCCAGGGCCAGGCCAGACTGAAGACAAGAGCCAGGAACCAGGAGTTTCTTCCAGGTCTCCCACATGGATGCAGGGGCCCAAGGACTTGGGCCTACCTCTGTGGCTTTCCCAAGAGCATTAGGAGGCAGCTGGATTGGAAATGGAGTATCCAGGATTCAAACCAATGCCCGTATGGAATGCCAACATCACAGGTGACGGCTTTACCCATTACACCACAACACTGGGAAAAACCACATCTTTTAGAAAAACCTAAAAACAGAATTTGCATATGTCCATCAATCTTGCTAATGGGTTATTCCCAAAAGATATGAAAGCATTGTATCAAAGAGATGCTTGTTCCACCATGATTATCACAGCACTGTTCACAATAGTAACGTCATGAAATCAACCATGTGTGTCTATACTCACAGCAAAGAAAATTTAGCCGGTGCTATGCTGTAGCAGGTAAAGCTGTCACCTGCAGTGTCAGCATCCCATATGGGCACTGGTTTGTGGCCCAGTTGCTCAACTTCCAATCCAGCTCCCTGCTATGGCTTGGGAAAGCAGCAGAAGATGGCCCATGTGCTTGGGCCCCTGCACCCGTGTAGGAGACCTGGAAGAAACTCCTGACTTCTGGCTTCAGCCTGACTCAGCCCCAGCCTTTGCAGCATCTGGGGAATGAACCAGTGGATGGAAGTTCTCTCTATCTCTCTCTCTATTCTCTCTCTCTCTCTCTCTCTCTCTCTCTCCCTCTCTCTCTCTAACTCTCTAACTCTGCTTTCCAAATAACTAAATAAGCCTTGAAAAAAAAAAAAGAAAATTTGGATCATATGCACAATGGAATGCTATTCAACCACAAAAAAAGAATGAAACATTGCCATGTGCACCGACATGGATGAAACTAGATGTCAGTGAAATAGCCACAAAAGACAAACACTGCATGTTTTCCTTACTTACCTGAGCTTCCAAAAACTCATAGGAACCCAGAATGCTGAATAGTAAAGGTGGGGAAATGTAGGAGAGATAGAGGGAGTGTAGATCAGAAAAAGTAAGGGAAATTGCGTGTGTGGTTCACTAGCTGTGACAATTATACTGATATGTTAACCACAGGGGAAACTTGGTATATGGTATATGAGAACTCCTTGTACTACTTCATAATTTTTGTGCTATAAATTCAAATTTTCACTCTGAATAGCTTCTCGGCCTTTTGGCTAAGATCAAGTGCAAATTTTCACTCTGAAATGAAAAGTTATATAAAATAAGTAAATTTACAAAACCATTCACAGTTAAAGAAAAACATAAATACTTTCTGACATAATTGCTGTAAATACTACATGATCTCATTTATATGTGGGATTTTAAAAAGTTGAGATCAGAACTATAGTTACAAAAGACCAAGGAGACCAAGGGGAATGAGAACTGGGAAGAGGCTGGTCTGTGGGTACAGTTAAAGTTGGACAGGAAGAATAAATTCTGATGTTCTATGATACAGTATGCTGAAAGTGGTGACAACAATACAAGTATATTTCAAAATGGGTAGGAGAGTATTTCAAATGTACTCATCATTAAAAAAATGCTAAAAGTTTATGATGACAGATATGCTAATAACTGATTTGATCATTGTTTTTGGTATGTTTGACCGCAAATATCCTATTGCACTTCATAAATATGTCTAAATAAGAGTTTTTAAAATTAATTTAAATTAAGAGTTTTTAAAAGAACATTCATGATTCAAGAGAGGAGCTCAACATAACATCAACAGGAGTTTGTAAGAAGTTGACTACCACCCTCATGGCTGATGTTGAAGGGCTCAAGATCTTAGTGGAGGAAACAATTAGACATGTGACTGAAATACCAAGAAAATTAGAACTAGAAGTAGAGCTTGAAGATTTGGCCTAACTGTGACAGCTTCATGATGAAACGTTAACAGAGGAGGGCTTACTTCTCATGGATGAGCAGGGAAAATGGTTTCTGAAGATGGAATCTACTGCTGGTAGAGATCTATGAATATTGTTAAATGACAGAGGATTTAGAACATCACGTAAATAGTGTAAGCATAAGATGGTCGAGAATATTGACTCCAATTTTGAAAGTTTCTACTGTGAAGAAAACAAAATGCTATCAGATAGTATCATATCTCCAGAAAAATGTCTCCTGAAGGGAAAGTCACTGAATGTGGCAGCTCTACTGTGCTGTTACTTCTTTTAGATTCTAATAGTTCTCTTTCTTTATTTTTCTTCTGGTTTTTTTGTTTGTTTGTTTGTTTGTTGACAGGCAGAGTGAACAGTGAGAGAGAGATATACAGAGAGAAAGATCTTCCTTGCCGTTGGTTCACCCTCCAATGGCCGCTGCGGCCGGCGCACCGCGCTGATCCGAAGGCAGGAGCCAGGTGCTTCTCCTGGTCTCCCACGCGGGTGCAGGGGCCAAGCACTTGGGCCATCCTCCACTGCTTTCCCGGGCCACAGCAGAGAGCTGGCCTAATCTTTTGTTATTTTTTATTAATTTAAAGAGAGCAGATTTCATGTATTTCACAGGTGCAATTCTAAGAAGATAACCTATTGTGGTCTCAGTTTAAGAAATTGCCACAGCCACCCCATTCTCCAGCAACCACGACCCTGATCATTCAACAGTCATCAACATCAAGACAACACTTCCACCTGTAGAAAGATTACAACTTAGTAAAGGCTCATATGATTTCTAGATTTTTTTAGCAATAAACTAGATTACTTAAGTACTTATAATTTATTTATTACTACAATTATTTATTTTAAATTTATAATTTATTAAACCATAAACTACTTTAATTCATTAATTTTTAGATACAATGCTGTTGCACACTTAATAAACTACAGTATAGTTTAAACAATTTTTGTGTGCACTGAGAAACCAAAAAATTCATGCATAACTTTATTGCAAAATTATATTTATTGCAGTGGTCTAGAACCAACTACAATAACTCTGAAGTGTGCCATTATTAAGAGAACATAGTGATGGTCAGTCTTTAACCTGATACAGATGCCAAACTGATATAGTCAGCGATATTTATAACTTTCAATAATTCAAAATAAATTAATCTCAAATTTAGGAAAATATTGTCACAGCTTCCTAATAACTGCCCGTCACATGGAATTATTCCTTTCTCAACACTCAGTTCTGCGTCTGATGATATTTGGCCCTTGGGAGAAGTGGAGAGCAGGAAAGCTGTCGCCTCTTTGGAAAGCTAACAATGGAGTATATTTTTGACCATTATTCCCAGTTCTACTAATTGGTTTCATTCCTAAAGATGGGAACTATTTATAATTGTGTATCTTGAGATATAATGATGACTCTAAAAAGGAATAAATTTCTGTTTTTCTCATTCCTGGAAGTAGCTGAGATTGTAATCCATACTTGTACTGGTAAGTATAATACCCCATCTTTATTTCTCCACCACCAGGGTGCATAATTATCCCCATTTTTCCCCCTACAACCTATTTTTCTTTCCATCTCTCTTTTCATTTAATTGAATGATTATCGCTCCTTTTTTATACCATTCTAATCTTTTCCTCAAAGTTAAATTTCCATTACAAAATGAACACAAAATATTCTTCAAGGCAGAATTATTTTTATTTTTATTAAAGTGGTGTGTGAAATATGTGAAATATCTTGATTCTTCCATTTCCTTTCTCTCTGAAAATTAGGATCATAAAAATGAAAAACTATGCCTGTGTCTTAATTTTTCCATTTCTATTGGTCATAAAAAAAGTATGCTAGCCCATTTGTGCCAGAAATCTATCGTTGCTTGCAATCTGAAAAATTTCAGGTTTCTTGCATGATTGTATTTCCTGAAAATTAACATGATGGGTAACATCTAACACTTGCTACATGGCCAAGTATTTTGTTTATTTCAACTCATTTAGTCCTTAAAGTGACCATAAAAGGAGGCGATTCTTGGTCTCTGTCTTTTACTGATGAAGAAACTTAAGACACGAGGAAGTTTGATAAATTACCCTGAACCACACATCAGGTAACCAGAGGATTGGAGGAGGCAAATTGGTGACTCTGTCTCTGCACTGTTACATACTGTATCATCTTGTGTGTTAAAAATCACTACTATGGGCCGGCGCCGTGGCTCAACAGGCTAATCCTCCGCCTTGCGGCGCCGGCACACCGGGTTCTAGTCCCGGTCGGGGCACCGGTCCTGTCCCGGTTGCCCCTCTTCCAGGCCAGCTCTCTGCTGTGGCCAGGGAATGCAGTGGAGGATGGCCCAAGTGCTTGGGCTCTGCACCCCACGGGAGACCAGGATAAGCACCTGGCTCTTGCCATCGGATCAGCGCAGTGCGCCGGCCGCAGCGCGCTACCACGGCGGCCATTGGAGTGTGAACCAACGGCAAAAGGAAGACCTTTCTCTCTGTCTCTCTCTCACTGTCCACTCTGCCTGTCAAAAATAATAAAAAAAAAATCACTACTATGTGAATTTTCCTTTTTCTTTCATGATTTTGATACTTTCTATTTTTTAAACTAAAGGAATAATGCACTTTGTCACTTTACCAATGGTCACTATTAAAGAAAAGACCACATACTGGCAGCAACAGAGCATTTGGTACCCAGTCTACCAATATAACACGAATGCAGAAATCTGCATATTATCTGTCATAGGCAATTATGTAAGAGATAAATAGGCTTAAATGCAAATATGAGTATTATCAAATTGCATTAATAGAGAGTTTTTAAATTTTTAAATTGACATTCACATGTAAAAACTTGTACATTTTATGGGGCACAATGCTATGTTTCAACACATTTATATAGTGTAAACTGATCAAATCAGGCAAATAGCCTTTCCATTTCCATATTCACTGGTTTTTAAATTAAAAGAACAATAAACAGAGCAAATCAACTTGGGGGAAAAATGGTTTTTTTCCATAATAGTTAATAAAAATTTGATAATCATTTATAAAGCCTACTTTGTAGAAAAGTACCCATTTATTATTTAAACTCTCCCTTACTCTTGAACAATTATTTTATTACCACTGAACTTTATAAGGAATATTCATAATTAAAGGCAAATAATTTTAAAAATACATTTTTCTATTTTTCTATTCCCTTACCATTAAATTCACAAAATAGGATTACTGTGTAAAAGTTAAAAGGTTTTATTTCTACTGTGACTTAGCACTCTAAATGAGTACACACTCCACATTGCTACCAGCTGAAACTGAGGTGAGGCTCTCCCAATCCCATAGCAACAGCAAGTTTATTAATCTTTTTCATGAAATAGTATAATAGTGAAATTTATATGTGTAATTTATTTTCTAAGTATAAACTTAGAAAAGTGCTCAGTCACATTTTGAAAATTAATTCACACATTTTATTAAAATTTAATAATTATATTTTACATTTAAGATTTCTAATTTTTCAGATCTTAATTTGCTATAAAATATAGGATAACATACAATTCTGTTTCCAGTGTTGATCAACAAGTTAAACAGCTATTGAGTGACATGACTTTTTAAATAATTCTTGATTTTCCTCTACAATTTTTCTTTAATGTACACTATTTCTTAATTTGTATCTAACTCATAATTATGTTTTTGTTCCAATGTGTGTTCAAGCTAGTCATATTGATCATTGTTTAACTATTAAAGGTTTATAATATATTCTGATTTCTTTTACAGAGAGCATTCACTTAGTCCTCCAACTGCTGAATGTTTGCTTTTCAAAATTTCCCTTAGTTTGAAATTAATCTTTTTGTCACTTTGTATTGTTCCAGCACATATCCAATTGATCGTACAACAGCATCACAGTTAATGCATGGATTAGTTCAGTGACAATATAATTTTATAACCTTGAATCATTTTTTCTATTAGCATTAACTGAATTCCCATTTTATTAAGACTTCAAATATATCAGAAAAATTCATATTCTTTCAATAGAATGCATATATTGTACATGCTTCCTTTATATGAGAGTTTACTGATTTTTTGAAAGGCAGAGTTACAGAGAGAGGGAGATACTGAGAGAGAGAAAGAGAGAGGGGCAGGAGAGAGAGAGAGACAGAGATCTTCCTTATATTAGCTCACTCCCCAAATGACCACAATGGCCACCACTGGTCCAGGCTGAAGCCAGGAGCCCTGAACTCCATCCAAGTCTCCCAGATGGGTAGCAGGGGCCAAACCATTTGAGTCACCTTCTGCCACTTTCCCAGGCATGGTAGTAGAGAACTAGAGTAGAAACAGAGCAGCTGGGGGCTGGAATTACACTCTGAAATAGATTGCAGCATTGTTCACTGAACCACAACACCAGCCCCATTTGTTTCCTTTATAAGTGATAACTCTTACTACACTTAACAGGTTATTATTAACCTTATATATTTATTTAAATGATCTTATTAGATTTATAATTTTCATTTAATTGTCCTAAGTTTTATGTGATTTGACAACCAATGATTTCAGTTTCACCGCTTCTTTTCTCCTCAGTAGTATTATTTGATGTAATCTTCATGGCTATCATACCTTGTTAAATTATAATGCTAGCAGACATCCTTCCTTGTGTTCTTAATATTAATGTCTTATATATAACCAAAAGCTAGCTGTTTAAAAATTGTTTAAAATTTTCTCTAAAAGGATTAGAAATGAAATATTTCTTAATATTTATTTTGCTAAGATTTTTAATCAGAAATCAATTTTGAAATTCATTCATTTACTAAAATTTTTGTGGAAATACTCCTTGAAATCAGGTTATATGTTCTTCATGGTAGTTGTATGTAATATGATGTGGATTATTGGGAACTTTCTCTTGACAGACTGCCAAAGGATTTATATTCCCTGATCAAACTGACTCTTCAGATAGATCAAGAAGCAGGGTATGGAATGATCTAGTCTTGAGTAAGTATGGAATTGGAAATATTCAGTAGCCTTTCAATAGTCAAAAAAAGCTAATACAGAAAATGTAAACTAAAATGACAAGGGAAATGTAGAAGATCAAACTGAATTATGAAACAGTTGAGGGTAAAAATATGTGGAAAGTATAGAAGGGACAAGAGTGTCTCACAGATATCTGCACTGGGTTTCTGTGAAAATAGCATTAATATGTATTAAGGCACTGGAATTGATGAAGTTCGAGGGAATTAGGGTTGAGTGGAGTAGATTAAAGTTGATATGTAACAGATAAGATCATGAGTTCAGTTAACGGAACTCCTAACATATAGATGTATATCCTATACATAGTTTGGGATATGTAGCTTTGGGGTTCAGAGATAAAACTACAGATTTAGAAGTTAATACAGACACACTACATTAGTGAGTAAACTGCCACTGAAGTATTTTTAAATCTCAGGTTAGAATATAGAGTCATACCAAATAGTAAGGACGGTCAAAGAACCAAAAGAAAATATGCCAGTGGAAAACTTTCATAGAAATGCTTGGATTACACTGGTCTGGAAATAAAGACCTGATTTAAAGTGAGTGAAACAAACGGCATTATTTTTCTTACATTACAAGAATTCTGAAAAGGGACAGGCCATGTACTGGCTTTGGTTATGACTCAACATGCCCGTTGGGTCCTAGCATCTTCCTAAGTTTCTTTATTATTTAGCTATACATTGTAGGATATCATGATTGCTTCACAGGTAGGATAATGCTAACATTAAATACAAGAAAAAAATCAACCAAGAAAAACTGTTCTCCATGTAAATTTCTTTCTTTTTTCCCTAGAAGAAAAGCTCTCCACAGAAGATATCATATTACAACTCACTGAACAGTTTTGAGTTGCCTTGTCTTACATGAATCCATGGCTAAGGACAATGGGATTACCACTACCACCTTGGAAAAATAGCACATCATGCTCTTAATATGGAATGGAAGTGTTCTCTTCTAAAGGTGGTACATTTCAACCCACTATCTGAACAAGTGGAGTTTCTATAGGCTAAAAGTAGGAGGAATCTTGGCTTCACAAAAGCCAAGCATAGAAGTTACAGAAACAAGGTCATGATAAAAAATAAATAAGTAAAATCCTGTATGGAGCTCTAGTAAAACAAGATTTCAATGTGATCATTTCATAGAATATCAAGAATCAGAATTTCTTTCTCTAAGAAAAAACACTCTGTCAATACTGGAATGGTTAGTATGTTGAATGAAGGAACAGTTGGTCTCATATTGTCAGTGAAAAGGTAGAGAAATAAAGGAGTAATTATAAAGGGACACAGATTTCAGAGATTAGGTTTTAAAAAAAAGTTCACCATGTTAATAAGTTCACCATGTTAGTAGCTCAGGGAAAGCAAAAGTTGAAGGAAGTCTAATTAATGGACATGGGGAAGATCCACCATGTACTGGAAGGAGTTGGACTTGAAGTGTAGAGAACCATGGTTGCATAGCTATACAGAGTGTTTTACACCTATAGATGCAAGTCTTGTCTCTGAAAAGTAATGTTTCTTCATTTGTAAGTGAACCTTAAAACAATATAAGAAATTTTTACAATAAAGAATTTTAAGAAGTTTAAACAAAATAATGTGCTAAGTAGAGTGCCTTGCATTGAAAAATCACTTAATAAATTTTATTTATTAAAATTATCAATGATTAATTACCACATTTTGCTTCTTAACAGGTAGTCTGTGATTGTATCCAACAAGTAATTAATATAGAAGTTCATGCATGTTGCATAGCAATGAGTCATGAGTTCAATATATTAACAATTTCAATTCGTACACCTGACCTCAATTATAGATTTTTCAAACAAAATTAAAACACACATGCAAGGTGAAATAAGGTGAAATGTTTTCAATACTTGTGGTCTGAACATATTGATTTGAATTATGAAGAAAGAAATTCCACTAAGATAACTAAGAGTAGAGGGGTTGTGACTGGAAGACTGCTACAGTAGAAAAGTCACTGATTGGGACAATCTGCATCTAATATCAGAGTGCCTAGTTTGAGACATGGTCCTCAGCTTCTGATACAGTTTCCTGTTAATATGCACCCTAGGAGGCAGCAGGTAATGGCTCAAGTACTTGGCTCCCTGCTACCTATATGGGAAACTCAGAAAGAAATCTAGTATCCTTCCTTAGGCTTACCCTAGCCCTGGCTGCTGTGAGTGTTTGGAAGTAAACCAGAAAATGGAAGATCAATTTCTTCCTTCCTTCCTTCCTTTCTTTCTTTTTCTTTCTTTCTTTCCTTCTTTCTTTCTTTCTTTCTTTCTCTCTTTCTCTCTTTCTCTCTTTCTCTCTCTTTCTCTCTCTCTGTTTTCTCCCCTCATCTCTCTATCACTATATCCTTTCAAAGAAAAATGAAAAAAAGTTTTTTAGAAAAGAAATTCAGCTAAGAAGACTTCACAAGTTGATGAAAAGTATTGAAGTCAAAGAATAGAAATTATTTCCCTTGAGGATATTAGTGAACCAACACCTAGGGAAGTGGCCATGGAAAATTTCTAGAAGTCCTTGAGAGACAATGGAGATAATGGAATAAGAAGGAAAATAATTTCATTTGCCTCCATCTAATACACCCATAATTTTATTTCTCTTTTAATGTAATCCCCTTGATTACTATAAATACCTTTATATTCTTTTTATTTTTCTCATAAAACTCAACCTTTTCTAACTCAGGATATGGAGCCCATAGAAAAACCTAACAGTAAAGAAAGGGAATACACTATTGTAGCATTGATTCTGAGTTTCATCACCTTCTACCCACAGGTGGTCTGAAATCACTCCTGTTCACAAGTCAATGGACAGCCTGAATGACTCTGTGGTCTCTGAGTTTGTGTTGCTGGGACTCTCCACTTCTTGGGGAACTAAGGTTTTTCTCACGTTGACATTCTCCTTGCTCTATGTAGGTATCATCCTGGGAAATCTCTTCATTGTCTTCTTGGTCATTGCTGATTCTCACTTGCATTCTCCTATGTACTTCCTGCTGGCCAACCTGTCCCTCATTGATGTGAGCTTTTCCACAGTCACAGTTCCCAAGATGATCTCAGGCCTTTTAAGTGAATACAAAATAATCTCCTTCCAAAGCTGTATGACACAGACATGCTTCATCCACATCATGGGAGCAGCAGAATTGGTGCTACTCATAGCCATGGCGTTTGACAGGTACATTGCAATCTGTAAACCTCTACACTACTTGAACATCATGAGCCCTAAAAGATGTGTTTTATTTGTAGTCATTGGCTGGGTAATTGGAGTTGTGCATGCGATGTCTCAATTTGCTTTTGTGATAAACTTGCCTTTCTGTGGTCCTAATACAATAGACAGCTTTTACTGTGACTTTCCCCGGGTCATAAAGCTTGCATGCATTGATGGAGCCAAGTTTGAGTTTGTTATTGCTGCCAACAGTGGCTTCATGACAGCAGGAACCTTCTTCCTGCTAATCATTTCCTATATCTTCATTTTGGTCACCGTCTGGAAACGTTCTGCAGGGGATTTATCCAAGGCACTCGTCACGTTGTCAGCTCACATCACGGTGGTTGTGCTTTTCTTCACCCCATGTGTGTTTCTGTATGTGTGGCCTTTCCCCACATCATCAATTGATAAATACATGTTCATTGTTGACTTTGCTATCACCCCTGCCTTGAATCCTGTCATCTATACACTAAGGAACAAAGATATAAAAATAGCAGTACAAAGATTGAGCAAACAGAAATACTATTTCATGTTTTGCTAATCAGACTTATCTTATCTTAAGATAAGAACAAGGAAAGAGAAATTGAGAATAACAGACAGAAACCAGAGGTTGGAGAGAAAATAAGATCTCTCTAAGAAGGCAAAAGGAGATGTTCCAAGAATTTCTAGCCATAGAATGACAGCCCCTGAGTGTAGAACAGAAATAAGAAACGGTGAATTTAAGAGGGTAGAATAAAAGTTTCCAGTTATCCATATCACTCTCTTCACAAGTTCAAGGAGCACAACGAAGAGAGAGGTCCCCTATACATGTGGAACAGCAGTTAGGTGAGCACTTAACTTTGTCGTGGGCTCCAGGAACAGGTCTGCTCTGCTGAGCCCAGGGCCATGCCAGCTCCTGGACACTCTCCACCAGGCTCCAGACGAGGACTCGGCCATTCGCCATGCTCTCAGGCGGCAGGTCTGCTCCCGTGACAAGCCAGACCCTAGAATCCCATGTTCCAGGCCATCCTTAGGTATTCAAAGTCCAGACCCATGCCAGCACCAGGCCAATCCCCATGGTCCCAGGATCCAAACCAACTCCTGCTGCTTCAGACTCTAGGCTCCAACATCAATGAATACTCTAGTCCCATGCCAGCACATATCAACTCAAACACCCCATTCTATGGAGCCAGGTTCCACACTTGACCCAGCATCAGGCCAGCCTCTAAGCCCACTCCGGTGGTTTCAGGCCCATTCCAGTAGAATGGAAAAAAAGAAGGCTATGCAAATTGAAGCCCAATGAGAGCAGAATAATTATATCAGAATAATTCCATTTGAACTTAGAATAGTTATTATTAGATGTTAAGAAAAGTATATGGAATGGGTGATAAAGGGAGATTTGATATTACATACTAAAACTCAACAATAACAAGTCCCAGTGTTCCACAGCACAGTGGGCCTTCTACAGCTCATAGTAATGGATTGTATACCATACAAAAAAACTGGAAGAAAATAGCTGGTAGCCTCAAAAACAACAAATAAAATTTAAGTAAGTGGAAATATGAGCGGCTGTGTGTATACTTGTTGAAATATTGCACTGTGCCCTGTGAAAAATGTACACCTATTACATGTTAGTAGAAAATTAATACATTTTAAGATGAATTCTAAATAAAACTTTTTTTAAAGATTTATTTTATTTATTTGAAAGACAGAGTTACAGAGGGATAGAGACAGAGAGAGAGGTCTTCCATCCGCTGGTTCACTCCCCAGATGCCACAACGGCCGGAGCTGCGCTGATCCGAAGCCAGGAGCCAGGAGCTTCTTCCAGGTCTCCCACGTGGGTGCAGGGGCCCAAGGACTTGAGCCATCTTCTATTGCTATCCCAGGCCACAGCAGAGAGTTGGATTGGAAGAGGAGCAGCCGGGACTAGAACCGGCGCCCATATGGGATGCTGGCACCAGAAGCCAGAGCTTTAACCTGCTACACCACAGTGCCGGTCTCCCCTAAATAAAACTTTTAAAAATAAAATTCCTGGGAAAGCAGAGGAAGATGGTCCAAGGTTAGGCCCTGTCATCCACATGGGAGTCCTGGATGGAGTTTGAGCTACTGAGTTTGTCCACGACTAGCCCCAGCCATTGCAGCTATTAGGGGAATGAACCACCAGACAGAAGATCTATCCCACCCCCACCCCCGCTCTCTCTCTCTCTCTCTCTGTGTGTGTGTGTGTGTGTGTGACTCTGCTTTACAAATACATACATACATACATCATTCAAAGTTGAATTCACAGATGCAGAGAGTAGAATGGTGGTTACTATGATTGGAAGGAGGGAATGGAAATGGATAATTCTTGACCAACTATTATAAAACTGCAATTAGGAGGAATACTTTCAGGAGATCTTTCTCACAACATTCTGAATATACTTAATAACAGTGTCTTGAACCTTGAAAACTGTTAGGACAGTATATTTTAAGTGTTGTACCACAATAAAAGAATGATGTTAATGGCATGATGGACACACTAATTAGCTTGATCTATTAGTTTCACAATGCATACATCTGCTAAAACATGACATTGTATATAAAATATCCCCTTGTCAATAAAAATAATGATAAATAAAACTCAATATCCATTTATGATTTTAGAAAAAGAAATTAGGTATACAAGGAACAGATCTCAGCAAAACAAAGGCTGCATGGCTGGCACCATGACTTAACAGGCTAATCCTCCACCTTGCGGCGCCAGCACACAGGGTTCTAGTCCCGGTTGGGGCGCCGGATTCCATCCCGGTTGCCCCTCTTCCAGGCCAGCTCTCTGCTATGGCCCAGGAAAGCAGTGGAGGATGGCCCAAGAGCTTGGGCCCTGCACCCACATAGGAGACCAGGAGAAGCACCTGGCTCCTGCCTTTGGATCAGCGAGATGTGCCGGCCACAGCGGCCGTTGGAGGGTGAACCAATAGCAAAAAGGAAGACCTTTCACTCTGTCTCTCTCTCTCTCACTATCCACTCTGCCTGTCAAAAAAAAAAAAGGCTGCGCATGCCAAACACATAATTTGCATCATATTGAATGGGGGAAAACATAAGCATTTCCTATAAGATGTGGAACCAGTCAAGGGGGTATACTCCCAATGCTTGTATTCAATAATCCAATATTTGAAGTTTTATCTAGATGAATCAAGCAAGAGAAAGAAATTAAAGGCACATGAATAGGAAAGCAGGAAGTCAAATTTTTGGAATGTATGATACTATACAGAAACTGATAAACTTTGTACAATTTTAGGATACAAAATCTATATCGCCAAATTAGTAGCATTTGTACACCACTAGCAAACTTATAGACAGAAGTCATAAGAGTAATCCCATTCATAATAATAGCCACCAAAAAATTAAATATCTTGAACTAAATGTAATGTTAAAGGATGTTAAAGGATGTTAAAGATCTCTATGATGAAAATTACAAAGCTCTTTTTTGAAAGAAATTGAAGAATACCCCAAAAAATGATGATCTTCCATATTTACAGAAAGAAGGAATTAATATCATCTGTGACCTGACACCATCAAATTATTAGAGAGCATTGGAGAAACCCTGCAAGATATAGGTACCGGCAAAGACTTCCTAGAAAAGACCCTGGAGGTGCAGGCAGTCAAAGCCAAAATTAACTATTGGGATTGCATCAAATTGAGAAGTTTCTGTACTGCAAAAGACGACAGTCAGGAGAGTGAAGAGGCCACCAACAGAATGGGAAAAAATATTTGCAAACTATACTACAGATAAAGGGTTGATAACCAGAATCTACAAAGAAATCAAGAAACTCCACAACATCAAAACAAACAACCCACTTAAGAGATGGGCCAAGGAGCTCAATAGACATTTTTCCAAAGAGCAAATCCAAATGGCCAACAGACACATAAAAAAATGTTCAAGATCACTAGCAATCAGGGAAATGCAAATCAAAACCACAATGAGGTTTCACCTCACCGCGGTGAGAATGGCTCACATTCAGAAATCTACCATCAATAGATGCTGGAGAGGATGTGGGGAGAAAGGGATACTAACCCACTGTTGGTGAGACTGCAAACTGGTTAAGCCACTATGGAAGTCAGTCTGGAGATTACTCAGAAACCTGAATATAACCCTAGCATACAACCCAGCCATCCCACTCCTTGGAATTTGCCCAATGGAAATTAATTTGGCAAACAAAAAAGCCACCTGCACATTAATGTTTATTGCAGCTCAATTCACAATAGCTAAGACCTGGAACCAACCCAAATGCCCATCAACAGTAGACTGGATAAAGAAATTATGGGACATGTACTCTATAGAATACTATACAGCAGTCAAAAACAATGAAACCCGGTCATTTGCAACAAGATGGAGCAATCTGGAAAACATCATGCTGAGTGAATTAAGCCAGTCCCAAAGAGACAAATATCATTTGTTTTCCCTGATCGGTGACAACTGAGCACCAAAGGGGAAACCTGTTGAAGTGAAATGGACACTATAAGAAACAATGACCTGATCAGCTCTTGTCCTGACTCTAGATGTACAATGTAATACTTTATCCTTTTTAGTATTTGTTGTTGTTGTTGTTGTTCTAGTACTATTGTTTGAACTCTGTAATTAACACACAATTATTCTTGTGACAGCTTCCTACTGTACATTATGCCTAAAGATAGCAACAACCAGTTGTCTTACTTCAAGGGTTTTAGGAAGATCAGAGAGTAACTATACATAAAACAAACAGGAGATGCAAGGAATAATACTCTAAGAATGAAATTTCATTTCTGAGTCTTTATCTTTGTTGTCAAATATCTATAGGATTTTGCCCCATTTGGGTCAAGTTTGGAGGATTTCACATAATTCAACGAATTCAATCTGTATTTGTTGACTCACTGCCCTTTGCTGATGACATGATTCTATATATAGGGGACCAAAAGACTCCACAAAGAGACTATTGGAACTCATAAAAGGGTTTGGTAAAGTAGCAGGATATAAAATCAACACACAAAAACAAATAACCTCTATATACACAGACAATGCCATAGCTGACAAAGACCTTCTAAGATAAATCACATTCACAATAGCTACAAAAAATTTTAAATGCATTGGAATACACTTAACCAAGGATGCCAAAGATCTCTACAATGAAATTTTCAAAACATTAAAGAAATAAATAGAAGACAAAAAATGGAAAAATCTTCCATGTTGATGGATTAGAAGAATTAACATCTTCAAAATGTCCATACTAATGAAAACAAACTATAAATTCAATATAATCCCAATCAAAGTACCAATAATATTCTTCTCAGATATAGAATAATGATGCTAAAATCCATATGGAAACACAAAAGAGCCCCAAATTGCTAAAGCACTCTTAAACAATAAAAACAAAAGTGGAGGCATCACAATACCAGACCTCAAGACATACTACCAGGCAGTTATAATCAAAAAAGCCTGGTACTGGCACAAAAAAAGATGTGTAGACCAATGAAGCAGAATAGAAATCCCAGAAATTAATCCACACATCTACAACCAATGTGTCTTTGACAATGAAACAAAAATCAGCCCTGGAGCCAAGACAGTCTCTTCAATAAATGTTGCTGAGAAAACTGGATCTCTGCATGTAGAAGCATGAAACAAGACCCTACATTACAACTTATACAAAAACCCACCCAAAATGGATTGAAGACCTAAATCTACAATATGATACCATCAAATTACTGGAGAACACTGGGAAAACCCTACAAGACATTGGCATATGGAAAGACTTCTTGAAAAAGACCCTAGAAACACAGGCCAAAATCAACAAGTGGGATTACAGCAGACTGAGAAGTTTCTGCACTGCAAAAGAAACACTCAGAAAAGTGAAGAGGCAACTGACAGAGTGGGAGAAAAATATTTGCAAAGTATGAAACTGACAAAGGATTAACTTCCAGAATCTAAAGAGCTCCAGAATCTAAACAACCACAAAACAAACAACTTAGTCAAGAAATAGGCAAGGACCTGAACAGACATTTTTCAAGAGAAGAAATTCAAATGGTCAATAGACACATGAAAAAATGATAGCCATCATGGAAATTCAAATCACCCTCATTAGAATGACCCTCAAACAGAAATCAAAAAACAACAAATGCTGGCAAGGAGGAATGTAAACTGGTACAACCACTGTGGAAAACAATATAGAGATATCTCAGAAAACCAAATTCAGATCTACTATATGACCCAGCCATCCCATTCCTGAAAATTTATCCAAAGGCAATGAAATCAGCATATGAAACAGTGATCTGTACTCCCATGTTTATCTCAGCTCAATCTACAATAGGTAAGATATGGAATCAACTCGGCTGTCCATCAACTAAGGACAATTTTATGAGTATAAAAATTAACTGAAAAATTAATCTCTGTAAAAAATAAGAATGGGAAAGGAAGAGGGATGAGAAAGAAAGACAGGAGTATGGGTGGGGTTGGGAAAGAAGCATCATGTTCCCAAATGTGTATATATTAAATGCATGAAGTTGTATTCCTCAAACAAAATAAAATTTTAAAAATGAAAAAAAAAAGAAATTAGACATCCAATGTGATTCATCTTCTTGGACAAAATAAAACTAAAAATAGTGAGACATAACTTAATGAGTATTTCTAAATTTGAAATAAAAACTATTTGAAGTTATACTAATTGTTTAAGTATTTGTTTCTGCTGCTCTGTAAATAAGCGCTGTTCAATTAAAAAAAAAAAACTAATACATATGCTACTTTGTCCTGTTATTCACAAGGAACCTTACAATAATGTCTCTGACTTCCTCTGTGTAAATAAATCAGTTGTGCATATTCCAACTGCTTTGTATTCATGTGAATGAGAATTTCCTCTCTGAATTATCGCTGCCCTTTCCCTCCTACAAGTACTGCCCCCGGCTTCTGAAATACCACATCCCTTGCTTCTCCTCCTACTTCTTACACTACTCATTTCCATCATCGTTTGTGGAGACTTCCTTATTTTTTCAACAATTAATCACTGTGTTCTCAAAATTTCATCTTTGATTTGTTTTCATTTATATTCTGTCCCAAGTGTTATCCATTCCCATGGCTTTAATTACCATGTAGACCCTAGGGTCTCTCAAACCTAGTACTTTTTCTTAAGTTCCTAACCCACAAATCAAACTGCCTACTTACCTGAATGTCTCACAGTGTCTCTCACTCAACAAATCTAAAGTTAATCAATGAAACGTTTCTCAAACTTGCTTTTCTTACTGTGTACTCAGTCACAACAAATGGCACCAATAACCACCTTGTTGTGCAATCCGAACTCTGGGACGATAATGGATTTTTCCCTCCCTCTGCTCATTAACCAACAAATCACCAAATCCTCATAATTCCATTTTCTAAATAGCTCTCAATTGTATCCTTTTATGTATGTCTTCAAGGTCACCGGTGTTTTCTACAGCTTCACCTGTCATTTTTTGGAATAGAATACGGACACCTATGTAGTCTTTCTACTTCAAATTTTGTTTGCCTTAATTCCCATTACCCATACTTCAGTAAAAGAGAATGTTCTTAAAAATCTAAGCATGTGGGGCTGGCACTGTGGCACAGTGAATAAAGCCACTGCCTGAAGTGCTGGCATCCCATATGGGCACTGGTTCAAGTCCCAGCTGCTCCACTTCCAATCAAGCTCTCTGCTATGGCCTAGGAAAGCAGCAGAGGATGACCCAAGAGCTTGGGCCCCTGGGAGACCAGGAAGAAGCTCCTGGATCCTGACTCAAATCTGCCCAGCTCTGGTCATTGCAGCCATTTTGGGGGTGAACCAACAAATGCAGACCTCTCTCTCTCTCTGCCTCTGCCTCTCTGTAACTTTGCATTTCAAATAAACAAATAAATCTTTTTTTAAAAAATCTAAGCACATGATTCTTTTGCTTCTGATCTTTCACATTACTAAACGCACATCTACAATTCCTGCTCCTCTACTGATCCAAACGTCTTCTGCTATTCAGCAAATCGGTGACCCCTGCCTGAGGAGGTAGCCCTCCAATCACAGCACACTCTGTTCCTGGCTGAACAACTCCCTAGAACTTAGTTTCTACCTGGGTTCTCCCTCATTCATCTTACTGTGCTGATGTACCATGTCTCCAGGCTCCCAGTTGAACAAAGATACTTTAGAACAGAAGCACGTTGCCAGGCTAGAGTGGTTTATGGGCTCTTTACTATTGCAGACAAAGCTCTGGGTCAACAGAAGACATTTTCCTCTTATGTCACACTAGTTGTGCTTCCCCTAAGCAACTGAACTGCTCTACTCCATCTGAAGTATGCAAGTATTTATACAACTGACTGTACATCAACGTTTGTTAATATTTCTACCCATATTACTTTCTACTTTTTATTTTGCTTATAAATTTTTAGAATGCCACTATTTTAAAAAGTTAATTTTGAAAACAAATACTTTGGTTTCAACCAACATTCCTTATTCTGCTGCTGTTCTAAAGAAAATCATTTCTCTTGTTTCAGAACATGAGAAAAAGAAACACAGCTCCCAACTAATGCTACTTAAACAAAGACAGATCTAGACACTTTCAGATCTCTATGAAAACACAGAAGTCAGATTTATACCAATTATAAAGCCAAGTTTCCCCAGGGAGAGTCACTAGGCTTGCCCCATTGGCTTAACACCAGTCCATTTGAATGGTTATCTCTCTCTTTTAAGTAAAACAAACAACACAACTCAATAAAATTCCCCATTACATTTGTATTTGTTTTCTCAAACATCTGAAAAAAAAAAGATTCAATGAAACACAAGTGTTTCTTGTTTTCAGTCATCTCAGGTAAGATAAAGGTCAGAAGTTCTCAGAGAGACACACGCAACACCCTAAAGTTTGGGAGCACAGTAGGCATCAAAAGCAAGCATTTAGTATTCGAAGGCAGGAGAAAGATGAACTTATTCTGTTATTAACTACATACACTGTGTCTACAGATCAGCAGTTTGAGGTTTGTTCCGTCAAGCTTTATTCAGACTAACACGAGTGAAGGGATGGCTGTCCACCCTGGATATATTTTCCTTCTCTCATCTCAAACATTCCAAGATTTTCTACTCTAAAAAGGGATTGCTTTATATTAGCCAATATATTACCATGAAATTTCCTCCTCACCTCTGTCTCATCACCAGGCAATTCTTCTGATATTTTTCTCTTGAGGAAACCATCATGACCCAAAGTTGTAGTCCCCAAGAGAAACTGGTAATGATCTGGGTATTGGCCATCTCAGTACCATCAGAGAATCGCTAATTAGCTTCATTCCCATTATGCAGAGATTTATATATAGCTTTGTCATTGGGAGCTTTATTTGCAGAAATTAAAACTAAGCTCTCCAAATTTCTCCTCCAAAAGATGCACATCCAATGCCTGAGCAGATAGGTAAGAGGGATGCTTTCAATTGCAAAAGTAGCCCCACCCTGGTTACTTCCCTTTCTTTATTCCTTTGATCTCACTTTGAATTATGCCCTTCCATGAAATATTTTTGTTAGGATTTTCTCCTTCCAGAAATGTTTTTGTCATTTTATTCCATATCATCTCTCTCCTGTTTTCCAAATTTCAATCACTGAAATATGTTTTACCATAGAAAATTAATTCTGTGTATACCCTTCTTTTATGTTTTCAATTTGTCTCCTTGGTGTGAAGAGTTTTCAGGATCTGTGTGTTTCTTACTTTTGTACTTTCCAAAACACGGTAAACTTCATTTTCTACTTTGCAAAGCAGACAGCTGGTTTCAGCTATTTCCACCCTACTTGAGGACCAGATTATTTCTTAAACCAGAGGAACATAATCTCAAACATTGACCTCAAATAATCTGGGGTCTCTCTCTCAGTCTCTCTCTCTCCACCCCCCGCAACATTCCTTGCACATTTGAAAGCTCTAGGCAATGCCTAGAGTAAGATAGTGTGCTGACTGGGTACTCTTCTCTTCTTCCAGGGCATGGTATAGAGGGGCAGCTGTGAGTTCTGAAATGAAATCATTCAAGGACCAATCAAGCTGAAGAAGCAAGAATAGAATTGGGAAGTGCAATGCTCAGAGGAGGAGAAGAAACAGTCCTCTCGAAAGGGAAGGATAATTCTAAACAAAACCAGAATTCAAGGAGTAAGAGGCCTTTGCAATAGGATGGAGATTTCCTATGAAGCATAAGGAGCTCTGATTTGTTCATGACTATTGGACTAAACAGATGTAAAGAATTATTGCTGAAAACCAAGAGATTGGAATTTAGAAATTCTGATATCTGGTTCTGGCTTTGAGATATATTACCATCAGCACACTGGCTAGACCCTGAACCACATTGGGTTGTTTATCTACTTGTAGAATAGTGACTGGGTGAGTTGATAACCAAATTTCTTTACCACACCTATACAAAGCTATAATTCTTATTGTACTTTTATTTAATGTGTGTTTCATTTGCTTTTTGAAGATGTGTCTCCCCAGGTACGAATTTTAAATCTCCAAAATGAAAGATGACTAATTCTGTGTGGATGTGGCCTCTGAAGAATCCTAGGCATGTCACTGGCCACCAGTGTTTCCTAAGAAGGCAGAGGTGTCAAACACATGGCTCTCTCTCACCAGACAAGCTTTCTTGAATCATCAGGATTTCGTCAATAATATATAATTATTCCAGAAGTTTTTGACAGAAAGGGTGGGGGCTTTACTCATATATATATGAGTAAAAAATATATACTCCTATATAAAAAATATATACTCATATATTAAAAAAAACCTATATAACTGATTTAACTGGGAAGTGGAAACTTATGCAGGAATAGTATTGAATGTAATTTCCCTATAAGTTTGTGGGGCACAATTTTGTTTCTGATGAGAGAATCAAAAAAATCTATTTCCCTTATTATTAGTTCATGATTACCAACATTCATTCAGTTTGGCAACCCTGGTGAAAATAAAGCAGGGAGATGCTGTGTCAGTTGTTTGGCTGGGATATCCCAAAGTTCCAAAAAGCTTCCTCAGAACCCATATCAACTCTACCTACTTGATAAACTCATCTATGAGAAAGTTTCTAGATGAGGGGAATATTGTAGCCTTTTATTTCTTCAGATGGTTTGTACTCATAATTACGAGTCACTCCTGGTTTTCAATTTTAACTCACCACTAATTCTTTCAGATTTTCATGTCATTTGATGTTTCATCCAGAAAATCTAATATAAGTAAAATATGTATACTGAGAAAATATTTCAAAATCTGAAGTGAGATTAGAAAACCCTAAAACATCAAAAGCAACTACTGTCATTTAAATGTTGTACGATGCTATTTATTGAACTTTATTGTACCTAATATTTTAATAAATGTCTTACTAATACTATTGTAAATTCTTTCATCAATATTCATTTTAATAACTATATTTTAGTCCATGTACATATATCATAATAAACTAGTATCTAGTATTTGGTATTTAAATTATTTCAAGATTTTATCACTGCCAATAAAATGTGACATTTTTATGCTGAACTCATTTTTTAAAACGAAGAGAATTCCAGAGAAATATTATTGGACCAAAAGACCCAAATTGAGATTTTTAATGCATAACTGCAAAATGTTTTTATATTTAAATAAGTTCGTATATCCTCCAGCAATATATGGAAGCTCATATTTCCTTGAGTCTTTGTTACTTTTGATGATAACATTTGCAAAACTTTCTGTTAATTTGATAGGAAAATGAGAGTATTAAATGTCATTTTTAGATTTTTGAACTGTTAATTAATTGTACATATCTGTGGTGAACAGAGTGATGGTTCAACATAAACGCATGATGTATAATGACCAAATCAGGGGAGTTGGCAGTCCCATTTCCTTAAACGTTCTTCTTTAATTTTTAATACATAGTAACTCTCCACACTTATGGGAGCAGTATGTTTCAGTGCATGCATAGAATGTGTACTGATCAACTCCTGGTTATTAACATTTCGCCTCCTTAACACTCACACATGTATACATATGTATGACACACTCACAGGTATGTTCCCTACACTTCTCAATTCTCTTTATATCATTGGTTTATTTACCTGATAGGCGTATTGGCTTTATTGAATGGTTGAAACTTATTTAAATTTGAACATATCCCACTTTTGTCTCTCCTTAGCATTTCAAATTCAAGTACAAATGATTTAGGTGTTAGTTTGGGGAAAATTGTTGTAGTCACTTAGAGAAAACAGACTGCAGAGGGCTCTTAACATTTGTCATGCATATATGTTCTCTCTTATAATTTTATTAATTTCATTACACTTGATTACATCTTAAAATAATGTTTTGAAAATCATTTTTATATGCTCATACACAGTCTTCCAGTTTTGACATCCTATATTCATTTGTTTTTGTTTTTAATCTTTATCCTTAATGTCCACCTTAATTCTTTGAGTTTATTTTATGCATTCTTTTCTAACTTCCTAACTTGTCTCATAAGTTCATGCATTTAAGCAAACAAAAGTGTTTTGAATGCAGTGCTCTCTGTCCTACATAAATCTTTTATAACTCTGCTTCTAATATTTTGTAATAGTCAACTCTGAAATAAATGAAATAATTGTTAATGATAAATTTCAAATCGTCAGCATTTAATAAATCATTTTCAGTGCCTCTAAACTGTTTCTTTCCTTGTCTTTCAGATCACGTCAGTCTTCCCTTCTTTCCAAGTCAATGGACCAAGTAAACGACACTGTGGTAACTGAATTTGTGCTGCTGGGACTTGCACAATCCTTGGGAGCAAGGCTTGTCCTTTTTCTCTTCCTGTTACTGTTCTTTGTGGGAATTATCCTAGGAAATCTTCTCATTGTGCTCACAGTTGTCTTGGACCCTCACTTACACTCACCCATGTACATCCTACTGGCCAACCTGTCACTCATTGACGTGGGTCTTTCCTCCACCACAGTTCCTAGGATTATCTCTGATATTCTTAGTGATTGTACAGTCATCTCCTTCCGTAACTGCATGATACAAATGTTCTTTATTCATGTCATGGGAGGAGTTGAGATGCTGCTTCTCATAGCCATGGCATATGACAGATACACAGCAATTTGCAAGCCTCTTTACTATCTAACTATTATGAATCCCAAAATGTGTGTGCTCTTGATAGTAACTGCTTGGGTTATTGGGGTAATTCATGCTGTGTCTCAGTTTGTTTTTGTTATAAATTTACCCTTCTGTGGCCCTAACAATGTGGGAAGTTTTTATTGTGATTTTCCAAGAGTTATTAAACTTGCATGCATGGACACTTATAGGCTAGAATTCGTGGTCACTGCCAATAGCGGCTTCATCTCTATGGGTACTTTCTTTCTCCTAATTGTATCGTATATTTTTATTCTGGTCACTGTCAGACAAAATTCTTCCAATGATTTATCCAAAGCGTTCTTTACTTTGTCTGCTCACATCACTGTAGTGGTGTTGTTTTTTGCTCCATGCATGTTTCTCTATGTTTGGCCTTTCCCTACTAAGTCATTGGATAAATTTTTTGCCATTGTGGACTTTGTTGTTACCCCTGTCTTAAATCCTGCCATCTATACTTTAAGGAACAAAGATATGAAGTTGGCAATGAGAAGGCTGAGTCAGCAAGTTACAAGTTCTATGGAGATGACATGACAGATTTCTCTAACAAGAGCTCCGAATGAATTTCATGGGCCCATCACTACCAGGAATACATTAGACTATGTAAATAATATCATTGCCTTAAAAAAAAAAAAACAGAAATTTGCAGAAAAGGAGATATTCAAGAATTTCATTTCAGGTAGAGTTGCAGCAGTTTTTATTCAACCTAAGAAAGTGTTATGTAGTTCTAAGTTGCCGATCTAAATTGTATTTACCATCAATGATTATATTTATTTTAATGTGATTATGTCATATTTGTATAACTATATTTATGATTTCATTTTATTTGGCAGTATCTTTATACTGATAATAGGCATCACTGAGAGTAATAAATATTTCTTATAGAAATTATGTGGATCCAATGGATAAAATACAGGCTTATAAAACAGCAGACATTAAAATAAAGAAAGAAAGGATTCTCATACTAATCATACTTTTAGATAAACAATAAGAGCAACACTATATTCCAAATCTTACCCATTGTTTCAAACTGATTATTAATGTGCCGTATACAATGTTACTTTACAAATACACACAAAAATTTTGCATTATGCAAAATGTGTGTATGCTCTACTTTTTTTAAAATTATATTTATTTAAAAGACATAGTGAAAGGCAAAGAGAACAAGAGCTCTCACCTACAAATTCACTCCCCCAAATGCCCACAGTGGCCTGGACTAGGCCAGGCTCAAGCCAGGAGACAGGAATTCCCAAACAGGTGAAGGACCCAGCCACTTAGGCTCTCACTGCTGCTTCTCAGAGTCTGCATTAACAGGAACATTAGAATCAGGAACATGAGCCAAGACTCAACTTCTGGAGCTCAGATGTGGGACTCAGGCATCCTAACTAGTGACTTAACCACTGTGCCACTCTCTTAAGTTTCTTTTTTCTTTTTTCTTTTTTTAATTTTTTGACAGGCAGAGTGGACAGTGAGAGAGAGACAGAGAGAAAGGTCTTCCTTTGCCGTTGGTTCACCCTCCAACAGCCGCGATGGCAGGAGCCAGGTGCTTCTCCTGGTCTCCCATGGGGTGCAGGGCCCAAGGACTTGGGCCATCCTCCACTGCACTCCCGGGCCACAGCAGAGAGCTGGCCTGGAAGAGGGGCAACCAGGACAGAATCCGGCGCCCCGACCGGGACTAGAACCCGGTGTGCCGGCACTGCAAGGCAGAGGATTAGCCTAGTGAGCCGCAGCGCCGGCCTCTTAAGTTTCAATTTTTTAATATGGCAACTCTATTACCCTTGAAGTCTTCCTCAATGTTTTTCTTGATACACTGTAAAAAAAAAAAAAGCATCTACAATTCTAAAAGTATTTGAAGAGAATTATTTCATAGAAGAAGATAACCCAGCTGAGATCTCAAAACCTTACTTAACATACCTGCACTTATGATAGGGTACTTAGGACAAAGAAGATGATAGATGTCTTTCAAATAAAACTTAGCCTGGTGGTCAAGAAACACAGACACTACTTGGATGTAACTCTTGAAGATTTAGGAAACTAATTGTGGAGACCCAGCTCACTTTTTAACACTTTATGATTACTACAGCTACAAAACAAAATTATAAGTAATAAGAAATGAGATTTTATTCCTCTTATTCAAAGTACTTTTTCTATATTTTCTTCACAAATGGAACATTAATGATCTGAGATATCTTCTTTTAAAAAATGTAAGCATAATTATTTACTGTATTATAAACCAAACTGGCTATCAATTTTGTAAGTATATCTTGTTTTACTATGTTTCTTTAAAAATCATCCCTAGAATCAGGAAGATAATAAAAATATTCAATGGACAAAGACACAGTGGCAACATCCCTTCACTCAGGAAGACTCCGTGAGTTTTCTCTAGTGGCCAAGGGAGAACTTGTGAGACTATAAGAGTCTCAGTCCTCAACACACAGTACAGCTATTCCAAGATCGCTACGTCTGCATCTGGTCACTTTCATAACCAGCTCTTAATTAAGTGGTTGACTAGAGGGCAATTCATATAAATGTTATATTCTTGGAAATGTCATGCTGTGAGAGAGTGCAAATAAAAGGAAATCTCTATTTTACTATCTCTGAAATTGCTGAATCTCTTCAAGTTATGAAGGAGGTAGGTGGAATACTGAAATTGAAATTCGTTAGTAGAACTAATAAGATTTTGGCATTTTATTGACCATGAGATGCTTCTATCCACAGGACTCCAATTTTCAGAATTCAAATATGTATTTATCTTCAGAAAAAATAAAAGATCCTATAGGATTGGCTTAAAGGCTTAAAATTATTAATAGGATTAATGTGAGGAGTAATGGCTCCTTTTATTAGTGTTTTACCAGCAACAGTTGTCAAATTCTTCTCCTGGCTCTACTGGGAGGATCTATTCTTTCCTCTCAGTTTAGTGGTCCTGTTGTCCCATCTTCCTCAAAATCCATGGTTTTCGTGTCACCTTCTTGCCTTCTTCCTGTAATTACAATGAAACATAATTTTGAGTATTTATATCAATAAGGATGTGAATCATACTGTTAGAGCTGTGGCTATTTTGAGAGCCCTTGATTGAATGAACGCATTCTGAAAAGAAGAAAACAAAAGTGTGGTTCGCTAGAACTCAAGTCTTAGACTTCTATTTCACTATGATTTATAAAAACATAAGGTGTTTTTATTTTAAAATGGGTACAACATATTTAAGAAAAATGGAGTTGTAATGATTGAACTACAAGATTAAATTAGCACATGGGGAAGGATCTTTTTCAGTTGTGACTGTCTCTTGGTTGCTACCACTGGTATACAGGATTCCAGACAATTCCTTCAATGAGCCCACACTTAATATTTAACTTAGAATTGATAACATTTTTATGCCATTTTTAAAACTTAGCAGAATCATTCCTGATAAGTCAGAAAAGACCGTTGAAAGGATTTAGTCATTAAGAGTTCCCATAGCTGAGGATCCCATGTTATCACTTTCACCTGAGCAGCATAAACTCAGGAGATGAGATATCTTAACTACATTATCAAGAAATTCCTTTTGCTGAAAAATAGCATTCCTAAGTTTTTATTTGCTACTACTTGTAGATACAATTTTTGCTCTAGGAGCAAACCCTTAGGTCAATCATCATCTTCAAAGAAGTTTATCCTGTTCTATCAGTCAAATGAAATGGTCTCATATCAATAAATACTTAAAGTCAACTCTAAGTTGCATACTTTGATTCTAAATAAACATGTCAACCATTAGTTCATGAGAAATGATCTATAGGGGTGGTCATTTAGGCTAGCAATCACGATGCCATGTTCCATATCAGTGAATTCAATTCCTGCTCCATGTTCTGACACCAGCTTTCTGCTAATGCAGACAATAGCTCAAGTACACTGAGTCCCTGCCACCCACATGAGAGACCTGGATTGAGATCAGGCTTCTGGCTTCCAGATGGCCTACCCTTGCCATTGCAGGCATGTGGGAGTGAACCAACAGACAGGAAACCTTTTTTTTCCCTCTATCCCTCCTGTCAAATAGATAAAGAAAAAAAATGATCTTAAAAATGGAAATCTTATTCTGTGTATTGCTAATGATTACAAAAACTATTGGTATGACTATATTTACTACTGTACTAAGCAGAAGAAATTCAAAATCAGTATTCATGAATTATTTCACTATTAGATTTTATTTTTAAAAAAGATTTAGAATCATTTAATTTTTATGGGACTTTGAAAACAGTAATTTGGTGCTTCAGTGGAGTGAGATTCAAGGTAATGAAGAGGGAAACATAATTTTTAAGGACAATAGAATAATTGTGATTGAAGAAATGGCAAAAACCATAGAATTACTCCTAAAGACAACTTGGCAAATGTATCTCTGCAAACCCGGGTATTTCCCAAGGAGAAATTTCCATTTCTTTCTTTGATATTTTACTTTTCCATGAACTCTTACACCTAATCTGATAGAACTATTTTTTGGCTATGCTTGACCTTCAAGATCTTTGCTACTTCACATCACTGCCAGACTTCCTGAAGCTGTATTTGTCTTCTTTCTTTGGTATGCACTGAAATGGCTGACTCAACTCACGTCCACCCTTGTAGGCTGGATGGACAGCATTTACTTCACAGATAGCACTTACACAGAAGCCCAAGCAGTACCTCAGCACGTCCAGACAAGCATGATTGCACTTCTCCTCCTTGTGGCTTTACTCCTGCTCCTAAAACCACGTGTCCCATATTGATAAACCAGTGTTTGCTGTAACTGTTACAAATCAAGTCTTCACAATGGTCCTAATTATTTAGAACAAAAACAATGAAATGACTTTTTTCATCTCCAACATTCTATTGATAAATTTTCTGTTATTACTACCTAATGAAAGCTATTATATATTGACCATTTTCTATGCGCTATAAATTTATGTACATGTTGTATAACAAATTGATAGGAATCATATGCTACTATAGTAGAGATAAAAACGAAATTGATATGCATGGCCAACACCCAATATTTTACAACATTCCTAGGAAGTAGTGCTATTATCACCCATCTTTTGTTGATGTGACCATAAGACACATAGCATTTAAATGACTTGTCCATGGTCACCCCGTTACAAAGTAAAAAAATACATATTTGAACCCCTAACCCAGACACACTAGCATACAGTATGCATCTTCACTTACGAACCCTCATGAATGTACTCACAACCTACAGTTATTATCTATTGTTGAACTTAAACAAATCACTTGGATTTTCTTTCAAATGCCCCATCTTAGAATTGGCATTGAGGAAAGAGCCAACTTATTAAACAACTGCTAACAATTCTTCAAAAGCTCTTCATTGTTTTCACAATAAACACAAGTCCCTGTGTAAGCATTCCAGAAGTGCTTTCTACCTTTATCTCCTATTAAATCTCTACCATTTCTCTCATGGAAACTTCCTTACATTTTCCTCCCTTTTTCTCACTCTACATTTGAATTCCACATTTTTCATCCCCACTTATTTTTATATCTTATATTCTGATATTTTATTCTGTTTTGTTCTATTTTTCATCTTTCATTTCATTTTGGCATGTTTCTCCTAAGAACTTTAATACCACCAAATGACATAAGACATGTTACAGATTACAAACTGTTTTGATATTCAAATAAAAAGGAGAGAAATATAAGATTGTCATATTGGCCGGCGCCATGGCTCAGTAGGCTAATCCTCCGCCTTGCGGCGCCGGCACACCGGGTCAGGGTACCGATCCTGTCCCAGTTGCCCCTCTTCCAGGCCAGCTCTCTGCTGTGGCCAGGGAGTGCAGTGGAGGATGGCCCAAGTGCTTGGGCCCTGCACCCCATGGGAGACCAGGAGAAGCACCTGGCTCCTACCATCGGATCAGCGCGGTGCGCCGGCCGCAGCGCGCCTACCGTGGCGGCCATTGGAGGGTGAACCAACGGCAAAAAGGAAGACCTTTCTCTCTGTCTCCCTCTACTGTCCACTCTGCCTGTCCAAAAAAAAAAAAAAAAAGATTGTCATATAAACCTAATCTAGCAGAAAGGGTAGTATAAGCAATAGTATCTTATTAGAAATTAAACAAGCCCTACACAGTGGACTGAGCTGCAACCCACAGCACTGGCATCCCAAATGGGCACTTATTTGAGTCCTGGCTGCTCCACTACCAACCCAGCTTCCTGCTAATGCTCCTGAGAAGACAGCAGAGGATCGTTCAAGTTCCTTGACCCTGTCACCCACATGGGAGACCCAGAAAAAGCTCCTGGCTCCTGGCTTCAGCCTGGTCAAGCCCTTGTCAATGCAGCCATTTTGGGAGTGAACCAGCACATGGGAGATCTCTCTCTCTCTCTTTGTCTCTTCTTCTCTCTCTAACTGCCTTTCAAATAAATATTTTTTTAAAAAATAATAAATATTTTAGACTAGTATGAGTGGAGGCATTGAGAAGACTTGGATAACAACAATAAAAAACAATCAGGGAAATGGTTTGGGATAAAATTATAGATGTAGGCTGTCCAGTTTGAAAGCTTGTATGTAATAAACCATAGAAACTCCTTATACAAGTAAGCAGAATGATTCAAACTGAGGCTTTGAACTGCAGTGTGTAATTCTGACATCTTTCTCACTCTCTTCCCCAAGGTCACTGTGGAGGACATGTCCTGGAATGAATCAGTAAGGGAAACAAATCACTCCACGGTGACGGAGTTCATTTTTCTGGGACTCTCCAATTCTCAGGAACTCCAGATTTTCCTGTTTGGGTTCTTTTTTGTGTTCTATGTAGGAATTGTGCTTGGAAATCTTCTTATCATTCTAACTGTAGCTGTTGATTCTCACCTTCATTCCCCCATGTATTTCCTGCTGGCCAACCTCTCACTCATTGATCTGTCTTTGTCTTCAGTCACAGCCCCCAAGATGATTACGGACTTCTTTAGGAACTGCAAGGTCATCTCTTTCAAAGGCTGCCTTGCTCAAATCTTTCTCCTTCACTTCTTTGGTGGGAGTGAGCTGGTGATCCTCACAGCCATGGCCTTTGACAGATATGTAGCAATTTGTAAACCCCTACGTTACAATACAATTATGTGTAGCAATGTATGTGTTGGCATTGTGACTGCTGCATGGGGAATTGGCTTCTTGCACTCAGTGAGCCAGTTGGCCTTTGCAGTGAACTTGCCCTTCTGTGGTCCTAATGAGATTGACAGCTTTTATTGTGACCTTCCTAGGGTCATCAAACTCGCTTGTACCGACACCTACCGGCTAGACATCATGGTCATTGCTAACAGTGGTGTGCTCACTGTGTGTGCTTTCATTCTCCTACTCATCTCCTACACCATCATCCTAACGACCATCCAGCACCGCCCTTCAGAAAGGTCATCCAAAGCTCTGTCCACTTTGACTGCTCACATTTCTGCTGTTCTTTTGTTCTTCGGGCCATGTATCTTCATTTATGCCTGGCCATTCCCCATCAAGTCGTTAGATAAATTCCTTGCTGTGTTTTATTCTGTGGTCACTCCATTCCTGAACCCAATTATATACACACTGAGGAACAAAGACATGAAGACTGCAATGAGACGACTGAGAAAATGGAATGTGGATTCTAGGGTAAAGTCTTAAATTTTCTGTGAATGTGAGATTAATCTGTGATAAGGCATAATATATGACAAAGTGGGTAAATTAGTTAAAACTCATAAAAATTGTAACTTCTTTCCCATATCACTTAGCAATTGTCAAATAACTTTGCCTAAATTTATTCATTAAAATCTTTGTATGTTGTATTTTATACAAAGTTAATATCATTCTTTTAAAAAGCTATCTCATTAATTTTAAGAATAACAAAAGAAAATTTTGTTAGATTCTTGCACACTCAAGCCTTCCAGAGCTATCCTGAGTGTAATAGATAAAAGACAGAAATCAGCCAGGCTTATAAAAATTTTTAATTTTCTTTGGCTAATTTTCCCTAAAAGCACTTGGAAAGAAACTGCCACATGGTTAACTCGAAAAATATTCTTATTGATATGAATATATATGTCAGCTTTTAAGAGGTTTTGAAAGAAAGTTTTCTAGTGTCAGTTTATAGTTCACCTCCTAACACTGTGACAACGGTTATCTGTGAGTGTATCACCTGCAGTGATGTAAAGATGGAATCTTCCAGTGTGACCTTTGCCTTGTGAGCACTTGACATCCAATATTGTAGGACAACAGCTCACAAACAGTAGAACAGTTTAGAGGGATCTAACCTCTCAACATGTTCAGTCGGATACACCCATGTCACTTTTCCTTGTTTAATAATAAGGTCTTTAAAGTCAAAAGTAGCTCAGTTCAGTTCTACTTATCCCTTACTAATCGTGACTTTGAGTATTTTTTATTTATATTTTTATCTGAAACAAAAGAAATGAAAAAGGAGAGAGATTTGCTATCAACTGGTTCACTCCACAAATGTCCACAATAGCTGAGACTGGGCCAGGCCAAAGCCAGGAGTCTGTAACCCCCATCCACATCTCCCCTGTAGGTGTTAGGGACCCAACTGCTTGAGCCACCATCTGTTGACTCCCAAGGAAGGCATTTCTGTGAAACTTGATTGAAAGCAGAGTGGCCAAGATTCAAGCCATGCACCCTGACATGTGAGCAGACATCTGAACAGTGCCTCAACCATTGTGAATCCCTCCCACGGGTCCATCATATAACTTTATGTTTTGGTGTTCATATTTGTAAAAAGGAGCTAATAATACTATTAATTTATGGATATTATTAGAGATAATAAGACAGTCCATAAAAATCAGATGACACATATGTAGCATATTCAGCACTCAATAAATAGAGATAATTTTATTATGTAAATCCTATATATCAGCAAAGCCAAAAGTTGTTAAGCTTTATTTTTTGCCAACATATTGGATGGAGATGATACATTCCATTCTCAACAGAATCTTATTTGGGGCATTGTAGTTACAATGAAAGTCTGTATATTTAGATTCACATGTGCATATTTCTATGGGTACTCATGCATTTACATGCTATCATCCTAGAAAGACATGCTGAGAATTCAGGATAAAAGTAGTGGAAATTAGGGCCAGTGCTGTTGTGCAGCAGGTTAAAGCCTCAGCCTGCAGCACTGGCATCCCATATGAGTGGCAGTTCTAGTCCCAGCTGCTCCACTCCCAAACCAGCTCCCTGCTAATGCACCTGGGAAAGTAGGGGAAGATGTCCCAAGTGCTTGGGCCCCTGCACCCACATGGGAGACCAAGAAGAAGCTCTTGGCTCCTGGCTTCAGATCAGATCAGATCGGCTCAGCTCCAGCCATTGTGGCAATCTGGGGAGTGAACCAGTGGATGGAAGACCTCTCCCTCTGTAACTTTATCTTTCAAATAAACAAAATAAATAAAAAAATTAGTGGAGAACACAGTTGAAAAAATATTTGACATGTGACTGTAGTGACTATCTCCTTCTCCAGTGAAAATCATTGGAGATTAAATATTCTTAGAAAAAGGAAACATAGTTTAGCAAAATCTCACTTGAATTAAAAGATAAGGAGCATCAAATGACAAGGTTAAAATTATGTTTACCCCAGGAAAATATAATAGAAAACTCCATGCGTAGATGGATCTCTCTTGGCTTCTCTCCTCCTCTCGTCTCTCTTCTCTCTGTCTCTCTCTCTTATACTTTCTTTCTCTTTCCCTTCGCCACCCCTTCACTCCGGTCTGTTGGGTGTTCCCCAATAAACCCTTTCCCTTACTCCAGTGTTCGGTGTGTTTTGTGACGGCTAACATTAATATATAACAGAGACAAAGGAAGAGAGAGCAAGCAGGAGAGAGCAGAAAACAGGAGAGAAGAGCCAAGAGAGGCATGTGTTCAGGAACAGGTCCTTTTAAAACTGCCAGAGGGTGGGCAGAGAAGCAGGAACAGTGAATGAATCCCATTAGGATGGGGGTGGAGCTTGACACCGGTGGTTGGGCCATGTGACCACCTGGCTCCCAGCAATGGCGGCAGGGGATAGGGCCTAGGATGTAAATCAGGGTGTAGAAAGCGCCATAGATAAAACTGCGCCATTTTCCTAACAGCACCTATATGATGACCAGTAAGAACTCTTTGCATAAATTATAGACAATACAGTATTAAGCAACTGCAAAACAAAGATGAGGAATATTTCCAAATACTGTTCTGGAATCATCTAGAAGGTATTTCTTAAGTGAAAGCAATAAAGTAGAAAAGAATATTTCTAGAATTCTAATTTCTGTATTAAATTAGAAATACATGTACTAGATTTATGCATATATAAGATCTTATAATTATTTAAGTAACCACCATCTTCTAATTATTTAAGTAAATTGGCCAGTGCCGTGGCTCACTTGGCTAATCCTCTGCCTGCGGTGCCAGCACACTGGGTTCTAGTCCCGGTTGGGGTGCTGGGTAATAGTCCAGTTGCTCCTCTTCCGATCCAGCTCTCTGCTGTGGCCCAGGAAGGCAGTGGAGGATGGCCCAAGTGCTTGGGCCCTGCACCTGCATGGGAGACCAGGAGGAAGCACCTGGCTCCTGGCTTCGGATCAGCACAGTGCCGGCCATAGTGGCCATTGGGGGAGTGAACCAACGGAAGGAAGACCTTTCTCTCCGTCTCTCTCTCACTGTCTCTCTCTCTGTCTCTCTCTCACACTAACTCTGCCTGGCCAAAAAAAAAAAAATTTAAATAAGCACTTCTAAATGGTAAATTAAAATAATAAGAAATTTTATTCTATGATGGGAGGAGGAAATGGAGGCAGGCACAGAGATAAAAGGTCTTTCTTCAATTTTTCATAGTTTTGACTCAAATCATGTGACTATTTTACAAAATTTAAAATGAAATGAAGCGGATCCAAGATGACTGAATAAGGTATAGCCACATTAACTTCAGTTGCTTTGGAACAAAGGAAGGACCTTGTTTCCTGGGGTCTGGCTGATGGAAGTTTTCAGCAAAGAAAACAATAAGACTCCTTAGCACCAGAGAAGAGAAAATAGACACATTGACAGCCAGCTGCCCGCTGTGAGCTGCCACCTTATCACATCAAGGTAAGAAGAAATTGCCACATGCCCTGCCGATTGCTCTTTTAGCTGTGAGGGAATTCCAATCACCCACTGACTATTACATCAGCCTGGAGAGGGATTGGGGCCTGAGCAACTGGCAGGGTTGGAGCAGGGAAGCCACAGAGCTTCCCTCCCCTCCCCAGTGATGCAGATTACTGGACTCTGCAGGAGGACTCTGCTCTGCTCCTGCCAGAGTCAGAGCTAGAGTCAGGGAAATGTGGAGGGCAAATGAGAGATGCCCTAGATACTGCAGCTGTGGGAGTTTGGGAGTTGTGGCACCAGAACTATGTCCATGGCTCTACATGAGCCAACAGGATGCCCCTTAGCTTCTGGGGACCAGCACCAGCAGCTGCCCACAAAAAAATCTGCTCCCACTCTGGGAGATCTGGACAATGACTCCACTGCACCCTACAACACCAGGACTTTAACAATTAGTTAAATTTTCTCAGTGGCACTGGAATCCACTCAGTGGACCTAGGGAAGAAACTACCTGCATTCTACCTCTCTGGACTCACACTCTTCAATGCAAAATCTCCTGTATACCTTGTAGTTACCCTTAAGAACTGGAACAGGGTCCAGTTCACATCCCCTAGTCCTAGGACTAGGATTGTTGGCAATACAAGCCACAGCACCAGTTGGACTCTCCTAATAGAACCTGAGGAAGGATCCATCCATATAACACAGTCCTAGAGCCACAGCAATTGATGCCAGAAACTGGGCATCACTCAGGCTTGTCAGTAGGACAAGTGGATGGTCATCACTGTCCCCTTCAGCATGAAGAACAAAGCCCTCACTATCACTGTTATATATTAATGTTAGCCATCACAAAACACACCGAACACCGGAATAAGGGAAAAGGTTTATTGGGGAACACCCAACAGACGGGAGGGATGGGACGGGGAAGAAAAAAGAGAAAGAAAGTATAAGAGAGAGAGCCAGAGGAGAGGAGCTAGTGAGGAGAGAAGATAGAGCAGAGAAGAGAGGAGGAGAGGAGAGCAGAGAGCAGGAGAGGAGAGCCAAGAGAGAGGAGCCAAGAGAGAAGACCCAAGAGAGCCACATGTTCAGGAACAGGCCCTTTTAAAATGGTGTCCGAGGGCGGGAAGGGAAGCAGGAGCAGCAAATCCCATTAGGATGGGGGTGGAGCTTAACAACAGAGGTTGGGCCATGTGGCTGCCTGGTTAAAACTGCACCACTTTCCTAACAATCACAATCACTAGGAAGAGTGACAACAAACTCTCAGTGGCCTAAAGATACACACACAAGGAAACCCATATGTATCTCAAAGCCACACTTCTATGAACTACTGGAGATTAGACCACTGTGTCTCTTACAGACACAACTGACACTGAGACAAAAGAAATCATTCAGAGACTACATGCCTGGGCTCACCTAGAACCAAAGACAAAGCAAAGGGTCAAGTGATACCCTGTATTCCAGCTAAACCATAAACTGTGTTCCAATAAAATCTACATGATAAAGAAGAGACAATTACACCAGATATGCAGATTTCAACACAGGGACATGGGAGGCATGAAGAAGTAAGGTAACATGATGGCTCCAAAAGCGCACAATACTCCTCCAGAATTGGATCCTGAACTGAAGGAAATCTATGAAATGACGGACATGGGATTCAAAATGATTATTGTAAAGAAACTCAACAGGATTCAACAGAATACAAATTGATTAAAGAAATGAGGAAATCAATGAGTGACATGAATAAAATATTACTAAGGAGATAGAACACATTGAGAACAGCCAAGTAGAAATTATGATGATGAAATCTTCAATCAGTTAAGCAAAAAATATGATTGAGAGGTTTAACAACAGAATAAACAAACTGGAGGAAAGAATTTCTGATCTAAAGAAAAAGAATTTGAAATAACCCAATCAGACAAAAAAAAAGAGAAAAGAAAAAAAAAGAATGAAGAAAACCTATGTGAAATACTGGGTTCCAATAAATGGCCAATGTTCATATTATAGGTATTTCTGAAAGAGAAAAAAAAGTCATTGAGAACCTGGTAAATGAAATAATAGTTGAAAATCTCTCTGGTCTTGAAGGAGACATGGACATAAAAGAAGCACAAAGAATCCTAAGCAGACT
Source organism: Lepus europaeus (assembly GCF_033115175.1). Lineage (NCBI taxonomy): Eukaryota > Metazoa > Chordata > Mammalia > Lagomorpha > Leporidae > Lepus > Lepus europaeus. Next base: position 54,544,359 of record NC_084837.1, read on the forward strand.
CAACCAAAAAATTCTTTTCCAAGGCATATTGTAATCAATTTGTCAAAAGTTAATGACAAGGAAAGAATCCTAAAGACAGTAAGGGAAAAGCATCAAGTTATATACAAAGGAAAACCAATGAGCTTATCATCAGACTTCCCAGTAAAAACCCTACAGGGCAGAAGAGAGTAAGATGATATATTCGGCTGGCGCCGCAGCTCACTAGGCTAATCCTCCACCTGCGGCACCAGCACTTTGGGTTCTAGTCCTGGTTGGGGCACTGGTTCTGTCCCGGTTGCTCTTCTTCCAGTCCAGCTCTCTGCTGTGGCCCAGGAAGGCAGTGGAGGATGGCCCAAGTGCTTGGGCCCTGCACCCGCATGGGAGACCAGGAGGAAGCACCTGGCTCCTGGCTTTGGATCGGTGCAGCATACCGGCCATAGCAGCCATTTGGGGGGTGAACCAACGAAAGGAAGGCCTTTCTCTCTGTCTCTCTCTCCCTCTCTAACTCTGCCTGTCAAAAAAAATGATATATTCAAGGACTTGAAAAAACTTTTTCAGCCAAGAATGTTATTGTGGTGGAATGAGAAGGCTGTGCTAAGATGGCTGCTGCAAGCGAGCATCAGTTACTCAGGAAATGGCTTTGGAACCTACCTGGCAAAGGAGCCTGCCTGGCAACAGGGTGTGATTGGTTAGGGCATAAACCGCCCCTTTACTGGATTGGCTGCCTCAGCTATATAAGCTGCTGCACCAACTGAAATAAACAAGTCTGTGAGCTGCTCACCTCTAGCCCGCTTTCTCCCAACTTCCAGTGTCTGTGTGGTGGCTCTGCACCTCTTGCTCCCACCGCACTTCTCCTCTCAGAATGATTCCACAGTATCATATTATATCCAGTGAAACTATCCTTTAAAAGTAAAGGAGAAATAAGGTATTTCCCAGATAAGCAAAAACAGAGAATTCCCCACCACCAGTCCAGATTTACAAGCAACTCTGAAGGGCACCCTGCATTGGAACTAAACATCATGACAACATAGGACACCACCAAATTCACTAACAGAGCAAGTATCATCCTATCCAATGAACAAATTGACAGGTATTCATTCTTATTGATCAATATAAACATTGAATGTTAATGGATTAAATTATACAGCCTGAAGACTTAGGTTGATTATTGAATGAAAATCCAAGACCCTATATTCTGCCTACAAGAAACTCGCTTCACAAAGGTACACATAGATTGAAAGTGAAAAAGATATACCAGGCAAAATGAAACCAAAAATAAGTAGTAGTCATCTTCATATCAGATAAAACAGATTTTAAATAAAAAATTATAAAAAGAGATAAAGAAGTTTATTAATTTTGATAAGAGGCTCAGTTCATCAAGAGGAAAAAACAATCATAACTATAAATGCAACCAAAAAATCTCACCCAAAAATATACAGAAAATACCATTAGACCTAAAGAGAGAGCCAGAATCTAATACAATAATGGTGGGTGACTTCAGACCCTACTTTCATCAAGGAACAGATCATCCAACATAAAATATATAAAGATAAATTATAATTGAAACATACTCTCAAGCAAATGGACCTAAAAGATATTTACAGAACATTTCATTCAGCAGCTACAGAATACAAGTTCTTTGCATCAGTACATGGAATATTTCCAAGGATAGACCACATATTGGGCCACAAACCAAGTCTCAACAAATTTAAAGACTGAAATCATAACACATTTCTTCTCAGGCCATAGGGGAATAAAACTAGAAATCAAAAAGAAAAGAAAAAACAACAGAAAACTCATAAAATACTTGGAAATTAAACCACATGCTACTAAATGATCAATGGGTCATTAAAACAATTAAAAAGGAAATAAAAAACTTTCTTGGAATAAATGAAAGGAAAACATAATTTATTGAAATCTGTGGTATACAATAAAAGCAGTATTAAGAGGAAAATTTATAGCATTAAGCATTTACATTTACAAAAGACAAATGAATCAAATTTAAGATCTAATGATTCTTCTTGAAGATTTAGAAAAATAAGATCAACCGATCCAAAATCAGCAGGGGGCAAGAAATAATAAGGAGGGGCCAGCACTGTGGCATAGCAGGTAAAGCCACCACCTGCAGTGCCAGCATCCCATATGGGCACCAGTTCAAGTCCCAGCTGCTCCACTTCCAATCCAGCTCTCTTCTATGTCCTGGGAAAATGGTAGAAGATGGCTCAAGTCCTTGAACTCCTGCACCCATTTGGGAGACCTGGAAGAAAAACCTGGCTCCTGGCTTCAGATCAGCACAGCTCCAGCCATTGTGGCCATCTGGGGTGTGAACCAGTGGATGGAAGACCCCCCCTCTCTCTCTCTGCTTCTGCTTCTCTGTAACTCTGCCTTTCAAATAAACAATTTTTAAAAAATAATAAGAATCACAGCAGAAATAAATGAAATTGAAGCAAAATATCAAAAAAATCTGCTTTTTTATAAGATAAACAACATATATAAACTTCTAACCAGAAGAAAAAAAGGAAAAAACTTAAATAAATGCAATTAGGAATGAAAAGGGAAACATTACAACCAACACAACTGAAATGCAAAAGAACATAAAAACTACTACAAAGAAATATTTTCTAATAAGCAGGAAAACCTCTGAGAAATGAATAATGATTACATATAACCTACCAAAATTAATTCAAGAGGATATATACAATATTAGCAGACCCATAGCAAACAATGTGGTTGAAGCAATAATCAAAAGCCTTCCATTAAGAAAAAGTCTAGCACCTCATGGCTTTATTATTGTATTCTACAAAACATTGAAAGCAGAAGTATTCCAAAAATACTAAATTGGGTGGAACTCTGCCAAACTCTTTTCATGAGGCTAGAATCACTTTGATATCAAAATTTGGCACAGACACAATACAAAAAGAAAACCAAAGACCTACACTCTTAATGAAAATAGGTGCAAAGATTCTCAATAAAAATAGAGCAAATCAAATCCAAAACCACATCAAAAAGATCTACACCACGATCAAGTGGGATTTATCCCAGGAATGTAAGGATGATCCAAAATTCACAAGTCAATAAGCATCATAAATCACATCAACAAAATGAAAATCAAAACCATATGATCATCTCAACAGATGCAGAGAAAGCATTTGATAAAATTTAACACCACTCCATGATGAAAAATACTCCATGAGTTAGGAACATGCCTCAAAATTAAAAATTATAAAATCTCTATATGACAAACAGCCACTATCATGCTGAATGAGGAAAATCTGAAAGCATTTCCCTTCAGATCTGAAACAAGACAAGATGTCTACTTTTACCACTCTTATTTAACAGAGTAATGGATCTTTTAGCAAGAGCAATTAGGGAGGAGAAAAAACAAATAACATCAAAATTGGAAAAGAGAAAGTCAAATTATCCATGTTTGTGGATGACACAATGTGGTATATAGAAAAACCTAAACACTCCACCAAAAAGCTGTTAGAATTGACAAACCAATTCACTAAAGTTGCAGGTTACAAAATAAACATTCAAAAAATAGTAGCTTTTTGTATCCTAAAGATGAACTCACAGAAAGAGAAATCAAGAAAGAAATCCCAACTACAATAACCACAAAAGAATCAATCATTTAGGAATAAATTTAACCAGCGAAGTGAAAGCTGTCAATGAAAATTATCAAAAATTGATGCGACATCATCCAGATTACAAAAACATGGAAAGATATTCCTTGCTCATGGATTGGAAGAATCAATATCATTAAAATGTCTATACTACTTAAAACAATCACAATATTCAATACAATCCTTATCAAAATACCAATAACGTTCTGTACAGAATTAGAAAAACAATCCTAAAATTCACATGGAATCACAAATGACACAGAACAGCCAAAGCAATCCTGGGCAAGAAAACTCAAGCTGGAGACATCAAAAAACCCAACTTCAAAGCATACTACAAAGCTACAGTAATTAAAACATCATGGTGCTGGCATAAAAACCCAACATTAATCAATGAAATAGAATAGAGAGCCCAGAAATTAATCAATATAAATAAAGTCAACTGATTTTTGACAAAAGTGCCAAAATCATGCAGTGGGGTAAGGATAATCCTTTCAACAAATAGTGCAAGCAACATTGAATATGTGTGTTGGGAAAGATATGGACATTCAAGTACAAGAAGTGCACACATAGAATATCTAATAGGTATGATGAGGAAAGCTCTTTCCCATGACACATTATAATCAAAATATCAAAAATCAAAAATAAAATGTAAGGAAAAGATCCAAAACTGTGCAAGAAGGAGATGCCAAATTTCATCCAAAAGAACTCCAATTAGAATGACAGCAGATTTCTCATTAGAAATACTTCAGTCTAGGAGAGAATAGAGAAATACAGGCAAAGTTCTGAAAGAAAAAAACTGTCAGTGAGAATATTGTACCCAGCAGAGTTCTCATTTATGAATGAAGGTGAAATAAACACTTTCCAATACAAACAGAAATTGAAAGAATTTGTGACCACTCGTCCAGTCTAACTGTATTTAAGGATGTGCTACACACAGAAACACAGAAAAATAATCATTATGAAAGAATGTGAAGGCAGAAAATCTCACAGTAAAAATAAAAAGGAAACACAAGGTAAACAAAAGGAATATTTATGGGAAAATGGCAGGGACAAGTCATTACTTATCAATAGTAACCTTGAACATAAATGACTTAAACTCTCTACTTAAAAGATACACACTGGCTGAATGGATTAAAAAACAAGACTCATCTATTTGCTTCCTACAAGAAACACATCTCACCAACAAAGATACATGCAGACTGAAAGTGAAAGGATGGAAAAAAGATATTCCATGCTAACAGAAAGCAAAAAAGAGTAGGTGTAACCATCCTAATAGCACATAAAATAGACTTCAACACACAAATATACTGTTAACAGAGACAAAGAAGGGCACAATATAATTATCAAGAAATCAAACCAATAGGAAGATGTGACTATAATAATTGAATATGCACCCAATTCCAGGGCTCTTGGCTATTAAAAAGAAATGCTAATGGATCTAAAGGGAGACACAGACTCCAATACAATAGTAACAGGGAGTTCACCCTGCTTTCATCAATGGACAGACAACCAGAAAGAAAATAAAACAAACAAAACAACAGAGGTAACTGACACTATGGACCAAATTGTCCTAACTGGTATCAACAGAATTTTTCACCCCACAATTGCAGAATATACATTCTTTTCATCAGTGCATGGAACGTTCTCTAGGATAGAACATATGCTAGTGAATAAAACAAGTCTCAGCAAACAAAAAAATTGAAATCATACCATGCATCTTCACTGAACACAACTAGAATGAAACTGGAAATCAACAACTCAAGAATCTCTAGAGTATATGCAAACTCAAGGAGACTGAACAACATGCTCCTGAGTGAACAGTGGGTCATAGAAGATATTAAAAGAGAAAGTAAAAAAATTCTGGAAATGAATGAAGACAACAATACAGCATATCAAAACTTATGGGATACAGCAAAGCAGTATTAACAGGGAAGTGTACGGCAATGGGTGCCAACATGGAGAAATTGGAAAGGCACCAAATAAATGAGCTACCAATGCATCTCAAGGACCTAGAAAAAGAACAACAAACCAAACCACAAATTAGTAGGAAGAAAGAAAGAAAGAAAATTGAAACCAAGCAAATAATACAAAATGTCAGTGAAATGAAGAGGTGGTTTTTTGAAGAAATGAACAAAATTAATATACCATTGGCTCAACTGATCAAAAAAAGAGGGGGGAAGACAAAAAATCAATTCAATCAGAGATTTAAAAGGAAATATAACAGCAGATACCACAGAAATAAAAAGATTATCAGGAATTACTACAAAAGCTGTATGCCAACAAATTGCAAAACCTAGAAGAAATGGATAGATTCCTGGACACATACAACTTACTTAATTGAGCCATGAAGATACAAAAAACCTAAACAGACCCATAACCAAGATGGAAATTGAATCAATAATAAAGACCCTCCCAACAAAGTAAAGCTCAGGACCAGATGGCTTCACTGCTGAATTCTATCAGACATTTAAAGAAGAACTAATTCCAATTCTTCTCAAACTATTCAAAAAATTTGAAAGGGAGGGAATTCTCCCAAACTTTTATATGAAGACAACATCAATTTATTTCATAAACCAGAAAAAGATAAAAACAGAAAAAGAAAACTAACTACAGACCAATATCCCTGATGAGTATAGATGCAAAAATCCTCAGCAAAAACTAGCTAATCAAATCCAAAAACGCATCAGTAAGATTATTAACCTGGACCAAGTGGAATTTATCCCTGGTATGCTAAAATGGTTCAACATTCACAAAGCAAAAAATACGATACATCACAAAACAAACTGAAGAATAAAATCATAAGAATTCAATAGCTGGAAATAAAGCATTTGAATGTGAGATACTAGCAGAAAATTTCCCAGGTTTGGAGAAGGACAGAGACATCCTAGTACAGGAAGCTCATAGAACCCCTAATAAACATGACCAAAAGAGATCCTCACCACGACACGTCGTAATCAAACTCACCACAGTGAAACATAAAGAAAAGATCCTAAAATGTGCAAGAGAGAAACGCCAGATTACTCTCACAGGATCTCCAATTAGACTCACAGCTGACTTCTCTTAAGAAACCCTACAAGCTAGGAGAGAATGGCGAGATATAGCCCAGGTACTAAGAGAGAAAAACTACCAGCCCAGAATATTATATCCTGCAAAGCTCTCATTTATGAATGAAGGTGAAATAAAGACCTTTCTCAGCAAACAGAAATTGAAAGAATTTGTCGCCACTCGTCCAGCCCTGCAAAAGATGCTCAAAGATGTGTTACATACACAAACACAGAAACACGGTCACCAATATGAAAGAAGGTGAAGGAAGGAAACCTCACAGCAAAAGATCACAGGAATCTCAAACCATATATTAGAAAATATCTTTGGCAAATGGCAGGGCAAAGTTACTCCTTCTCAATAGTCACATTGAATGTTAATGGCTTGAACTGTCCAGTTAAAAGACACCGATTGGCTGACTAGGTTAAGGAACAAAACCCATCTTTTTGCTGCTTACAAGAAACTCATCTTTCCAACAATGATCCATACAGGCTGAAGTGAAAGGCTTGAAAAAGATATACCATGTCAACAGAAATGAAAAAAGAGCGGGTGTAGCCATCTTAATATCGGACAACATAAACTTTACCACAAAAACTGTTAGGAGAGACAAAGAGGGGCACTATTTAATGATTAAGGGATCCATTCAACAGGAAGATATAACGACTATCAGTGTATATGCACCTAATTACAGGGCACCAGCTTATTTAAAAGACTTGTTAAGGGACTTAAAGGGAGACTTAGACCCCAATACAATAGTACTGGGGGACTTCAATACTCCACTCTCAGAGATAGACAGATCAACAGGACAGAAGATCAACAAGGAGACAGTAGATTTAAATGACACTATAGCCCAAATGGATCTAACAGATATCTACAGAACATTTCATCCTACATCTAAGGACTTTACATTCTTCTCAGCAGTACATGGAACCTTCTCTAGGATTGACCACATACTAGGCCATAAAGCAAGTCTCAGCAAATTCAAAAGAATTAGAATCATACCATGCAGCTTCTCAGACCACAAAGGAATGAAATTGGAAATTAGCAACTCGGGAATCCCTAGAGCACATGCAAACATATGGAGATTGAACAACATGCTCCTGAATAAAAGAAATTAAAAGAGAAATCAAAAATTTTCTGGAAGTAAATGAGGATAACAGCACAACATACCAAAACCTATGGGATACAACAAAAGCAGTGTTAAGAGGAAAGTTTATATCAATAGGTGCCTACATCAAGAAATTGGAAAGGCACCAAATAGATGAGCTTTCAAGTCATCTCAAGGATGTAAAAAATCTGCAGCAAACCAAACCCAAACCCAGTAGGAGAAGAGAAATAATTAAAATCAAAGAAGAAATCAACAGCATTGAATCAAAAAAAAATACAAAAAATCAGCCAAATGAGGAGCTGGTTTTTTGAAAAAATAAACAAAATTGACACCCCATTGGCCCAACTAACTAAAAAAAGTAAAGACCCAAATCAATAGGATCAGAGATGAAAAGGGAAACGTAACAACAGACACCACAGAAATAAAAAGAATCATCAGAAATTACTACAAGGACTTGAATGCCAGCAAACAGGGAAATCTATCAGAAATGGACAGATTCTTGGACACACACAACCTACCTAAATTGAGCCAGGAAGACATAGAAAACCTAAACAGACCAATAACTGACACAGAAATTGAAACAGTAATAAAGGCCCTCCCAACAAAGAAGAGCCCAGGGCCAGATGGATTCACTGCTGAGTTCTACCAGACATTTAGAGAAGAACTAACTCCAATTCTCAAACTATTCAAAACAATAGAAAAAGAGGGAATGCTCCCAAATTCTTTCTATGAAGCCACCATCATCTTAATTCCTAAGCCAGAAAAAGATGCAACATTGAAAGAGAATTACAGACCAATATTCCTGATGAACATAGATGCAAAAATACTCAATAAAATTCTGGACAATAGAATGCAACAACACGTTAGAAAGATCATCCACCCAGACCAAGTGGGATTTATCCCTGGTATGCAGGGATGGTTCAACATTTGCAAAACAATCAACGTAATACACTACATTAACAGACTGCAGAAGAAAAACCATATGATTCTCTCAATAGACACAGAAAAAACATTTGATAAAATACAACACCCTTTCATGATGAAACTCTAAGCAAGCTGGGTATGGAAGGAACATTCCTCAATACAATCAAAGCAATATATGAAAAACCCACGGCCAACATCCTATTAAATGGGGAAAAGTTGGAAGCATTTCCACTGAAATCTGGTACCAGACAGGGATGCCCACTCTCACCACTGCTATTCAATATAGTTCTGGAAGTTGTGGCCAGAGGTATTAGGCAAGAAAAAGGAATTAAAGGGATACAAATTGGGAAGGAAGAACTCAAACTATCCCTCTTTGCAGATGATATGATTCTTTATTTAGGGGACCCAAAGAACTCTACTAAGAGACTGCTGGAACTCATCGAAGAGTTTGGCAAAGTAGCAGGATATAAAATCAATGCACAAAAATCAACAGCCTTTGTATACACAGGCAATGCCACAGCTGAGGAAGAACTTCTAAGATCAATCCCATTCACAATAGCTACAAAAACAATCAAATACCTTGGAATAAACTTAACCAAGGACGTTAAAGATCTCTATGATGAAAACTACAAAACCTTAAAGAAAGAAATAGAAGAGGATACCAAAAAATGAAGAAATCTTCCATGCTCATGGATTGGGAGAATCAATATCATCAAAATGTCTATTCTCCCAAAAGCAATTTATACATTCAATGCAATACCAATCAAGATACCAAAGACATTCTTCTCAGATCTGGAAAAAATAATGCTGAAATTCATATGGAGACACAGAAGACTTCGAATAGCCAAAGCAATCTTGTACAACAAAAACAAAGCCGGAGGCATCACAATACCAGATTTCAGGACATACTACAGGGCAGTTGTTATCAAAACAGCATGGTACTGGTACAGAAACAGATGGATAGACCAATGGAACACAATAGAAACACCAGAAATCAATCCAAACATCCACAGCCAACTTATATTTGATCAAAGATCCAAAACTAATCCCTGGAATAAGGACAGTCTATTCAATAAATGGTGCTGGGAAAATTGGATTTCCATGTGCAGAAGCTTGAAGCAAGACCCATACTTATCAACTTAAACAAAAATTCACTCAACATGGATTAAAGACTTAAATCTACAACCTGAAACCATCAAATTATTAGAGAGCACTGGAGAAACCCTGCAAGATATAGGCAAAGGCAAAGACTTCTTGGAAATTACTCCAGCAGCACAGGCAGTCAAAACCAAAATTAGCATTTGGGATTGCATCAAATTGAGAAGTTTCTGTACTGCAAATGAAACAGTCAGGAAAGTGAAGAGGCAACCGACAGAATGGGAAAAAATATTTGCAAACTATACTACAGATAAAGGGTTGATAACCAGAATCTACAAAGAAATCAAGAAACTCCACAACAACAAAACAAACAACCCACTTAAGAGATGGGCCAAGGACCTCAATAGACATTTTTCAAAAGAGCAAATCCAAATGGCCAACAGACACATGAAAAAATGTTCAGGATCACTAGCAATCAGAGAAATGCAAATCAAAACCACAATGAGGTTCCATCTCACCCCGGTGAGAATGGCTCACATTCAGAAATCTACCAACAATAGATGCTGGAGAGGATGTGGGGAGAAAGGGACACTAACCCACTGTTGGTGGGAATGCAAACTGGTTAAGCCACTATGGAAGTCTGTCTGAAGATTCCTCAGAAACCTGAACATAACCCTACCATACAACCCAGCCATCCCACTCCTTGGAATTTACCCAAAGGAAATTAATTTGGCAAATAAAAAAGCCATCTGCACATTAATGTTTATTGCAGCTCAATTCACAATAGCTAAGACCTGGAACCAACCCAAATGCCCATCAACAGTAAACTGGATAAAGAAATTATGGGACATGTACTCCATAGAATACTATACAGCAGTAAGAAACAACGAAACCCGGTCATTTGCAACAGGATGGAGAAATCTGGAAAACATCATGCTGAATGAATTAAGCCAGTCCCAAAGAGACAAATATCATTTGTTTTCCCTGATCGGTGACAACTGAGCACCAAAGGGGAAACCTGTTAAGTGAAATGGACACTATAAGAAACAATGACCTGATCAGCTCTTGTCCTGACTCTAGATGTACAATGTAATACTTTATCCTTTTTAGTATTTGTTGTTGTTGTTGTTGTTCTAGTACTAGTGGTTGAACTCTGTAATTAACACACAATTATTCTTAGGTGTTTAAATTTTAACTGAAAAGTGATCCCTGTTAAATTTAAGAGTGGAAAAAGAGAGGGAGGAGATGTACAATTTGGGACATGCTCAATCGGACTTGCCGCAAATGGTGGAGTTAGAAATGTGCCAGGGGATTCCAACACAATCCCATCAAGGTGGCATGTGCCAATGCCATCTCACTAGTCCAAGTGATCAATTTCAGCTCACAATTGATGGCTCTGATAGGTCTAAGAATCAAAGGGATCACACAAACAAGACAAGTGTCTGCTAATACTAACTGATAGAATCAAAAAGGGAGAGAACGATCCAACATGGGAAGCGGGATACACAGCAGACTCATAGAATGGCAGATGTCCTAAACAACACTCTGGCCTCAGAATCAGCCCTTAAGGCATTCGGATCTGGCTGAAGAGCCCATGAGAGTATTGTAGGCATGGAAAGCCAAGATACCATGGAAAAGAAAAAAAAGAAGAAAACCTAAATGAAAGATCTCTGTTAGTGAGATCCCAGTGGAATGAACAGGGCCATCAAAGGAGGTACCTTTCTCTGAAGGGAGGAGAGAACTTCCACTTTGACTATGACCCTATCGGAATAAGATCAAAGTCAGCGAACTCTAAAGGCTTCCATAGCCCTGACAACTCATGTCTAGAGCCTAGGGAGATTACTGACACCACGAACAGGAGTGTCAAATTGTTAAGTCAGCAACAGGAGTCACTGTGTACTTACATCCCATGTGGGATCTGTCCTTAATGTGTTGTCTAATGTGCAGTGATGCTATAACTAGTACTGAAACAGTATTTTTATACTTTGTGTTTCTGTGTGGGTACAAACTGATGAGATCTTTACTAATTATATACTGAATCGATCTTCTGTATATAAAGAGAATTGGAATTGAAAAAAAAACCTGGTGTTAAATTGGAAATGGCATAGAAAATTAATTAATTTTTAAAAGAAAATATTATGTAGGATCTCTGTCTTTAATGTGCTGTACACTGTTATTTAATGCTATAACTAGTACTCCAACTGCATTTTTTCACTTTGTGTTGCTATATGGGGAAAACTGTTGAAATCTTTACCTAATATATACTAAACTGATCTTCTGTATATAAAGAGAATTGAAAATGAATCTTGATGTGAATGGAAGGGGAGACGGAGTGGGAGAGGGGAGGGTTGCAGGTGGGAGGGAAGTTATGGGAGGGGGGAAGCCATTGTAACCCATAAGCTGTACTTTGGAAATTTATATTCATTAAATAAAAGTTTAATAAATGAAAAAAATTATAACACTTTAAATTATGTTATCAATAAAGTACAATTATTGCTAAATATAAAAAAATACAATATAATTTCATGATAGAAACATTAAGCAAATTGGGTAGAGAAGGAACATTATTAACACAATCAAGACAATTTATGGCAAATCCACAGCCAGCATCACACTGAAAGGGGGAAAGTTGGAAACATTCCCACTAAGATCTGGAACCAGAAAAGGATGCCACTCTTACCAGTGCTATTCAATATATTCCTGGAAGTTTTAGAGCCATTAGGAAAGAAAAAGAAATCAAAGGGATACAACTTGGGAAGGAGCAATTCAAACTATCCCTATTTGCAGATGACATGATTCTATACATAGGGGATCCAAAAAAACTCCACTAAGAGACTATTGAGCTGGTGCCGCAGCTCAATAGGCTAATCCTCCACCTGTGGCACTGGCACACACAGTTCTAGTCCCAGCCAGGGCACTGTATTCTGTTCTGGCTGCCCTCTTCCAGTCCAGCTCTCTGCTGTGGCCCGGGAAGGCAGTGGAGGATGGCCCAAGTGCTTGGGCCCTGCACTCGCATGGGAGACCAGAAGAAGCACCTGGCTCCTGGCTTCGGATCAGCGCAACACGCCAGCCGCAACGGCCATTTGGGGGGTGAACCAACGGAAGGAAGACCTTTCTCTCTGTCTCTCTCACTGTCCACTCTGCCTGTCAAAAAAGAGAGAGAGAGAGAGACTATTGGAACTCATAAAAGAGTTTGGTAACGTTGCCAGAAAAAAATTAATTCACAAAAATCAGCAGCCTTTGTGTACTCAGGAAATGCCAAGGCTGAGAAAGAACTAAAATCAATCCCATTCACAATAGCTACAAAAAAATTAAATACCACCAAGTATATTTAACCAAGGATGTCAAAGATCTCTACAATAAAAATTTTAAAACACTAAAGAGAAAATAGAAGACACATAAAATTGAAAAAAAAAAAACCTCCATGTTCATGAATTGGAAGAAGCAATATCATCAAAATCTCCACAGTACCAAAAGCAATTTACAGATTCGATATGATCCCAATCAAAACACCAATAACATTCTTCTCAGATCTGGAAAAAAAGATATCAATTTCATATGGAAATGCAAGAGACCGTGAATAGCTAAAGAAATCTTATAAGACAAAAACAAAGCCAGTTTTTAAGACATACTACATGGCAGTTATAATCAAAACAGCCTAGTTCTGGAGCAAAAACAGACTTATAGACCAATGGAACAGAATAGAAACTCCAGAAATCAATCCATGCATCTACAACCAACTTATCTTTCACAAAGTATCTAAAAACAATCCCTGTAGCAAGGACAAATTTATCTTCTACAAATGGTGCTGGGAAAACTAGATCTCTACCTGCAGACATATTAAATTAAACCCCAGCCTTACACCTTACACAAAAATCCAGACAAAAATGATTTATGACCAACTATCATCAAATTACTGGAGAACATTTGGGTTATTCTGCAAGACATTGGAATAGACAAAGACTTCTTGGAAAATACCCAAAAAGCACAGGCAACTAAAACCAAAATAGACAAATGGGATTATATCAAGCTGAAAACCTTCTACACTGCAAAACAAAACAAAACAAAACAAAAACAAAAACAAAAAAACAAACAAAACAAACCAGTTAGCAAAGTGAAAGACAACTGAGAGAATGTGAGAAAACGTTTGCAAACTATGCAACTGATAAAGGGTTAACATTCAGAATATATAAAGAGCTCAAGAAATTCAACAACAACAAAATAAACAATCCAGGTAAAAAATGGACAAAGCACTTGAACATGAATTATTCAAGAGAGGAATCTTAAATGGCCAACAGACATGTACTCAGTATCACTAGCCATCAGGGAAATGTAAATCAAAACCACAACAAAAGCTTCAACTCACCCCAGTTTGTATGGCTCTAGTACAGAAATCAACAAAAACCAAGTGCTGGTAGGATGTGGGGAAAAAGGTGCCCTAATCCATTGTTGGTGGGAATGTAAACTGGTGCAGCCACTGTGGATGACAGTATGAGATACTTCAAAAATATGAATGTAGACCTACTGTATGATCCAGCCATTCCGCTCCTGGGAATTTGCCCAAGGGAGATGAAATCAGCATATGAAAGAGTGATCTGTACTCCCATGTTCATTGCAGCTTGATTCACAATAGCTTAGATATGGAATCAACCCAGCTGTCCATCAACTGATGCCTGGTTAAAGAAATTATTGTATAGATACACTATGAAGCACTACTCAGTGATAAAGAAAAAATGAAATCCTGTCTTTCAACAAAATGGATGCAACTGGAAACGCTTATACTTAGAGAAATAAGCCAGCTCCAAAAAGACAGATATCATGTGTTCACTCATCTATGGTAACTAAGAGATTACCTAAAAATGTAATGTATTGGAGTGAAATTGACATTCTGAGAATCAGCGATTGTTACGTTGTCTCTACTGTTGAGGAATAGTGTTTTTTTTTCTTCATACTATTTGTTAAACACTTTACATAGTGTAAAGTTAAGCTTATGAGTGTAAAGTAAATCAAAAATAAATCTTTATAAAAATTAAGAATAAGGAGACAGCACTGTGGCACAGTAAGATGAATCCTTCACCTACCGCACCAGCATCCCAAATGGGCTTCGGTTCAAGTCCCAGCTGCTCAGCTTCTGATCCAGCTCTCTGCTGTGGCCTGGGAAAGCAGTGGAAGATGCCCCAAGTCTTTGGGCCCCTGCAACAGCATGGGAGACCTGGAAGAAGCTCCTGGCTCCTGGCTTCAGATCAGATCAGCTCCAGCTATTGCAGCCATCTGGGGAGTGAACCAGCAGGTGGTAGCCCTTTCTGTCTCTCCCTCTCACCGTATGTAATTCTACCTCTCAAATAAATAGATAAAAGTCTTTTTTTAAAAAAAGAAGCTACTGTTTAAAAAAATAAGAGTAAGAATAGGAAAGAGAGGATATGTGTCAATTCTTAGTACAATCGATAGTCAAAAAAATTAGACATGGAGAAACTGCTAAAAGAAAATCAACAGCAGAGCTTCTGAAAATTTCAAAGGCGAAGGAATCTGAATGCAAAGATTCAGATTACTGAGGCAGCAAGGATAGGAGGGAGATAATGTTCTAACTGAATATTTGAATTGAGTGTGTTGAGACTGCTTATGTAGAAAATGATGCATCTTTCTGTTTATTTAGGCCCTCTTAAATTTCTCCCAGAAATACTATGTAATTTTTACTGGCACAATTTTATTGAGGAAGTCAAATTATCCATGACTGCAGATGGCATGATCCCATATTTAGGGGAAACAAAAGACCCCACCAAAAGACTATTAGAAATGAGCTTAGTGAAGTTGCAGTAAACAAAATCAACACTAAAAAGTTAGCATTTTTATACACCAGCAATACCTAGCTGAGAAATAACACAAAAGCAATCTCAAGTGCCACAAAAAAAATTTAATAACTTTGTACCAAGTTATTCAAGGATACATAATTCCTCTACAATGAAGTTCAAAATGCTAGTGAAAGAAATTGAAATGTACAAGAATGGGCTGGCACCGCAGCTCACTAGGCTAATCCTCTGCCTGCGGCACTGGCACCCCAGGTTCTAGTCCAGGTCAGGATGCCAGATTCTGTCCCGGTTGCTCCTCTTCCAGTCCAGCTCTCTGCTATGGCCTGGGAAGGAAGTGGAGGATGGCCCAGGTCCTTGGGCCCTGCACCCGCATGGGAGACCAGAAGGAATCACTTGGCTCCTGGTTTTGGATTGGCACAGAGCACCAGCCGTAGAGGCCATTTGGGGGGTGAACCAACGGAAGGAAGACCTTTCTCTCTGTCTCTCTCACTGTCTAACTCTGCCTGTCAAAAAAAAAAAAAAGAATGTACAAGTATGAGACCTGAACCTGGATCAAGGTGTAACCATTTTTAATTAGGCCTCCATCTGAACCCTAAGCCAGAAGCTCCTAAAAGTAAATAAATGAACTCCCCTTGTGATAAACTCTCCTAGCAACAGCCAATTAGCAGATAATAGAGAAATACCTAGAGTTCCTGGTGTCTTCTCAGGGCAGATAAGGTCATTAATATCTTCCTGATACCCTGCAGTTCAGCATGTACACCCCAGCAGCTTGAACCCTATGCCTCTGCCAATCAATTAAAAAGGCATCAACCCCAAAGCCATCCAACCACCTTTAGTAGGTCCGTTCCTGACACTGGATGCACTAATCAATTCTAGGAGATCTCCTTTGAATTTCCCGCGGGATGAGATGATTTGCTAAATGGTACCATGATGTATAGAATGTCTCTAAAAACCCTATAAAAACCCTGTTAACTGAAGGGTCGGGGCTCTCAATTCAGACCCGCTGCGTCGGTGTTCAGAGACCAGGCCTGGACCTGTAATAAAACTCTCGTGTACTTTACAGTGGTATCGGCTCCTTGGTGGTCTTTGGGGACAACTGAACTGGGCATAACACAAGAATGAAATGGATATTTTGTGATATGACTCTCATTTTTAGCCCTTGTTTATACTACTGTGAAACTACGTTCTTGTTAGGAAACTGGTACAGTTTTAGCCAGGTAGTCGCATGGCCCAGCTACCTGAGCCAGGCTCCACCCCCATCCTAATGGGATTCGCTGCTCCTGCTTCCCTGCCCACCCTCAGGTAAAGTTTTAAAAGGGCCTGTTCCTCACTCTGGCCTCAGAATCAGCCCTTAAGGCATTCGGATCTGGCTGAAGAGTCCATGAGAGTATTGTAGGCATGGAAAGCCAAGATACCATGGAAAAGAATAAAAGAAGAAGACCTAAATGAAAGATCTCTGTGAGTGAGATCCCAGTGGAAAGAACAGGGCCATCAGAGAAGGAGGTACCTTTCTCTGAAGGGAGGAGAGAACTTCCACTTTGACTATGACCCTATCGGAATAAGATCAAAGTCAGCGAACTCTAAAGGCTTCCATAGCCTTGGCAACTCATGACTAGAGCCTAGGGAGATTACTGACGCCATGAACAGGAGTGTCAAATTGTTAAGTCAGCAACAGGAGTCACTGTGTACTTACATCCCATGTGGGATCTGTCCTTAATGTGTTGTCTAATGTGCAGTGATGCTATAACTAGTACTGAAACAGTATTTTTACACTTTGTGTTTCTGTGTGGGTACAAACTGATGAGATCTTTACTAATTATATACTGAATCGATCTTCTGTATATAAAGAGAATTGGAAATGAAAAAAAAAACCTGGTGTTAAATTGGAAATGGCATAGAAAATTAATTAATTTTTAAAAGAAAATATTATGTAGGATCTCTGTCTTTAATGTGCTGTACACTGTTATTTAATGCTATAACTAGTACTCCAACAGTATTTTTTTCACTTTGTGTTGCTATATGGGGGCAAACTGTTGAAATCTTTACCTAATATATACTAAACTGATCTTCTGTATATAAAGAGAATTGAAAATGAATCTTGATGTGAATGGAAGGGGAGAGGGAGCGGGAGAGGGGAGGGTTGCGGGTGGGAGGGAAGTTATGGGAGGGGGGAAGCCATTGTAACCCATAAGCTGTACTTTGGAAATTTATATTCATTAAATAAAAGTTTAATAAATGAAAAATAAATAAATAAATAAATAAATAAAAGGGCCTGTTCCTGAACATGTGCTCTCTTGGCTCCTCCCTCCTGTGTTCTCTTGGTTCCTCTCTCTAGCCTCCTCCTCTGGTCTCTCCTCTGGCTTTCTCTCTCAGCTCCTCTCTGCTCTATTCTCTCCTTGCTAGCCCCTCTCCTCTCTGTTTCTCTCTTATATTCTCTTTCTCTCTTTTTCCTTCGTCGCCCCTTCACTCTGGTCTGTTGGGTGTTCCCCAATAAACCCTTTCCCTTACTCTGGTGTTTGGTGTGTTTTGCAATGGCTAACATTAATATATAACAGTTCTTACTGAAGGACCCCAAGTTTGGGAATCCAACGCGCTCGGGTGGTCGCCCAAAGACCCAAACTCCAGACTGGTAGATGCAAGAGCAAGAGGATTTTTATTAGGCATTTGCACAAACGGGCTCCCCAGCACCACAGGCAGTCGAGAGAGAGAGAGAGAGAGAGAGAGAGAGAGAGAGAGCCCTGAGCAGGGGTTACAGGCAGTTTTTAAAGACAATAGCCACCTGATTAACATAGGTATGTGGAGCGTTTGGTGAATAGCTATTTTGAAGGGCAACAGGCATGCAAACTCTTGACGCAATTGCTCGCTCATCTAGGGTACATTTGGCGCCCGTGTTGGGAGGGGGTCAGTTTATACAATGGTCACTAAGTTACAGAAACTTATTGCAGCTCTTTTTGGACATCTTCAAGCGTTATCGCGTGAGACAGTTACACAGAGCAGTTACACAAGGCAGTTTCCCAAGGTTATTCTGCAGGCAGGTGGAGACACAGTTATCTTCAGGGATGTCTACTGCCAGCAGCTAAACTTTTTAACCCTTTACTATAATATTATTTTAATATTTACTTTTAGCAGGGGTCTTACATTACTTTATATTTGCTAAGTATTGTGGTTAGTGGTTAATGAAGCCTGTGGATATAAAATGGATTAAAACTGTTTCTTTGAAAAAAAACTGTTGAAAAGAAGAGAGGGGAAGGAGAAAAAGAGACTGGAACTGTTCCTGTGGGATGAATGAAATCTTTTCTCTTTATATTAATAAAAATCAGAAAAAAAAGAAATTGGACAATCCAAAATAATAGAAAGCTATTCCTTATTCATAGCTCGGAAGAATTAATGTTATCAAAAATACCACACAACCCATAACAATTTACAGATTCAATGCATTCTCCTTCAACATACTAATAAGATTCTTCACAGAACTTAAAAAAATCCTAAAATTCATATGGAAAAACAAAAGCCCCTGAATATCCAAAGCAATCTTGAGTAATAAAAGCAAAAGCTTGGCATCACTACCTGGTTATTTTAACCAAGACAGTATGACATTGGCACAAAAACAAACACATAGAACAATGGAATAAAATATAAAATCCAGGAATATATCCACACATCTATACCAATTTATCTTTGATACATTACTAAAACACTCTCTGCAAGAAATAAAGTCTCTTCAGTAAATGATGTTGGGAACATTAGATTTCCACACAAAGAAATTTGCAACAAATGCCCTAAGTTAAACCCTAAATAAAAATCAACTCAAAATGGATAAAAGGGGATAAGCTTAACAAATAAAACTATGAAACTACTAAAGGAAAACAAAAGACAACCTCTATAAGACATGGGCATAGGCAACTAGTTTCTGGATAAGACCCCAAAAGCACAGACAATAAAAGCAAAACTAGACTAAAATAGGATTACAATCAGATTAAAATGGGATTATATTAAACTTAGAAGCTCTACACAGCAAAGTAAACAACACAGTGAGGAGACAACCAGCAAAGTAGTTAAAAGATTTGCAAACTGTGAATCTGATAAAGGATTAACACCTAGACTACATAAGGAGTTCAAAAATTCAACAAAATCTGAACAAGCATCCTAGTTAAGAAATGGGAAAGGGATTTAAGTAGACATTTTTCCAAAAAAAGAAATAGAAATGGTCAACAATCACATTTTAGAAACTCTCAGTATTAGTAGCCATCAGGGAAATGCAAATAAAATCACAATGATGTGGAACATCTCAATCCAGTTACAATAGCTAATAGCAAAAGTCAACAAATAACAAATGCTGGTGAAGATGTAGAGCAAGGTAACTCTAGTACAGTGTTGGCAACAATCCAAATTAAGAGGGCCATATTGGAAAACCATATGGAAATTACTCAAAACTCTGAAAACAGATCTATCATATAACCCAGATATCCCACTTCTTGGGATATGTCCCAAGGAAATGAAGTCAGCGTATGAAAGACATAACTGTAATCTCATGCTATTGTAGAACTGATCACAACAGCAAAGATATAGATTTCACCTAAATGCCCATTAATGTATAAGTAGATAAAGAAAATGTTATATATACACATGATGGAATATTACTCAGCCATATAAAAATCCTGACATTTGCAACAAATAAGAGCCCAACTTTCAGTAAAGATGAAATACCTTCAAAGGAGAAATAGAAGATCTGAACAAAACTATAAGAAAAACAGACCCAACAGTCATAGAGAATGCTAATTCCAACAGCAGCAGAATGCACACTCTCCTCAAGTGAGCATCGAACATTCTCCAGAGCAGACAGTATGTCAGGCCATAAGATCAGATCAATAAATTTCAAAGATTGGAGTCATGTAAAGTATCTTCTCTAGGCACAACAGGATCAAGTAAAAAATAAATAACATAAGGAAAAAACTAGAAATTCACAAATGTTTGGAAATTAGACAATGCCCTGTTAGTCAACCAGTCATAGAAAAAAAAAGATTAAAAATATTTAGAAATTCATGAAAATAATGGTGCAATGTGGATGTACCACAAAGATACGTATCCATAATAGGTAAACCATAATGACTGAAGGTACATTGTCATTTGCCATGAACAGGGAAGGGGGAAGAATGGAGAGTAACTGCTTAATAAGTACGGATTTTCCTTTCAGAGCGAAAAAAAAATAATTAACGGCTAGAGAGAGAGTGGTGATGCAGCATTTTTAATGTACTAAATGGCAGTTAATTGTTCATTTTAAAATGATTAATTTCCTATTATGTGAATTTCACCTCAGTTGAAATGATTGGCAAAAGATATATTCTCCCAAAACAGATACAAAAGCATCTTTTAAACATAAAAAATGCTTCATCTTTGCTCTTCAAAGATAAAAGCAAACTAAAAGCCAAATGAGACACCATATATCATGCATTTTATTGGCAAAAATGCCAAGCACTTTTTGTGAGACAGGACAGAAACAGTAAGCTTCCTGTGGGAATCAAAATAGCTCAGTCCCTATGGAGGAGAATTCGGCAGTATCTTACAAAATTATGTACACATTAGTTTTTCACTGATGGCTCCTGCTGTTAGGGATTTTCCCTGGAGACACAGCACCAATAATACAAAACACATATGTGTGAGAACTGGGAAATATTGGAAACTACATAGTGAGCAAATATTAGAGGTATAGGTTCAATAATCTATGAACATACACTTAATGGAGTATTATGCATCTATAAAAATCAAGAGGGGCTCTATGAACTAAGATGGAAGTATTTTATGTGAGAAAACTACCAAACTGAAGAAGAAAAATGAAAACTAATCCAACTAACTCTACTTTTCCTATTAACTTTTGAACATTAATACTTTGAACCCTTACCATTATTTTTAAAATAATATAGTTACAAGAAAATTAATTGTATTAGATTTTTTTCTTTTTATAGTAATATGGATATAGCAATCCTGAAACAGTTGTGTGTATAGTGTAATATTGTCAATGAATGAATATGTTGATGTTGTTGGGTTCCAAAATTCTCACTATAAAAGCAAAGAGGTACAAATAGGGGATAGAAAAGAACAAGAGGAATTCACGGGGCCCGGTGCTGTGGCGCAGCAGGTTAAAGCCCTGGCCTGAAGCGCCAGCATCCCTTATGGGCACCGGTTCTAGTCCTGGCTGATCCTCTTCCAATCCAGCTCTCTGCTATGGCCTGAGATAGCAGTAGAAGATGGCCCAAGACCTTGGGCCCCTGCACCCACGTGGGAGACCCAGAAGAAGCTCCTGGCTCCTGGCTCCTGGCTCCTGGCTTTGAATCAGTGCAGCTCCAGCCATTGTAGCCAATTGGGGAGTGAACCCATGGATGAAAGACCTCTCTCTCTGTCTCTCCCTCTCTCTGTAACTCTGTCTTTCAAATAATATATAAATCTTAAAAAAAGATGAATTCACTGGATTACATTAGAATTGATATTATCAGTGATAGATATATAGATATATCCCTCTCTCCCTCTCTCTCTCCCTACACACACACGCAAATATGTATATTCACATTGAACTCTAAAAGTTGCTAAAAACAAGGGTGAAGTCATAACTTCCTAATGAATGAAAAAACACCCTCTATAACCTTTCCAAAAATCAAATCAAACATGTGTTTGGTCAAACTTCTGGATCCAGTTGCCATTTAGATTAGATACATAGATTAGAAGAAATCTTAAATTTCACTGAGCATCTATATAATCAGCAAAACACAGAGTGGAAAATCAAGTGACAAAAGACCCAAATTTTCAACAAGTAAATTTTAAGGAAATGAAAATTTTGTTAGGAAATCTGAATATTATAAGAGAATTTAAAAATAGATCAACTGAAAAAATGGAAAATTGAAAAAATGGAAAAGCCTAAATCATGTTATCTTGGAACACACACACTAGGAATATAAGGTCATAAAAATGAAAAGAATTATTAACTTAACAGTCAGGATCATAGTCATTTTGAGGGAAAAGGTGACTGTAGTTGGAAAAAGTCACATAGAAGATTTTGGATATGGCTACCAAAGTTCTATATCTTGATTTGGGTGATGATGATAGGAATATTCACTTTGTAAAAATGGATTAAACTTTAAATTTGTTTTGTGCTTTTTTGGTATTATTTCACTTACAACTTAAAAATGATAGATGATGATGATTGAAAATTGATAGATTAATAGCTATAGATTCAAAATTGAAAGCTTGGTTAACAAGTGACAGCATAAAGTCTTCAACCTATAATATCCTTGTATGGAGGTCAGCATTCAGTTACCGCTGTCAGAAGCTAAAGTCATCAGCACACTCATATTCTTAAACACTGACACAAAATGAGTGGAAATTTTTACTCATCTAGCCCAGGGCATAAGACAACTGCATCTTCAGGGAGTGGGAAACCCTCGGAAAGTTTCTGTCTGTTGCATTATACTCCCTTGTGTATAGAGTTACACAAAATGTGGCAAAGTAAAGAGAGTTAATTAACAGCACTAATTGTGCTAGGGCATGACCAGTGGAACTTCAGAGACCTCGTACTGCCAGCCAGAAATCGCTCAGTTAGGGGAATTGATTCATAGAATCACGTTGGTTTTCCCAGGATAACTAACAGCAAAGAAGTTAATAGGTCACTGGGGGGGAGTGACATCTTTCTGTAAATTGCCATTTCTTTCTCCAACTAAGAAGTTTATTTTGGCCAAGAAGACAGAAAAGCAGAATAAAAAATGCCCTTGAATCACATGAAAACAAGTTATGATTTAATAAAAATAACAGGAAGAAAAAGAGCTGTGAACAATGTTATGATTTTAAAGCTAGCTCTACATTATGACTATATGAAGAATATATGACTATATAAGGATAGATATGACTATATAAGAATATAAGCCATAGTCTCATCCCAGGCACTTAAGTAAATGGAAGCTGGTGAAGGAGGCTACTGTTTTGTCTGTTTATCCACTCAACAAGTTTTTCATGGCAAGTAGGAGATTTAAAATGAGAGAATAAAGTGGTAGACACAAAAATTTAGACAGGAGAAATATTCATGAACTGTTTGCTCATGAAAATTTAATTAACAATAACGTAAAGAATAAACACTGATGACTACATTAAAACAAATCTTGGAAGTCTTAATTTGAGTCTAAACAGAACCATCCGAATGTCATTTTCTACAGGAAGTTTTAAATGAAAATGTCAGATCCTGAAAAATTGAAAATGATCCAAGAGAATATGTGGAAAAATATAAATTAATAATAAGCATAAAAAAAGAATAAATACCTAATATTCAAAAATAGCTTAAGAAAGTCAGAAATCTGTATAGTCATTAAGCCCATGGTTAACAGCAATGCAAATATGAAAGCTACTGTGTATTATGTAATTCCTCTGTGACAGGCAGTGTATTGTTCACGTAACCTTTATTCTAACATTAAAGTTGGTGCATTTGAATACAGGAAATCCGATCTAGACCCCGCATGTCTATTAAGTTTTGTTCATATTTGCTCCCTGTGCATTTTTCTAACATATCTGTATATAAAGATAGACAGACACAGAGAAACACGAAGGGAAAGACAAGTGGAAACAGAAAGTTTATAAAGGAGATTTATGGCATTTGATATTACTCCAGGGTAAAAACTCTATAGTTATATCATTAACACAACTTTCTTTTATTACCCACACCATATACAAAAGCAAATATACAAACTAGAAAATTGGCCTCACTAGGCTAATCCTCCGCATGCGGCACCGGCACCCCAGGTTCTAGTCCCTGTTGGGGCGCTGGATTCTGTCCCGGTTGCTCCTCTTCCAGCCCAGCTCTCTGCTGTGGCCCAGGAAGGCAGTGGAGGATGGCCCAAGTCCTTGGGCCCTGCACTCGCATGGGAGACCAGGAGAAGCACCTGGCTCCTGGCTTCGGACTGGCGCAGCGCGCCGGCCTTAGTGGCCACTTGGAGGGTGAACCAATGGAAAAAGGAAGACCTTTCTCTCTGTCTCTCTCTCTCTCTCACTGTCTAACTTTGCCTGTTAAAAAAAATTATTAAATACAATCTTTGGTATTTCTATTGTAATATCACTATTAGGATTACAGTCTCAGGTCAGTGACCCGAAATCAAAGTTTAATTCAACAAATAGTCACTGAGTGATTACATGCAACCAGGAACTGTGCTGGGTACTAAAGATACAAAGACAAGTAAGAAGTCTGCTCTCCAGAAGCTTTCTATCTCCTGGGAGTTACGCATCCAAAGAGAATATTCTAATAAAATCAAATAAAACATTAGCGAATTTAATAAAATAATATACAAAATCACAGAGGCAGGATTTCAAGAAAGGTAATGTTACCTGAGATGAATCTTGAAAGTAAGCGAGGAATAATAATCAAGTGAAGAAGTGTGTGAATTTTCCAAACAAAAAAGACAACATGAGCAAATTTAAGGAAGCAAGAAACTGAAGAAAATCAGGAGTAACAAGAGACAGAGGAAAAGAGTTCAGGTCATGGAAAATTTTTATTATAAGGGATCTGAAATGTAAGAAGTAGGGAGACCATGAAGTATGTTAATAAAGATTGTGTTTTCTTTTTAATTTACACAAAATATTTGTACATATTTGTAGAGTACCAAATGATCATGTGTACAAAGTATAATGATCAAATCAAGTAATTAGGAGTTCTATCTCCTCAAACACGTCATTAGAATTACTTCCTTCTATCTAATTGTATTTTGGTACACACTGTATTCTTTCTCTATCCCTTCATCCAAGTTCTGGATGACCACTATCCTAATTTTATCAACTTTTTTAGCTTCCACAAATGAGAAAGTACATTCAGTATTTGAATTTCAGTACCTGAGTTATTTCATTTAACACAATGCCCTCCAGTTCCATTCTGTTGAAACAAATTACAAGATTTAATTTTTTTTTTTGTGACTGAATAATATTCAATCCCATATGATTAATTATGATGTTGGATATGGTTTTTGAAGACATGTATTGTCAGATTGACAACAGTCCCTTCTATTTTCAGTTTCTGGCATTGTTATTGCATATATTGTCAAATGTTAAAGAATGCTTTCTCTGCAACTATTAAAATAATATGGAATTTCTTTCACCCAATTAATGCAATTAATAACATTCTTTGGTTTTTCTAATATTAAACTACATATTCAGGGGATTGCTTCACTTAGCAATGATTTTTTTCCTTTTTTATATTATTGAATTATATTTACCTCTACTTATGTTCAGAATTGATGCATGACATGTTAGTCTGGATTTTTTTCCTTTATATCCTTGTATGGTTTTTTGTTGTTGTTGTTGTTGTTTGGGTTTTTTTGGGTTTTTTTTTTTGTTTGTTTTTTTGTTTTTGTTTTTGTTTTTTTTGTGTGTTTTTTTGACAGGCAGAGTGGAGAGTGAGAGAGAGAGAGACAGAGAGAAAGGTCTTCCTTTTTCCATTGGTTCACCCTCCAATGGCCGCCGCAGCCGGCACACCGCGCTGATCCGAAGGCAGGAGCCAGGTGCTTATCCTGGTCTTTCATGCGGGTGCAGGGCCCAAGAACTTGGGCCATCCTCCACTGCACTCCCGGGCCACACAGAGAGCTGGGCTGGAAGAGGAGCAACCGGGACAGAATCCAGTGCCCCGAACGGGACTAGAACCCAGTGTGCCAGCGCCGCAGGTGGAGGATTAGCCTATTGAGCCATGGCGCCGGCCCCTTTATATCCTTGTATGATTTTAGCATCAGCTATATGCTATCCTTATAAAACAAATTGAGATGTGTTATGTCTTTTTAATTCTATAAAACAATTTGTGTAAGACTTGTATGATTTTTCATTAAGTGTTCTGAAGAATTGACTTGTACATTCACTTGATCCTGGAATTCTCTTCATGGATAGATTTTCGATCTTACAAATTTCTGAAAAAAGGACTATCCAGGTTTTCTAGTTCCTTTTCCATTAGCTTCAGAAAACTAATTATTTTTCAAAGGAACTCCACCATTTCTTGTGATATGTCAAGCTAATTGATACAACTTTTCATTCATTTATACATTTGGTAAAAACTATATTTCATCATGTACAATATGTTCTTTGGGAATAGGCATAATTGGGGAATGGGTAGCTAGATCTAATTAACATATGAATGATTTCACATACTGTTTCAGATGAGAACACTAAAAATCTATTATGTTAGCAATTTTCAAGAACATGACACATTGTTAACTATAGTCACCAAGTTGTAGAGTAACCGTCTTGAACATATACCTTCTGTCTGACTGAATTGTACAAGTTTTGACCAACGTTTCCACAATTTCCAACCTGGCACCTTATAACCATAATTCTATGTAGTTCTATGAGTTCAAATATATTAGAATCAACATATATGTCAAATTGAATGCTATTTGTCTTTTTGTGCCAGGATACTTCACTACAGCATGTCTTCCACCTCCACGCCTTCTTTTGTAGGGCTTAATAGTATTCCATCATGTATATACTCCATTCTTTATTTATGCATTCACCAATAGACACCCTAAATTGGCTATTGTGAATAATGCTGCAATAGATATCGGAACGCAGATTTTTTTAGATATATTGACTTATGTCATTTGGATATATAGCCTGTTCATGTCATTTGGATATATAGCCTGAAGTAGAATTACTGAATCATATGGTAGCTCTATTTTATTTTTTGAGAAGTTCTGTACTGCTGTTTTCCATAATAGTTTTGTTAATTTACATTCCCATATCTCCTCATGGCTGACAGGGTCTCCTCATGACTGACAGGATCCCCTCATAGCTGACAGGGTCCCCTCATGATTGACAGGGTCCCCTCATTGCTGACAGGGTCCCCTCATGACCGACAGGGTCTCCTCATGACTGGCAGGGTCTCCTCAAGACTGACAGAGTCCCCTCATGATTGACAGGGTCCCCTCATGACTAGCAGGGTCCCCTCATGGCTGACAGGGAACCCTCATGACTGACATGGCCTCCTCAGTGCTGACAGGGTCCCCTCATTTCTGACAGGGTCTCCTCATTGCTGACAGGATCCCCTCATGACTGAAGGGTCCCATCATGACTGGCAGGGTCTGCTCAAGACTGAGAGAGTCCCCTCATGGCTAACAGGGTACCCTCATGGCTGACAGGGTACCCTCATGACTGACAGGGTCCCCTCATGGCTGACAGGGTCCCCTCATGATTGAAGGGCTCCTTCATGACTGACAGGGTCCCCTCATGACTGACAGTCTCCTCTGACTGACAGGGTCCCCTCATGACTGACAGGGTTCCCTCATGGCTGACAGGGTCCCCTCATGA
Source organism: Lepus europaeus (assembly GCF_033115175.1). Taxonomy (NCBI): domain Eukaryota; kingdom Metazoa; phylum Chordata; class Mammalia; order Lagomorpha; family Leporidae; genus Lepus; species Lepus europaeus. The sequence goes on from NC_084837.1 coordinate 54,572,252, forward strand.
CTGAAGGGTTCCTTCATGACTGACAGGGTCCCCTCATGACTGACGGTCTCCTCTGACTGACAGGGTCCCCTCATTGCTGACAGGGTCCCATCATGACTGCAGGGTCTCCTCATTGCTGACAGGGTCCCCTCATGACTGAAGGGTCCCATCATGACTGGCAGGGTCTGCTCAAGACTGAGAGAGTCCCCTCATGATTGGCAGGGTCTCCTCATGGCTGACAGGGTCCCCTCATGACTGGCAGGGTATCCTCTCCTCATGATTGACAGGGTCCCCTCATGACTGACAGGTTCTCCTCATTGCTGACAGGGTCCCCTCATGACTGAAGGGTTCCCTCATGGCAGACAGGGACCCTCATGACTGGTAGGGTTCCCTCGTGACTGACAGGGTTCCCTCATTGCTGACAGGGTCCCCTCATGACAGAAAGGTTCCCTTATGGCAGACAGGCTCCCCTCGTGACTGACAGGGTTCCCTCATGGCAGACAGGGTCCCCTCATGACTGGTAGGGTCTCCTCATGACTGACAGGGTTCCCTCATTGCTGACAGGGTCCCCTCATGACTGAAAGGTTCCCTCATGGCAGACAGGCTCCCCTCATGACTGGCAGGGTCTCCTCATGGCTGACAGGGTCCCCTCATGACTGAAGGGTTCCTTCATGACTGACAGGGTCCCCTCATGACTGAAGGGTTCCTTCATGACTGACAGGGTCCCCTCATGACTGACGGTCTCCTCTGACTGACAGGGTCCCCTCATTGCTGACAGGGTCCCATCATGACTGCAGGGTCTCCTCATTGCTGACAGGGTCCCCTCATGACTGGCAGGGTATCCTCTCCTCATGATTGACAGGGTCCCCTCATGACTGACAGGGTCTCCTCATTGCTGACAGGGTCCCCTCATGACTGAAAGGTTCCCTCATGGCAGACAGGCTCCCCTCATGACTGGTAGGGTCCCCTCATGACTGACAGGGTCCCCTCATTGCTGACAGGGTCCCCTCATGACTGAAGGGCTCCTTCATGACTGACAGGGTCTCCTCATGATTGACAGGGTCCCCTCATGGCTGACAGGGTCCCCTCATGACTGAAGGGTTCCTTCATGACTGACAGGGTCCCCTCATGACTGACAGTCTCCTCTGACTGACAGGGTCCCCTCATGACTGAAGGGTTCCTTCATGACTGACAGGGTCCCCTCATGACTGACGGTCTCCTCTGACTGACAGGGTCCCCTCATTGCTGACAGGGTCCCATCATGACTGCAGGGTCTCCTCATTGCTGACAGGGTCCCCTCATGACTGAAGGGTCCCATCATGACTGGCAGGGTCTGCTCAAGACTGAGAGAGTCCCCTCATGATTGGCAGGGTCTCCTCATGGCTGACAGGGTCCCCTCATGACTGGCAGGGTATCCTCTCCTCATGATTGACAGGGTCCCCTCATGACTGACAGGTTCTCCTCATTGCTGACAGGGTCCCCTCATGACTGAAGGGTTCCCTCATGGCAGACAGGGTCCCCTCATGACTGGTAGGGTCTCCTCATGACTGACAGGGTCCCCTCATGGCTGACAGGGTCCCCTCATGACTGAAGGGCTCCTTCATGACTGACAGGGTCTCCTCATGACTGCAGGGTTCCCTCATGGCTGACAAGGTCACCTAATGGCTAACAGGGTCCCCTCATGACTGGCAGGGTCCTCTCATGACTGGCAGGGTCTCCTCATTGCTGACGGGGTCTCCTTCCTCCCACCTGTCCAGCACCCCAAATGTTGGGATGCCAGGCAGAGATGGGGTTCCCAGCATGCCCCGGGTGCCTCTGCCAGCCCCATAGGACGGAACAGAAAAGAATGAGATAGAATCGCACAGAGCGAACCCCTTGCACCTGCTGCGTCGGAGCCCCTCCCACTTGTCAATCAGCCCTCATGTCATTTACAGAAGCCTGAAGGGAACTAGGAGGAGTCTGTCACGTGAAATAATCCAGACACAGGGGACTGTCGCTCTGTTTCTCGGTTCGATTGCTTCTGCCTCTCCAGCTCGGTCTCTCTGTCTCTGGGTTCGATTGCTTCTCCCTCGCCTCCTCTGAGTCTCTGGGTTCGATTGCTCCTGCCTTTTTTTTTTTTTTTTTTTACCTCGTAGCCTTCCAATAGCCCGAGACAATTTTTTTTTGTTTTTAACCGCGGCTGCGCGCGGGGTCAACGCAGGATAATTTTTTTCTTTAACCTGATAATTTAATTTTTCTGGATTTGCGTCGGCCCCGGGGCTGCGTCCGACGGGCTGCGCGGGGTCCCGGGCCCTGGGCGCTGCGCGTGCGCCTCCCGCTCCGGTTCCCAGACCGCGTCCCGCGCCCGCGCCCGCGGAGGAGCCGGCCTGCCCCAGCCCGGCCCGCGACGGAGCCGCGTCCCCGCCCCCACCGGATTCCGCCCGCGGCGCGGAGCGGAGCGGCGCTCCGGACTCCCGCTGGGAAAAATCCGGATCGGACCGCGTAGACCCGGGGGGGAAATCCGCATCGGACCGCGTAGACCCGGGGGGGGAAATCCCCATCGGACCGCGTAAACCCGGGGGAAAAGTCCGCATCGGACCGCGTAGACACGGGGGGGGGAAGCTGGATCGGACCGCGTAGACCCGGGAAGAAAAAAAAAGTCCGGATTATCACCGCGTAGACCGGGGGAAGGGGGCGGAATCCGGATTGTGACTGCGCAGACCCGGGGGAAAAAATCTGTATCGGACCCTGTAGACCTAGGAAGGAAAAAATTCGATTCTGACCGTTTAGACCCGGGAAAAAAATCCGGATCGGACCGTGTAGACCCGACAGAAAAACCCGAGTTTTGACCGCGTAGTCCGGAAAAAATCCGCATCGGAGCGCATAAACCGGGGGGAAGGGGGAATCCGGATTCTGACCGCGTAGATGGAGGAAAATCCGAGTTCTAACTGCGTAGACCCAGGAAAGAAACCGGATTTTGACCGCGTATACCTGGAAAAAACCCGGATCTGGAGGAGCTGAGGTAGGCCGGTGCCGCTTATTATAATATCTATTAATATTTATTTATTATTCCTATTGTCGCTATTGGAATCCGTATTTTTCCTTATTGTAATTTAATCATTTTTCTTGGTTATCTTTTTTTTCATTTTTTGTTCCGGTTTTATAAAAAATTTAAATTTTTTTCCCATCAGCCACTGCGTTCTCAGGCTTTAAAAAAATACTAAAATTGGATTTATGTCCATTTGTAGAAAAAAAAAGGGACCAACCTGGGCCAAGTCGGGGGAAAACGAAGGGAAAAATGAAAACTCGCGGCGCCGAGTTAACAAACCGGGGACACAGGGGGGAGCGCGGGGTCTGCGCGGCGCCGGGACCACCGCGCCCTGCGGGCCGCAAACCGCAGCGCAGCGCGGGGCCTCGCACAGCCGCGCTCGACCCGGGCAGCCCGCGGCCTCTAAGAAATCCGTCCGCGGCCCGCCGCCTGCGCTCTGGGAGCGAGACGATGCCCGAAAGCGTCGATCGATCCACTGCTCTGGTTCGACTAGGTCGGACTTGTTTTTTTCTGGAAGAGGCGGACGCGCTAAGAGGAGGCTGGGGTCGGGGCCAGGACTCAGGGGAAGCCCCCGGGGTAGCGCCCGAGGCCTGGCGGGGCCGGGAACCCGGCGTCCGCCCTCCCAGGGCCCCTCCAACGCCGTCGTCCCTCGCGGCCCCCACCCCCGGGCCCCTTTCCTCCGCGGTGACAGACAAGGGGGCGGGGCTTAGCCAGCAGCAGGTGCAATGCGCTCTAGTTTCTTCTCCATCCGGGTCTCGGGGGCGGGGCTGCAGCGCTGCGGGCGGGGCTCCTCCGGCTGCTGGAGAGCAGTGCATGCTGGGAGATTCCACCTGCACCCGGACACCAGGGACCTCTGGGCTTTGGTGAGATGGAGAAGCTGTTGAATGTTCTAGAACATTTCAGAAGCCAGGCAGGGGCTAAGGGAAGTGTAGGGATTTTGATTTTGGGGGGAGGGTGTCCTCAGTGGATGGACATGGTGAATGAGTGACAGGTGGAAATGGGCGGGGCTAACATGAACTGGTGAATGATTGACAGGTGACCATGGGCGGGGCTAACGTGAATGACAGGTATAATATATCACATTATGTGTTATCATCATTACTTTATTATTATGTAATATTAGGTATGATGTAGAATCTCTCATTATTATTATTTATTGTTGGCACTTTAAAATGTTTTATTTGTGTATTTTATTGGAAAGGCAGAGAGACAGAAGCAATTGAACCCAGAGAGCCAGAGGGAGACAGGCAGAAGCAGTCGAACCCAGAGATGCAGAATGAATCGAACCCAGAGAGAGGCAGAAGCAATCGAACCCAGAGAGAACGCTAGAGAGGCAGAAGCAATCGAACCCAGAGAGAGAAGTAGAATGAATCAAACCCAGAGACAGCAAGGCGCAGGGCATAGGGACGCCAGCCTTGAGCTGTCCCTTCCTTCTGTGGCGTTCTAGAACTTTCTCTCCTTGTATTTCTGCTCCCTTGCTCCCTTTAGATCTGTGGGGTGAAAACTCAGTGCTTCTAGAATTCTCCCCAAAAATCAGAGGTTAAAAAAGCAAAGCTTGCTTTGAGGATTGCCATCATCTCCTTCTAAGAGCTTCTGGAATGTTCTAAAAATTTCCAGAATGTTCTGAGAACTTCTGGAATGTTCTGAGAACTTTCCCAAATTTTCAAAGAATTTCCAGAATGTTCTGAGAGCTTCCAGAATTTTCTGAGAACTTCTGGAAGGCGCGTTTCTCACTGGACTAATTTTTCTCTCTTGTGTTTCCCCAGGATGGAAAAGAAAATCAGGTAGATTTTTATGGGATTCCGGAAGGTTCCGCCCCAGAACACTCAGGGAAGGGTGAGTGTCAATCAATCAGCATGGATTCTTGTGACTAGAGAGAGCCAGGCAGGACCAGTCAAACCCAGAGAGAGAACCAATCAAACCCAGAGAGAGAGACAGAGCCAGGCAGAGGCAATCAAACCCAGCATCCAAGTATTTGCTCTGATCCCTGCTCCCCCCAAGGCACCTGTCGGCCGTGCTGTTAATCATTAATTGTCGTTAATTCTGCCTGGCCAACTCTGTTGAGCAATGAGGTTTCCAGAACATCCTACCCTCAAAGGCATAGCAGCAAGTCTCAGAAAATTCTAGAAGAGTCCAGAACGCTCAAGGGTGCCTGCCTTCTCTGTCCCCCTTAGGCCATCCTGGAGTTTCCGTGAGGAGTTGTCCATCCCAGGGAAGTTTTCAGAATCCTGCTCCGTGATCCATGTTCTCACCTGCGACTCCGTCTGTGATCTGCCCCAGAACCCTCTGGTTCCCTCGTCCCTTCGAGATTTCTGGTTCATTCCAGAACCCTCTAGCTCCTTCTAGATGCTTCCGGCTCCTTCTAGAACCTTCCAGCTCCTTCTAGAACCTTCCAGTTCCTTCTAGAACCTTCCGGCTCAGCGTGAATCCCTTCTGGCTCCTTCTGCAGACCCTCCGAGAACGTCCCAGCTCCCATGACCCCTTCCGGAAGCTCCCGGATGTGAATGATGCCGCAGCCCACCGGCCTGCCCCTCCCGCTCCTGCCCCTGTTCTCCGGCCCCGCCCCCGCACTCTGGCTGGCCACGCTGTCCATCCACATCGCAGTGATGGACGGCCAGGCCCAGGGCCCGGTGGTGAGCACCAACTATGGCAAGGTCCGGGGCCTGCGGGCAACACTGCCCGGCGAGGTGCTGGGCCCCGTGGACCAGTTCCTGGGCGTCCCCTATGCGGCACCCCCAACTGGTGAGCGCCGGTTCCAGCCGCCTGAGCCGCCGTCATCCTGGGCCGGGGTGCGGAACGCCACGCGGTTCCCGGCTGTGTGCCCCCAGCACCTGGACGAGGCGTCACTGCTGCACGACATGCTGCCCGTGTGGTTCACAGCCAACCTGGACTCGCTGGCCGCCTACCTGCAGGACCAGAGTGAGGACTGCCTCTACCTCAACCTCTACGTGCCCGCCGGTGAGCCCCGGGGCTGGGCACGGTGAGACGCGGCTCAGCGGGTGATTGGTCGGGTCTAGCACTGTAATCCATTACTCAGCCAGTGATGGGTCAGGTCTGACTACTGAAATCCATTACTCTGCGGGTGATGGGTCTGGTCTGGTGACCGTGATCCATTTTTCGGTAGGAGATTGCTCAGGTTTGGGATCAAGGATTCATTGCTTGGTAGGGTCTAGGATTGGCAAACCGTTGCTCACCGTTGATTGGTTGGGTCTTGCAGTGGCGATCTATCATGATGCCTTGGGTCTGGCTAGGGAAAGGGCTAGGGTTATACCCAGGCATAATCAATTGAATGCAGAAGCAGGCACATGTAGGCCTAGGCAATCAAACCTGTGAGAGAGGAAGCAGGTGAAACAATCACACCCAGACTTGGGTTTGGCAGATGGATCCTGAGACACAGAGAGAGCGAGCACAGGCATGATGAGTTGATCTCAGAGAGGCAGCCACGACCAATCAAACCAGAGAGAGAGAGCTTCTGCCCCGTTGCATGCCGGGAGAGGGTATCCTAGCAGCCACTGCTCCCCAGCAGGCAGCCAGAATGCGGAAGCCAATTCTAGAAGGTTCCGGGAGCCTAGGTCCCCCAGGGTCTCACAGACCCCAGCCTGGAGCCAAGAAAATAAAGTAAAAAATTAATAAATGGAAAATAATTTTAAAATGAAATTATGAACTTATCAGCAAAAAATCAAAATTTAAAAATTGGAAAAAATAAGTTAAAAAATAAAAATAAAATAAAAAAGAATAAAACAAAATAAAAATAATTTAGAAAAATGAAATTAGAAATTCCTTAGCCAACAAAAAATAAAGCTAAAATAAAAAATAAAATAAAAAATAAAAAGAAATTGAGAATAAATTAAATGAAAACAAAATAATGTAAAATAATACAATAAAAATATTAAATAAAATTTAAAATAAAAATAAAATTTTTGAAAGGTGAAGTTAGAGACAGAGAGAGGCAGAAGCAATCAAAGCCAGAGAGAAGCAGGCAAAACCAATCAAACTCAGAGAGAAGGAGAGACATAGGCAGAAGCAATCAAACCCAAAGAGGGGGGACACAGAAAATCATGGTCCAAGAGACTTTCTAGAACTCAGAATGATTGGGAGTGAAGCATTATGAGGAGGGAGTGAAGGATCATGGGAAGGAGAGAGTGAAGCATCATGGAAAGGAGGGACTGAAGGATCATGGGAATAAGGAGGGAGTGAAACATCATGGGAAGGAGGGAGTAAAGCATCATGGGAAGGGAGGACTGAAGGATTTTTCTTTTTCGCCCATCAACACTCACTTTCAATCCCACCCTGACAAATCTGCATCCTCACAGGACAAAGCATATTTCTTATTTTTTTATTTTTTCGGGGAAAATCACATTTTCGCTCATTCTTCTTGACATCCTTCTGTGCGTGAGCCTTTCTCGCCTCCCTATATTTTTTCCGTGTCTTTCAGCGCCAAGATGCTAGAGTCCTAGAATGTGCCAGAAATGTTCCAGAATGCTCCAGACTGTTCCGGAAATGTTCTAGAACATTCTGAAATGTCCTGGACTGTATTAAAATGGTTTTTTTCTCTATATTTTTTCAGCAGTCTTTTTTAATTCTAGTGCATTCTAGAATGTTCCACAATATTCCAGAATGTACTAGAATGTTTTCAGAAAGTTCCAGAAGCTTTAAGAATGTTCCAAAATGTTCCAGAGCCATCCAGGATGTTTCCATAAATGTTCTAGAACAGTCTGGAAATGATTCAGAATGTTCTAGAATGCTTTTTTTTCCTCTAGATTTTTCACCAAATGCAGTCTTTTTGAATCCCAGTGCATTCCAGAATGTTCCACAATGTCCAGGAATCTTCCAGAAATGTTCCAGAAACTTCCAAAATGTTCTTGAATGTTCTTTTTCCTCTAGATTTTTTTCAGGAAACGCAGTCTTTTTGAATTCTCTTATTTTTTTCTGGCTATGCCCCCAGGAAGCCACACAAGGAAAAACACTGATGAAATAAACAACAGCGAGCGGCTCGAAGAAGGAGGTATTTTTTTTCTTTTTTTTTCTGATGGAATGTTTCTATTTTTAGTAACAGAATTCTATAGACAAAAAGTTCCCATATGATTTTTTTAATATTTTTATTATTTTTGAAAAATTTTTAAATTTTTTCAAGTTTGTAAAAATTTTTATTATTTTTAATTTTTATTTTCAATTTTTTAAAATTTTTAATTTTTAAATTTTTCAAAACATTTTATTTTTTAAATGTTTATTATTTTTTAATTTTTAATTATTTTAAAAATGTTTCATTTTTATGATTTTTTAAAAATTATTTTAATTTTCAAAATTTTTATGATTTGTTAAATTTTTTATTTTTATTAATTTTTTCTTTCTTTTTTGGGATTCACAGCTGAGATTCCAGGGTTGGTTTTTTTTTGCTTTTTTTTTTTTCCTTGGGAAAAATGCTGATTCTAAAATAGGTGCCTTAAGAGGAGGTGCTTCTTTCAGGATCTCTCTCTCTCTCTGGGTTTATTTGCTTATGCCTGTCTCTCTGGGTTTGATTGCTCCTGCCTCTCTCTGAAATTGGTTGTCCTATCTTGCTCTCTCTTCCTCTCTATTGCTCTGCATTCGATTGGTTCTCCCTGTCTCTGTGTCTGGGATTGATTGGTTCTGCCTGCCTCTATCTCTTTCTCACTGTGGGTTTGATTGCTTCTGCCTCTCTTTCTGGGATTGATTTGTTCTGTCTGGCTCTGTCTGGAATTGATTGGTCCTGTCTCACTCTGCCTCTGGGATTGACTGGCTCTCCCTTACTTCCTCTCTCTATCTCTGGGATCGGTTGACCCACCTGCTACCTGCAGACGCCCGTGAGCAGGGCGGCCGGAAGCCAGTGATGGTCTACATCCATGGGGGCTCCTACCTGGAGGGCTCAGGCAACATGATGGACGGCAGCGTCCTCGCCAGCTACGGCGACGTCATCGTCATCACCCTCAACTACCGCCTGGGCGTGCTGGGTGAGTGCTCTGCCACCTGGAGAGATCCAGAACGTTCTAGAACACTCCAGTGCATACCAGAACGTTCTAGAAAGTCCCAGGACATTCTAGAAAAATCCGGAGCATTCCAAGTTCTAGAAATTCCAGAACATTCTGGATCTGACAGCTTCTGAAGAGCCTCTGGCTTGGATGGGTTGGTTCTGTCTCCCTGTTTCTGGGTTTGATTGGCTCTATGTGTCTCTGGGTTGGATTGGTTCCATCTGAGTGTCTTTGGGCTGCTACTGCCTATCTCTCTGGGTTGGATTGGTTCTGTGTCTCTGAGCTCAGCTGGTGCTGCCTGTCTCTGGGTTGGATTGGCTCTGCCTGCCTGTCTCTGGGTTGGATTGGTTCTGTCTGCCTGTCTCTGGGTTGGATTGGTTCTGTCTGCTTGTCTCTTGTGGATTTGTTTTGTCTGCCTGTCTCCGGGTTGGATTGGTTCTGCCTGTCTCTGGGTTGGATTAGTTCTGTCCGTCTCCCTGTCTCCGGGTTGGATTGGTTCTGTCTCCCTGTCTCTGGGTTGGATTGGTTCTGTCTCCCTGTCTCTGGGTTGGATTGGTTCTGCCAGTCTCTGGGTTCGATTGGCTCAGCCTGCCTGTCTCTGGGTTCGATTGGTTCTGTCTGCCCCTGCAGGCTTCCTCAGCACCGGGGACCAGGCGGCCAAGGGCAACTACGGGCTCCTGGACCAGATCCAGGCCCTGCGCTGGGTGGAGGAGAACGTGGGCGCCTTCGGCGGGGACCCCAAGCGCGTGACCGTGTTCGGGTCAGGGGCCGGGGCCTCGTGCGTGAGCCTGCTGACCCTGTCGCACTACTCAGAGGGTGAGTCCGGCTGTTCTAGAATGTTCCGTGTCCAGTGTATGTAGAACAGTCCCCTTCCAGAAGGTTCCATTCTAGAATGTTCCATTCCAAGAACGTTTCGCATCTCCATCATTGTTGAGAGTCTTGGTCATGCCTGTAGTGTTGCTGATAGCTTCTGGAACATTCCGGAGAAATCTAGATTTCTTGAGTCCCAGTGTTTGTGGAGGCTTCTGGAACATTCTGGAATCTTCCACAGCATTGTGCGTGCTCTAGAATGTTCCAGAGAAATCCAGATGTGGAGATGTCTGGAAGACTGCAGAGGCTTCTGGAACTTCCAGAAACTTCCAGAACGTCTGGGACAATTCCAGATTTCCACGGCTCGGTCTTTGTGGCAGCTTCTGGAACATTCTGGAGTCAAGAACATTATGGAGCCTTCTAGGAGCTTCCAGAACGTTGCGGAGCAACCACAGCCCTGTGTGCCAGGTTCTGTGGCGCCTTCTAGCAGATTCTGGGCCATCCCACAGACATTGCTGAGGCTTCCGGAACACTCCGGAATGTTCCACAGACACCCACCTCCCCGTCTCCCCCACAGGGCTGTTCCAGAAAGCCATCATCCAGAGCGGCACGGCCCTGTCGAGCTGGGCAGTCAACTACCAGCCGGCCAAGTCCACGCGCCTGCTGGCCGAGCGGCTGGGCTGTGGTGCAGGCGGTGACTCGGCGGCGCTGGTGCGGTGCCTGCGGGCGCGGGAGGCCGAGGAGCTGGTGCGGCAGCCAGGCGCCATGGCGCCGGCCCCCTACCACGTGGCCTTCGGGCCGGTGATCGATGGCGACGTGATCCCGGATGACCCGCAGATCCTGATGGAGCAGGGCGAGTTCCTCAACTACGACATCCTGCTGGGCGTGAACCAGGGCGAGGGGCTGCGCTTCGTGGCGGTGGACGACGTGGACGTGGCCGACGTGGACTTCGACGGCTCCGTGGCCGCCTTCGTGGACCGGCTGTACGGCGCACCCGGGGGCCGGGACGCCCTGCGGGAGACAGTCAAGTTCATGTACACTGACTGGGCTGACCGGCATGACCCTGAGGCCCGGCGCAAGACCCTGGTGGCGCTGTTCACCGACCACCAGTGGGTGGCACCGGCCGTGGCTACGGCCGACCTGCACGCCCGCTACGGCTCGCCCACCTACTTCTACGCCTTCTACCACCGCTGCCACACCGACACCAGGCCCGCCTGGGCTGCCGACGCCGCCCACGGCGATGAGGTCCCTTACGTCTTCGGCGTCCCCTTGCTCGGCCCCGCCGACCTCTTCGCCTGCAACTTCTCCCGCAACGATGTCATGCTCAGCGCTGTGGTCATGACCTACTGGACCAACTTTGCCAAGACCGGGTGCGTGTGGGCGAGGGAGCCTGCTGTCGGGGATTGATTACTCATGCCTGGCGATCGGGCTGTCGGAGTTTGGTCATGCCTGGTGATCAGGCCATCTGGGATTGATTTCTCATGCTTGCCCATCAGTCGCACAGATCAATTGCTCACGCTTGGCGATTAGGCCATCAGAGTTTGATTGCTCATGCCTGGCAATTGGGCTGTCTGGGATCGATTGCTCAGGCTTGCCAATATGTCATATCTGTCTCTTTGGGATTGATTACTTCTGCTTGTCTCCTTATGTAGGCAGGCAATGGGTTCTGCCTGCCTCTCTCCTCTCTCTGAATTCCTTCTGCCTATCTCTTTTTCTCTGGGATCAACTGTTCCTGCCTCTCCTCTGGGATCAACTGCTCCTACCTGCCTCTCTCTCCTCTGAGATCAATTCGTTCTCTCTCTCTCTTTCTCTCTTTCTCACTCTCTCTCTCCCCCCCCTTCTCTGGGATCCACTGCTCCTGCCTGTCTCTCTGGGATTGACAGCTCCTGCCTGCCTCTCTTCTTCTCTAGGATCAATTCCTTATGCCTGTCTCTACTCCTCTGGGATTTATGACTTCTACCTGTCTCTCTGAGATCAACTGCTCCTGCCTACCTCTTTTTGTCTCTGGGATCGATTCCTTCTGCCTGCCTCTCTTTTTCTCTGGGATCAACTATTCCTGCCTGCCTCTGTCTGTCCCTGGGATTTACTGCTCCTGCCTGCCCTTCTCCTCTGGGATCAACTGCTTCTGCCTGCCCCTCACCTTCTCTGGATTGACTGATTCTGTCTGTCTCCGCCCACAGGGACCCGAACCAGCCAGTGCCGCAGGACACCAAGTTCATCCACACGAAGCCGAACCGGTTTGAGGCAGTGGCCTGGGCCAAGTACAGCCCCCGGGAGCAGTTGTACCTGCACATCGGGCTGCGGCCACGCGTGCGCGACCACTACCGCGCCACCAAGGTGGCCTTTTGGCTCGAGCTTGTGCCGCACCTGCATGGCCTGCGGGAGCTCCTCCAGGACGCTTCCCCCACCCCCACCTCGATCGGCGCTCGGCGCTCAGCTGGCCATGCGTGGCCGCACTTCCAAGATGGCGGCCAAGATGGCACCCCAATCGGTGCTCGGCGCTCAGCTAACAATGCCTGGCCTGGCATCCAAGATGGTGGCCAAGATGGCACCCCGATTGGCGCTCGGCGCTCAGCTAGCAATGCCTGGCCCGGCATCCAAGATGGCAGCCCGATCGGCACTCGGCGCTCAATGAGCAATGCCTGGCCCGGCACCCAAGAGGGCAGCCAGGATGGCAGTGCGGAGCGTCCCGGAAGCTTCCGGAAGGCCGCGGCGGTGCTGATCGAGACGCGCCGGGACTACGCCGCCGAGCTGAGCGTCACCCTGGCCGTGGGCGCCTCCCTCCTCTTCCTCAATGTCGTGGCCTTCGCCGCACTCTACTACAAGCGGGACCGCCGGCGCCGCGTCAGTCAACGCCGAGGGGGCGGGGCTGATGGCAGCCACGCCCACCGCCGTGACACCAGCCACACACCCAAGGACGTCGCCGCCGCCGCCCCGTGCCACTCCCAGGATGCCCTGCGGCTGGGCTGCCCGCCGGACTACGCCCTGGCCCTGCGCCGCGCGCCCGAGGACCCTCCACCGGGCGCCCCCAGCACCATCACTCGGGGGGGCGGGAGCGGCCAGGGAGTGGCCAGTCTGCCTCATGGACACTCGACCACCAGGGTATAGGGCTCGTGAGGGGGCCTTGAAACTTTTCATAGATATGGGGGGGGGCCTTGAAACTGTTCATGCACATTGGGTGGCCTAGGGCGTGGGTGGCCTCAAAACTGTAGATGTGGGGAGCTTTGAAACTGTGGACATGGGGAGCTTTGAAACCGTACATTGAGATGGGTAACCTTGATACTGGCCATGACATTGGTCAGCATTGAGACTGAGGACATGGGTGGCCTTGAAACTGTGGATAAAGGCCACCTGGAAACTGTCCATGGACAATGGGCAGCCTTGCAACTATCCACAGCATCCACTAGCTGATGTGGGGAGCCTTGAAACTGTCCATGGACATGGAGAACCTTGAAACTCTTGGTGAACATGGGGAGCTTTGAAATTGTCCATGGACAAGGAGAAACCCTGGAAAATTCCAGATAATTTCATCCCTATCCATGGTACATGGGCAGCCTTGAAACTGTCCGTGGACATGGGTGGCCTTGAAACCAGCCATGAACATTGGAAAACTTGAAAAATTCCAGAAAATTTTCCCAGCCCTATTCGTGAACACTCTCCTTGAAACTCTCCATGGACAAGAGTGGCCTCAAAACCGTCCCTGAATGTGGGCAGCCTTGAAACCATCCACAACCAAGGAGAAACCCAAAAAAATTCCAATCTCTGATTTTGTGCAACAAGGAAAAAAAATTCCCGGAAATTCTTATCTTGATGATGGAAAGCTGTAGAGCGTTCCAATTTTTTATATATATATATTCCTACTGAAAAAAAAAATTCCTTTGAGGGACTCTGCTGAGGCACAGGAGACTCTTGGCTTCAACCTGGCACCAGAACCCATCCTGGAATCTTCCAGAATCTTCTGGAATGTTCTGGGCGCTTCCGTGCAGACATATTTCCAGAGCTGTTGTCAGCGTTTTCAGTCTCTGATTCTGCTGTATGTAAATAAATATAAATACAGATATAAATCTCTACTGAACCAAGATGGCCGACTATCCCATCATTCTGGAAAGTTCTGTAAGCTTCTGTGTGCGTGCATTTGTGTCTGGAAAGTTCTGTGTGTGTGTGTGTGAGCATTCCAGAGCATTCCAGAAAATTCCATAGGCATTTTGGTCTAGAAATTCTAGAAGGTTCTATAAAGGGGACCAGGAAGAGTAGTCGATCGCCTATGTGGCGATGTCTCGTGTCTCCGTGGACAGTTCTAGAATGTCAGTGGAATAGGCAGAATCAGTCAAACCCAGAGAGAGACAGGCAGAACCAGTCAAACCCAGAGAGACAGAGAAAGACAGATGGAACCAAACTCAGAAACCCAGAGGGAGAGACACAGAGAAACAGAGGGAAACGGGCAGAAGCAACCAAACCCAGTGACAGAGAAACCAATGAAATCCGGAAAAACAGGCAGAACCACTCAAACCCAGAGAGACAGACACAAGCATAACCAATCAAACCCAGAGACACAAAGGGAAGGGAACCAGGAAACAGAACACCAACCATCCATGGAGCTTTCCGGAACCCCAGACAACCATGGAAAGTTCTGGAAACACCCAAGAACCACACTCGTGTGCAATTAATGAGTTTATTTCACCAGTGAGAAGAGACAGGCGGCCAGGAACGGACAATTCCATAACATTCTGGAACCTTCCAGAACATTCTTTCCTGTTATCTTTGGTGGAAGGAGACACCAATGCAAAGAGGGACAGAAAAAATCCAAAAATAATAATCCCAGGGATTCTAGAATGTTCTAGAACGTTCCCCCGGGCACAGGCTTGGATGACAGGTGTCTGTCAGAGAGAGGAGAGCCAGGTCAGCACAGCAGGGCCGAGGATTCCACAGAACTCTGAGGATTTCCACGGAAAGTTCCAGAATGCTCACCCACACCCAAGCTCCGGATGTGCTCCTGTGGAATCCCGCTCTGCTCCGGGAGCTCCGCATAGCACTCAGCTGCTTGGTGCTCAGGCCCTCTGCTTGAGCTACGACGGGAGCCAATAGTATGTGCCAACTGCATACACTCAGCCAGATCCACCCTAGATAGGACACGGTCGAGACTGATCTAGTGTGTGCCAACTGTATAGACTTGGCCAATACTGCTCTATCTAGTAGGCGCCGACTGCATACATCTGGGAATCCAATGCAGGCTAGGACAGGTCAGGATTGTTCTACTTAGTATGCTCCAAGTGCATACAGAAGAGCAAACCCATTCAGGATAGGACAGAACCAAGGTTGCCCTACTTGCTATGCACCAACTGCATACAAAAGGCAAACTGATGCAGAACAGGATGGGTCTGGGTTGCCGTATCTAGTATGCACTTACTATATACTCGGCCAACCCATCCCACACACGACAGGACCCTGCGTCACTCTATCTAGGAGGCACTGACTGTATGCGATCTGGAAAAGGCCCTGCAACTCTCTCTGGAACATTCCGGAAGGATCCGGAGCTCACTGGCGGCAAGGGTGATGCATGTGGCGGTGCCGTCGGTGCCCACGTTGTTGTAGACGACATGGCCGGGCTCCTGCACCAGGAACTTGAAGTAGTTCTTACCCTCGACTGCAGCAGAAAAGGCATGGGAACATTCTGGAACGTTCCAGAAACTTTCTAGAACTTTCCGAAGTTTTCCCTAGGACTTTCTAGACTGTTTCCTAGAATTGTCTGGAATTCTCTGGAACATTCCAGACACTTTTTCTAGAACATTCTAAAGTGTTTCCCTAGAACCTTCCAGGAAGTTCCCTGGCATCGTCTGGAAGTTTCTGGAACACTCTGGGCTCTCCCTAGACGGTGCGGTGCCCTCTTCGCCGGCAGTGCTGGCAGTGATGGGGCTGTCAGGGCCCCCATGTGCACTGGAGGGCTGATGGGCCTTCCTCAGGGGCCCGGCCGCCTCTGCATCCACCCGGGGCAGGGCTCGTGTCCTTGTTCCTCACGGGCCGGCCACCACGACCTGCTGTCTCCTGTGTCGTCGGGGCGCTGGGAAGTCCAGGGACTGGGCCGGAAGTGCCGTGCAGCAGGGCAGTGCCTTCCCAGATCCGGGCTCCCGACGGTGGGCCAGTCCCGGGGGAGCTACACCCATGCTGTTCACTTCATTCTGGCTTTACAAAAGTAAAACTTTGTTTAAAAAAATCTTTTAATAAGCCTGGGTTTTGGGGTTCAAGTACAAAAACTTCATGGCCTGACCACAGTCACAGACTTTTATCCCGATTTCTTCTCCTAGAGATTTCAGTTTCCAATATTCCTTAAGTCTTCAGTTGTATTGAGTAGGTTTTCATACATGATATAAGTGTCTGATTTCAGTTCTGCACGTGGGCAGTCATTACTCCAAAACCGTTTACTGAGGAGACAGCTCCCAGCACCTGTCACACAGCTGGATCAGTGTCAGACACCCCTCACCCCTGCCCTCTGCTGTGTCTGCAGAGTCTGCTCACCCCTCCCCTGCCCCTCTGTGTCTGGAGAGTCTGCTCACCCCTCCCCTGCCCTCTGTGTCTGCAGTGTCTGCTCACCCTCCCCTGCCCTCCGCTGTGTCTGCAGAGTCTGCTCACCCCTCCCCTGCCCCTCCGCTGTGTCTGCAGTGTCTGCTCACCCTCCCCTGCCCTCTGTGTCTGCAGAGTCTGCTCACCTTCCCCTGCCCTCTGTGTCTGCTCACCCCTCCCCTGCTCCTCTGCCCTCTGTGTCTGCAGTGTCTGCTCACCCCTCCCCTGCCCTCTGTGTCCGCTCACCCCTCCCCTGCCTTCTGTGTCTGCTCACCCCTCCCCTGCCCTCTGTGTTTGCAGTGTCTGCTCACCCCTCCCCTGCCCCTCCGCTGTGTCTGCAGTGTCTGCTCACCCCTCCCCTGCCCTCTGTGTCTGCTCACCCCTCTCCTGCCCCTCCGCTGTGTCTGCAGAGTCTGTTCACCCCTCCCCTGCCCTCTGTGTCTGCAGTGTCTGCTCACCCCTCCCCTGCCCTCCGCTGTGTCTGCAGAGTCTGCTCACCCCTCCCCTGCTCCTCTGCTGTGTCTGCAGAGTCTGCTCACCCCTCCCCTGCCCTCTGTGTCTGCAGTGTCTGCTCACCCTCCCCTGCCCTCCGCTGTGTCTGCAGAGTCTGCTCACCCCTCCCCTGCCCTCTGTGTCTGCAGTGTCTGCTCACCCTCCCCTGCCCTCTGTGTCTGCAGTGTCTGCTCACCCCTCCCCTGCCCTCTGTGTCTGCAGTGTCTGCTCACCCCTCCCCTGCCCTCTGTGTCTGCTCACCCCTCCCCTGCCCCTCTGTGTCTGCAGTGTCTGCTCACCCCTCCCCTGCCCCTCTGTGTCTGCAGTGTCTGCTCACCCCTCCCCTGCCTTCTGTGTCTGCAGTGTCTGCTCACCCCTCCCCTGCCCTCTGTGTCTGCTCACCCCTCCCCTGCCCCTCTGTGTCTGCAGTGTCTGCTCACCCCTCCCCTGCCCCTCTGTGTCTGCAGTGTCTGCTCACCCTCCCCTGCCCTCTGCTGTGTCTGCAGTGTCTGCTCACCCCTCCCCTGCCCTCTGTGTCTGCAGTGTCTGCTCACCCCTCCCCTGCCCTCTGCTGTGTCTACAGTGTCTGCTCACCCTCCCCTGCCCTCTGTGTCTGCTCACCCCTCCCCCTGCCCTCTGCTCCAGTATTGTTGGGGTAGGGTTTCCCATGCACAGCGTCAGGCTGTCTGCACACAGACCCTGTCACGTCCTTCCTTGCTGACTGCTCTATCGGGACCTCCAGCCCTGCGTGTATAAAATGTGCCATCGTCCACCCTCTACCAGCTGCAGGTTAAAGTGAGAGCTCCACTGTACCCGTGCTTGGAAAATGTCTCATTTAAATTGTATTTTTAGTTTTTCTAGAAATAATTCCATTTCATTAGTATTTTCAAAAAAGAAATTTGGCGTTGATAATTTAGTGATGTCTGCGCTTTCATCCCTTATCTTCTAAGTACAGAATTTCTATTTGTTTTTCCATTTTCTGGAATTTGTAAATTAAATAACCAAATCAAATGGTCTTTTTTAGGTTCCTAAAATGACAAACCCTACAATCATTCCTATAATTATTACTTTACCTCCTGTCACTATTCCCTTAACTCCATACAACTGCCTTCCCACCAACCTCCTGTATGCAGTTACTGGCAAACATATTAAAATACATATTTAAAAGATTTATTTATTTATTCAAAAGGAATGGTTATAGAGAGGGAGACAAAGAAAGAGATCTTCGATCATACCTAGAACTGCCCAGACCAGGCCAGGCTAAGCCGTGGGCAGGAACTCCATCCAGCCTCCTTGGCTGGGAGCCGGGCCACACACGGAGCGGCCAGGACTCCATCAGCATCCACAGGAGAGGCCGCACCACAGACACCACACTGCCACACATTCCATCATTCCATCATTCCACATCATTCCACACATCAGAGTCCATTCACCTTATTCTAAATAGACGACTCTAAAATAACTATAGGAGGAGAAATGTGCATGTCTGCACGTACACTGCTTCTCCTGATTCTCCGGTTACCTTTGCCGGGCTTTCTGTGGGTGAGTGGGCTGGCAGGGGTGTGTTCGTCACCTCTGAGGCTACTGTAGCTGAAGAGCCTCCCCCATCGTCCTAAGGGGGCCTGGGAGCAGCCAGTCCTCTCCGTGTTCGTCACCTTGTTAACTCCTGTAGTCTCCGCCATCATAGTTAAAGGTGGCAGAGCTAAACGCGGGCCCTCGGTCGATGGCGGTTTCTCTGGACGCTCTCTGGCCACCACTATTCCACTGGGAAGTCAGCTGGTATTCCCACCACATTTCCCCTGTAAATCACAACTCGTTTTTCTCTTGTGTTCAAGAATTTCTCCTCATCTTTTGCTTTCAGCTTTTTAAATAATGCGCCTTACTTTAGAATCCTGTGTTATCTTTGTGTCCATATTCCTTAAATCCTACTTTTAGTTTCATGGATGCTTATGTTATAGTTTCCAAATTAAAATTTGAGAAATTATCTGTCATTATTTCTTCTTTTTATTTTTAAAGATTTATTTATTTAGTTACTTATTTATTTATTTGAAAAGCACAGTTGCAAAGAGGCAGAGGCAGAGAGAGAGAGAGAGGCGGAGAGAGAGGTCTTCCATCTGCTGGTTCACTCCCCAGATGGCCTCAACAGCCAGAGCTGTGCTGATTCGAAGCCAGGAGCCAGGAGCTTCTTCTGTATCTCCCATGCAGGTGCAGGGCCCAAGGATTTGGGCCATCTTCCCCAGACCACAGCAGGGAGCTGGATGGGAAGTGGAGCAGCCGGGACTCAAACTGAAATCCACATGGGAGCCGGCACTGCAGTCTGCAGCTTTACCCACTGTGCCACAGCGCCGGGCTGGGTCATTATTTCTATGAATATTTTTCCTGCTCCTTTGTCTCATCTACTTTTTGTACTTCCATTATACGTGTTTGATGTGTCTGATGATGTCCCACATTTCAGCTGGACTTTGCCTTTATTGTGTGTGTGTGTGTGTGTGTTCTTCAGTTTAAATAATCTCTATCAATCTGCCTTCAAGTTTGTTAACTTCTTTATCTGCCAATTCACTCTTGCTGTTAAGCTCACAGAGTACATTTTTATTGTTATTTTAGTTTTGTGAGCATATATATAATTCTTATTTTGAATGTTTTTTCTGTTAAAATTGACATCTAGACACTCCCACAGGCTGTTTAGGTTTACTGCTTTTGGTGTATAAGTTATACTTGTCTGTTTATTTTCATGCTTCACAATTTTTGTTGGAAGCTAAACATTTTAGGTAATAGGTTGTAGCAATAACTGGTACTGGTTCCCTGGTCTCCAGCTCTTATTTTTATCTTATTGCTTATTTGTTTAATAACCTGCTGGAAATTTTAATAAACTCTGTTCCTCACCCCAGAATACCAAGAATTGAGGATACTCCTCAAGGGGCATGGCTTTGAGTACGCCCTCGGATGACAGTGGCTTTGCTAGGCTCTCTTCTCTTTTCCCATAACCTCATCCAACTATTAACTCAGAGTTCTTGCTGATTACTATGTTCTTTAAAAGTGTTCTGGAGCATAAATTATTCTAAAAACCAACCCAATCAAAATCTAGCTCCTGGGGCCAGCGCTGTGGTGCAGTGGGTAAAGCCGCCGCCTGCAGTGCCAGCATCCCATATGGGTGCCGGTTCAAGTCCTGGCTGCTCCTCTTCCGATCCAGCTCTCTGCTATGGCCTAGGAAAGCAGTGGAAGATGGTCCAAGTCCTTGGGCCCCTGCACCTGCGTGGGAGACCCAGAAGAAGCTCCTGGCTCCTGGCTCCTGGCTCCTGGCTTCAGATCGGCGCAGCTCCGGCTGTTGCAGTCATTTGAGGAGGGAACCAGTGGATGAAAAACTTTCTCTTTCTCTCTCTTTCTCTCCCCACCCCCCAATCTCTTTGCCTCTCCCTCTGCCCCTCTGTAACTCTACCTTTCAAATAAATAAATAAATCTTTTAAAAAAATCTTGCTCCCTTGAATGTGTAGTTTCTAAGCTGTAGCTCACATTTTTGGATCCTCAGAGGGTTCATTCCAGTTCTTATTCCACAATTCTCTCTTGAACATTGTCTGCCAACAGGTCCACCTGTATCTGAATGTCTGCTCAATCGACATTCACAACCATTGTTCTTCTCATTTATTCATTTTCATTTCATTTGAGCCATCATCTTCTTCCTCCCTGGGTGTGCGTTAGCAGGAAGCGAGATCAGAAGTAAAGCAGCTGGTGTTCCAGGAGGCATTCTGACAAGGGAATGCCAGGCAGTTACTTAGTTACCGCCGACGGCCCTGCCCCTCGGTCACTCTGGAGGATTCTCTGAGACCTGGACAAGGGCCTCCAGCACCTCCTGCAGCCTGAACTTCCCATCACAGCCCTCCAACCCATGAAGCTGCAGGTGCACCGAGCTCCATGGCCGACACAGATCACACAAGGTAGTGCTGGGGCAGAGAGCTAAGAGGAAGTCTCAGAAGCACAGGTGCAAACCCCTGGTCCAGACTCTCAGTGGGAGATTCTCTGTTATCCTCCCACTCAGGACCGACAACCTCCGGGGACGTCTCCTCTGACCCAGTCGCATGAGAGAGAACAAACTGGACCATTTTTATACATTGTTATGGACAATCTGCTTATTTTGCTGACATTTACCACAGAATAAATTTAAGCTTCATTCTACTGTGTCTTGCATGGAAAGACATCGGAAATATCTGCACCTCAGGCACAATGTAAATTTTGACAAAAACCAATATTAAAGAACACAAAATATGAAATAAATATAAAAAATGCAAAACCAGTACACCGAAAGCCACAAAACATTGCAGAAAGATATTAAAAGACAGGGATACACGTGGGCATATGTAGTGCATCGTGGCCTGACCTCCGTGAGCAGTAAACATATTCATCAGATAAGAAGGACGTCACAGCATAACTACATCCAAATCAGTATTTAAATCTTAGAGTTCCTGAATCTACCATTCCAAAGGAAGACACATAAGCTGCAGGCTGGGGAGGAGAGGATCTTAACCCACCATTAGGGACATCTTCCTGTAAATCTGTTTGCACACTCTCTTCATGGCGGCCTTCATCTCTTTATTCCTGAAAGTGTAGATGACTGGATTCAGAACGGGAGTGAGGACAGAATCAAAGAGAGCAAGATACTTGTCCATCTGTGAACTGGGGTGTGGCCAGGTATAAACAAACAGGGTCGGACCAAAGAACAGGATCACCACAGTGATGTGAGCTGAAAGTGTGGAAAGGGCCTTGGAGGAAGCTCCTGTGGAGTGTTTCCAAACACTGACCAGGATGAAGATGTACGAGATGAGAAGCACAGAGAAAGAGCTGACGCAGATGAACCCACTGTTCACAGTCACCATGAACTGCAGCCGACTGGTGTCTGCGCAGGCCAGCCTGAGGAGCCGAGGGAGGTCACAGTAAAAGCTGTCCAACACGTTAGGGCCACAGAAGGGCAAGCCAATGAGAAACACCAGTTGGAACAGGGAGTGAATAATGCCAAGGCCCCAGGCAGCAACCACAAACAAAATGCACACCCGTGGGCTCATGATGGCCAGGTAGTGAAGAGGTTTACAGATGGCCACGTATCTGTCAAAGGCCATGGCCATGAGCAGCACCATCTCCACACCGCCAATCACATGGATGAAGAAGATCTGAGCGATGCAGCCTTCAAAGGAGATGACTTTGCTCTTTCTGAACAGATCATAAATCATCTTGGGGGACGTGACAGAGCAGGCTCCCAGGTCAATGAAGGAGAGGCCCGCCAGCAGGAAATACATGGGGGAGTGTAGGTGAGGGTCGGTGGTCACAGAAAACACAATGAGGCTGTTCCCAGTCATGCTCGCCGTGTAGAGGACTGAGGAGAACACCAGGAGGAGACGCTGGAGCTCCTGGGAGCTGGTGAGGCCCAGGAACACAAACTCGGACACCCCCGAGTGGTTCCCTCCAGCCA
The DNA here is from genome assembly GCF_033115175.1 of Lepus europaeus. Taxonomy (NCBI): domain Eukaryota; kingdom Metazoa; phylum Chordata; class Mammalia; order Lagomorpha; family Leporidae; genus Lepus; species Lepus europaeus. Next base: position 54,594,564 of record NC_084837.1, read on the forward strand.
TGGGTCAAGCCCACTGGGTGCAGTTGCAGTTATAAGAAAGGGAATAAGAAAGAAGGTGTGGTTATTCAGAAAGATACTGCTATTAGTTCTTTATGTTCACATTATGAATGAGAACCATCTGATAATCCTATTCTTCATGTGATGCTATTGGTGATGGTGGTGATGATAACAATGATGGTGATGACAAAATCACAGTTCAAGAGCACAGACTTTGATTGGAAATACCAACAAAGTTTCCCAAAGCCCAGAACAGGAGAATCAAGCCTACACAAATTATGCCTACACAAAAAATAGGATATGCAAGCAGGAAATTATATTTTCTCACAAACAAAGAAGAAGGTATACATGGAACAGTATATTTAATTGTCCCTAAAGGAAAATGAGTGATTCATATTGTATGTGACCATAATTTGCCAACTCTGCACATCACATTTCTGTTTTGTGTTCACTTTCACACTCTCCACTCCATAAAATTTACACACAGAGAGACAGGTTCAGGTGAAACGCTAACTATGATTAATCAATGGACCACCATCCAGGACTAAGCCTTGTCTTAAACCTTTAATGGGACTTAGTTAACATGAAACAAACTGAGAATAGGGTATAGATTGCAATGAAGATGAATAAAACTAAGGAATTGAAACATCAGAGCCCAGCAAGAAAGTTAGAAGAAATAACATGGGCCTTATCAAAGATACACGGTGCATTCTTCATCATGCTTCACCTGTTTTACTGTTCTTCTGAGTCTCCCCATTATTTATGGTAAAACACACACCCATACACACATGAAATTTGCTTTCTTAATCATTTTAGGTGTGCAGTCCAATAGTGTTAAGTAAATTCATATTTTGTAAAACATATCTCCAGAACTTTTTCATCTTGCAAATCTGAAACTTAACACTCATTAAACAACTTTAAACAAAGTCCCCTTTTCCCTTACTGGCTCACCTTTCCCCTCCCTCTGTCCAAGCTAACCACCATTCTACTTTGTTTCTCTGAGTCTGAGTGCTTCATAGGTGGCATGGAATTGGAACCACACAGTACTTGTCTTTTTTCTCTGGTTCATGTCACCTCATGTAGTATCCTCAAGAGTCAACCACTGAATCTCTCCACTTTTTTGAAAGCTGTGTTCTGGCTCTAGCTTCAGCTGACTGCCACTGATTGATCTACTAGGATCTTACAGAGCCCTCTACTGGCCACACCACTCAACAAAATTCTCTAGAGCCTTCACCTGGCTCTGCAAAATGTTCCTCCGGACCTAAGAAATACATAAGTATTTAGGATCTCACTCTAGTTTCCACTAAAGCACCTACCTATGTAACCACCTATGATGTGAAATGGACCTGTGTACAGCTTCTGCTTCTCCACACATTCAGAAGGTATTTATAGCCAATGAAATAGTAAGGTTTTCTTCACTGTTGCTTCAATCTCATCTACCCATTCCTTTGTTCTGCCCAGAACTATCTCCCTTTAACATATTCAGTGCTTTCTTTATTGCAACCTGCTCTGATATTCAACGCCATGTTTTCTAGGTCAAAATTCATGTAGGTATGTTCATTTATTTGTATACTTAAGCTTCTAGCTTATTTTGAAGTGAAAGGTATGTCAGATTTCAGTAAGTAATATCTGTGTTAGCAGAATTTTTCTTTGGCCTTGATGATATGGACCGAAAGCTGACACATACAGTTGGCACATCTTAAGTTTGACTGTGTTTGAAGGGAGAAGGATGAAGGGGTGGAAAAGTTCTGTCACGCTGTGTCTAACAATTCCCAGCATAAAGTGAACCCTGAGAACAGCCCTGCAGCTCTACCTCCTTGGGAGATGCTGGGGTGCCCATGACCTGGCGTCCAGGTGCCCCTCTTCATTTGCAGACACAGTTCTACAGACCTGAAGAATCTCACCCAAAGACTTGCCTAATGGATGACCTCATTCATCTCATCTACCCCAAACCTCCCAGAAGCTTTCACTGCACCCTGACTTCAATTCCAACTGACAGCCACCGAGCAGACTCTCCACACTCAAGCAGAGGATTCTGTGGTCACGTTCCAAGCCTATAGTCAGTAGTCAAGAGGAACGTACTCTCTGCTCTCCAGTTCTCATAAATCTGAGCCTGGACTGGGAACATGAAACTATAGATGCTGCTCAGCGTGAAAGCAACAGAATGACAATTGGGGGATGGAAGTGCACGGGTGAATGACTGAGGCCCTGGTAACAGGACCAGATACCCAGTCATAGATGAAAACACATAAAGGCTTTGGTGTGGGAAAATACAAGCACCTAGTGGACTCATAGCTACTTAACTCCAAGAAATGACTTTGTCCAGCCATCCACTATTCATAAGAAAACCCAGACACTCAAAAATAGGAACTGCACTGCTCATATTGACACTAATGGCAGAACTATGGACCAAACCCAGATCTCTTAGTTCCTGATCCAAAATTACAGATCCTATAGAAAATAACCTATGAAGGAAGAACAAAAAGTCAAAGTTAAAAAACACAAACTTTTACATAAATTGTCTATTTTTTGCAATAAATGTTTTTGCATAACAAATAATTAGATGTAACATTTAAATGTGGCTAATTATGGGCTGGCCCCTTGGCTCAACACGCTAATGTGGCTAATTAAGTGTTAGGAATAAACTGTAGACAGAACACGTTGTACATTCACACTTCTTATCTTGGGCTCATTTGAAAGCACTTAACAATGGTAAAGTATTTAAATGAATATTTGTTATCACATCATATTTTTGATGCTCTAAATTTTACTATGCAAACCTTTAGCCAATACTCAACATAATGAACTTTTAGCATTAATCTGAAAGACAGACAGGAATAAGATGGAATATTTTTATAGTAAGTATTTTTATAGTAACCTATTATATATTCTATGAGCAAATAGAAAAGAAGAGTTCAATGGCTCCAAACATAGAATAATGACGAGGAGAAGGAAGCACTCACTATCTTGATCTGATCAATACACACTGTATACTTTAATGGAAATATCACACTGTACCCCATAAATATGTACAACTAAAATAATAATAATAAAGGGATAAAACAAAAAAGTATAAACTTGACTATGAACAGGAGATAAATCCACAAATACCTACCTCTTAGGAAGTAAGACTTTGCTCCCAAAAGAACATTTTCAAGATCTGCTTAATATTCTTTAGACATAGCTATTGTCAACCATGTACAAATGGAAGTTACAGAGACAGTTCATACATGTCAAACAATCATAAAAGCCAGCACTGCGGCTCACTTGGCTAATCCTACACCTGTGGCACCGGCACCCTGGGTTCTAGTCCCAGTCGGGGCACCAGATTCTGTTCTGGTTGCTCCTCTTTCAGTCTGGCTTTCTGCTCTGGCCCGGGGAGGCAGTGGAGGATGGCCCAAGTGCTTGGGCCCTGCACCCGCATGGGAGACCAGGAGGAAGCACCTGGCTCCTGGCTTCAGATCGGCACAGCGCACCGGCCGCAGCGGCCATTTAGGGGGTGAACCAACGGAAGGAAGACCTTTCTCTCTGTCTCTCTCTCACTGTCTAACTCTGTCAAAAAAAAAATTTAAAAAAAATCATAAAGGATGCAGATGGCAAGTCAAGGCCAATGTAGTCTGAGTTTTCTTTATTCCAATCCTATCGTGCCCTTTTGTTTAATTATTATACTAATCAAAATGCATTTGTGGCATCTACTCTGCTAGGTGCTTAGAAAAGCACTGCCTATATGACATTTAAGTAAATATCCACAGGCATAATAAGATGAGTATTACACAAGTGTCATAGAGTCAGTAATTCCTGAGTAAAGTGGAAGGAGGTAAGTGCAGCACAGCCATCATAGAAGCCAAAGTGGGAAATGTAGCAGTGGACGAGGTCTAACAGTGTATCAGAGCAGATCCAACCAGGGCAGTCCTCACAGCACTGAGACCGTCTCTGTCCCTACCGCAGAGAGGCTTCCTCTGATAGTTTTGCAATTTTCATCCCTGCACCTACCTGTTTTACCGAGAGAACTAAGAAGACAGTATCCCTAGAGATCCAAGAATGCCCCTAAAATATCTACCATAACCTATGCAGGATAGTTACAAACACACACACACACACAGGATACAACAATGTCACAGTAACAATAGAAGCTAACAACTGCTCCAGAAGGTGGTGACCGTGTTATACCGCAGACATCCAGGGTTGCCAGACTGTGCTCACTTGGCCTGGGGAATTATCTCTTTAGATCATTTCAGTTTTCCCAAGGTATCCAAGTGAAAATTACTAATGACTGGCTTTCTTTTGTTATTATCATTGTTGTTTTTGTAGTTTTCTTATGATAAAGACATCTTGCCATTTCCTAGAGCTATTTTGAATCTTTTTCTCTACCTTGTTCTACTTTCTGGTTTTTTTTTTAGTTTCTCTTTTTTCCTTTTTATGATGTAATATCCAAATAAAAATGCAGACATTTTAATGTAAAAATGTGATTTTTTTGCTATTGTATATTATGAAGTGATTAAGTCAATTTAATTAGCATATTCATTGCCTCATATATGCATTGTTTTGTGATGAGAACATTTAATATCTATTCACTTAGTAATTTTCCAGTTTACAGTATACTCTTATTAACCAAAGTCACCACAGTGTACAACAGACTTCAGAATTTGTGCATTCTATCTAATTGAAATTTTGTGCTCCTTAATCAATATTACTCATTACCCTACCCTCACTGAAGCCCCTGATAGCCACCTTTCTACTTTTTTAGATCCTACATATAAGCATAATCACGCAGTTTTTATCTTGTGTATGCCTTATTTCACTTAAAACAATGTCCTACAGATTCACTTATGTTATTAAAAATGACAATATCTACTTCTTCCTAAGGTTGAATACTCCATATATGCACAAGGGCATCTCCAAAAGTTTGTGAAGAAATGAATTCAAAAGATCAGCTTATTTTGGTGCCCCAAAAAAGTGAAACCCATGAATAGTTTTTTTTTCATGAACCTTTTAAAGACTCATCAAATAAAATAATCTCAAAATTTTTGCATGAAAATGATCTTTTAATTCCATTTTCCATGAACTTTTTGAAGTCCACATGCTTATGTACCACTGTGCATACATGAATATATATAAATCTCCACATTTTGTAGCCATTGTTACAGTTTGAATAGGATTTGGTTCACCAAATTCATACATCGGTTTAAGTCCCAAAGTCTTCTGTTAACAATTAATGGAATAGTAGTGCTTTACGTGTGCAGACTTGAGCCACTCCTGGTGTCGTGCAGACAGGTCTGGAGCTGGGTCTCAGATCACTGAGGCTGGTCTTTAGAAGACAGCTCTCAGGAGAGGGTAGGTCATGCAGGCAGATCATGCTCCTCTGTCTCTCTGCCTCCTGGTTTGCCATGCGATCATCCCTCCACCCTCCCATGTCAACAGATGCAAAAACACTGGCACTGAATTGTGAGACTGACCTGTATGAACTGAAACAGAGCTTTTTCCCTTCTAAGTTGCTCACCTCAAATATTTTCATTAAAGTTACAAAAATTTAACTAATATAGCCATTTATCTGTCAATAGATGATTGGGCTGTTTCAATATCCTTGCTATTATGATTAATGCTGCAGTGAATATAGAAATATAGGTATCTCTTCAACACACTAATTTCAATTCCTTTGGATATATATCCAGTAATGGAATTACTGGTTATTAGAGTAGCTACATTTTCAGAGTTTTTAAAGCTTTTTTTTTTATGTTATGATGATATTTCTTTTTTTTATTTATTTTTTTGACAGGCAGAGTTAGACAGTGAGAGAGAGAGACAGAGAGAAAGGTCTTCCTTTTTCCGTTGGTTCACCCCCCAATGGCCGCTGCAGCCGGTATGCTGCGGCCGGCGCGCTGCACTGATCCAAAGCCTGGAGCCAGGTGCTTCTCCTGGTCTCCCATGCAGGTGCAGAGCCCAAGGACCTGGGCCATCCTCCACTGCACTCCCGGGCCACAGCAGAGAGCTGGACTGGAAGAGGAGCAACCGGGACAGCATCTGGCGCCCCGGACCGGGACTAGAACCCCGGGTGGCAGCGCCGCAGGCAGAGGATTAGCCTAGTGAACCGCGGTGCCGGCCAGTGTTATGGTGATATTTCTACAAAAAAAAAAAAAAAAAATTCAGTGTAGCTCACAGATACAATTCTAAGAGTATAGTGATATTTCCTTCTTCCTTCCTTGAGGAACATCTATACAGGTTTTTGTAATGGGTATATTAACCTACATTCCCACCAATAGGGTACAAAAGTTGTTTTTCCATCCTACTCAAAATTTATCTTTCACCTTTTTGCCAATAGTCATTTAACAGATGTGAGATAATGCCTCACTGCGGTTTAGGTTCATCTCCCTGATCCTGGTGTGGTGCTCATTTTTTCATAGACTTGGGGCTGTGGGATCCTCCCTGGCACTGATACTGACCTGGAGCCTGGGGCAGCCTCAGGCCCAGGAGAAAGTTCTTGGAGACAGCATCTACGGAGTCCCATCAGTCCCTGGGACCAGCATGAAGTCTAAGTCTATGAGTACTGTCCTGGCACCTGAGGCCAGGTGAGCCTGACTTGGTACTGGGGCTGGCTGGCCTGGAGCCTGAAGCAGCCCTGACAACTGACTTGTCCTGGGGGCTTGCCGAAAACCCAGAGTACAAGGAACAGCCTAGCAGTGAAGTGGTCCTGGAGGCTCGGGTTTTGGGGGGCATTCTACAAGCCAGAACCACAGGTCCCAGTCTGGAGACTGAGGGAAGTCTGTAGCCTGTGGCCAAGTAGAATAACCTGGTGTTCTTTCACTGGGGTGGGCCTTGTGCTAGAGTCCATGGAAAATTCAGTTTCTCCTTGACTTTTAGCTTGACTCTTCCAGAATATGTACAGTATCTCTGTCCACATTGTGCTGTGAAGGCTTGGAGGAAGAATGAAAAGAAGAATGTGAAACCGTCCTCCCAACCCTCATCAATGCAGCCCTTCTTAATTTTATGCTCCCTACATATCCTAATCTCTCACCTATATCCCTTTGCTTTCGTGAAAGAAGCTCACATATGAACAACTGCTCACACTGATATTACTATGGGGAAATGAACCCTGGAACATTCCTAGTCTACCATCTTTCCTTCTCCTTGAATTTTTGCTTCATGCCAACTAAAGATGCATTCATAGCAAAATTTAAAGTGACCTTATTCATTTTTAAAAATTTAAGGCATGTCAGAATCAGCCCTTAAGGCACTCGGATCTGGCTGAAAAGCCCATGAGAGTATTTTAGGCATGGAAAGCCAAGACACTCTGGAAAAAAAAAAAAAAAGAGGACCTAAATGAAAGATCTCTGTGAGTGAGATCCCAGCAAAAAGAATGGGCCATCAAAGAAGGAGGTACCTTTCTCTGAAGGGAGGAGAGAACTTCCACTTTGACTATGACCTTTTCTAAATAAGATCGGAGTTGGCGAACTGAAGAGGCTTCCATAGCCTTGGCAACTCATGACAAGAGCCTCAGGTGATTACCAACGCCATAAACAAGAGTGTCAAATTGTTAAGTCAACAACAGGAGACACTGTGTACTTACTCCTCATGTAGGATCTCTGTCCTTAATGTGTTGTCCAATGTGAATTAATGCTATAACTAGTACTCAAACAGTATTTTACACTTTATATTCTGTGTGGGTGCAAACTGATGAAATCTTTACTAATTATATACTAAATCGATCTTCTGTAAATAAAGATAATTGAAAATGAATCTTGATGTGAATGGAATGGGAGAGGGAGCAAGAGATGGGAGGGTTACAGGTGGGAGGGGGGAAGTCATTGTAATCCATAAACTGTACTTTGGCAATTATATTTATCAAATAAAAGTTTAAAAAAAAAGAAAGAAAAAAATTTAAGGCATGAACGCAGTTTTGATGACCCACAGTTGAAAATAAACTATTTTTAAAGCAAAAATGAAGTGATTTTGGAAACCTTTTTATGTATCTTTTTTATTATCAGAACAACAATGTAAAATGAACACTGTTATCAAAATGTGATGGCAATCTATATATTAAACCAACCCACATAACTAATATAACACAGTTGTATTTTTAAACAAAGAACTACAAATAATTGGCCTGTGCCATAGCTCACTTGGCTAATCCTACACTGCGGCACCGGTACTCCAGGTTCTAGTCCCGGATGGGGTGCTGGGTTCTAGTCCCGGTTACTCCTCTTCCAGTCCAGCTCTCTGCTGTGGCCTGGGAGTGCAGTGGAGGATGGCCCAAGTGCTTGGGCCCTGCACCCGCATGGGAGACCAGGAGGAAGCTTTGGCTCCTGGCTTTGGATCAGTGCAGCACCGCCCATAGCGGCCATTTTGGGGGTAAACCAATGGAAGGAAGATCTTTCTCTCTCTCTCTCTCTCTCTCTCTCTCTCACTGTCCAACTCTGCCTGTCAAAAAAAGAACTACAAATAATTGTTTCTTGTTCTCCTCTACACCATACATCCTTTGACACTAGTTGTCAAAGCCCTGGTCATTGCAGGCATTTGAGGGAAGGTACCCATCTAACTCCACAGAAGATAAGCATGTTTCTTTCTACCCATCTCCTCACAAGAGCACCCAGCAATTGGTGGGGAGAAGGCACCATTTTGACACCAAAAGAGACTGTGGTGGCTCTCATGTGTGTGTGTGTCACAAGGGAATTTTACAAGAGGGAAAAATCTACATTCCCATTGACTTTAAGTCTGGCTAGAAGAACTGACTGAGGGCTGGATAGCCATTGAGGACTGTGAGGTGCCCCCAGCCTCTCAACATATCACAGGCCCTAGGGCTCAAACTGCCAAGGTGGACCACAAATAGGCAGCTGGCTCTGGGAATGCCTTTGACTATCCACGCATGGGCCAGGTTCATGGATCTTAGTGGATCCTCTGCACTCCGTAACTATGGCAGCCTTGAACTGTGACAGTGGGAATTCTGTGACAGCGCAATAGGGCACACCATGCAGCTGGGTCTCTGGGGAATCACTTGTCGGCATCTGAGGCTTACAGCTTTCTGATGGCCTAGTATGGGTCACTGCAGAGGGTTCATTCCTCACACTGAGGAACTACACAAATAGTTTGTGTGGTTCAGGCACCAACGTGGTTGGGGGTTGTACCCACTGTAGGCTAACCACAGTCATTGATCACTTTGAAGAGAGAAGGTGAGGTTGTAATTATGCCAAAAGTATGATCATACCCTCTCTGCAGCTGACAATGGAGGAAACCCACCAAGTCCAACAATTGTGTCACCCAGATACTTACTGAACATTTGAGCACTGACCAGAGCTCTCTGGCCACACTCAACACATGCCTCTGGATAGTCACTGTAAGAGCAGACATTCTGCTAAGCCAAGGAGAACAGCTCAAAGATAAAATCCATCAGAAGAGAAAACCAACAAGCAATTCCACAAAGGCCTAAAAATAAACACAGATATACAAGAAACAAGAATAAGGAAAACATTACTACCTCAAAGAAACACAACGCTCTTAGAGAAGATGAATAGAATGAAGAAATGCCTCAAGAGGAATTCAAAATATAATGACCATAGGATTACTCAGACCAGATGAGAAGAAAATTCCTGTGTTAAAGGAATTTAACTCATCCATGATTTGGATGAAAAAATTTTCCTATGAGAGTGAGATTTTGAAGAGAAATCGAACTGAAATAAGAAAATGGATCTTTAGGCGGCAAGATGGCGGAATAGGCAGGGAGCACACTATTAGTCCAGGGGAGAGACAGTTTAATATAAGTGGAGATACTGCAGGGTCAAGGAAGAGTAGGGGATGAAACAGCAGAGGAAACTCTTCCAGAACTAGTGATTCACAGTGTACCTGTGTGGAGAGCGTGGGAGCCCAAGTTCGGGACACCAGCAGCAGACTCAACACACCAGCGCTTGAACGCGAGGTGAGCCGAACCTCAATAGCCCGAGACACCAGCAGGCAAGCGGAAAGAGGAGGCTAGAGGGAACGAGGCTTGAAACTCCGTGGGGAAAAGTTCACCAGGCTAACTAGAAGAGAGAGGAAAAAAATAAAAAAAGTGACCGATATGGACACAAGTTTCTCTCTCTCCGCTCACCTCTCAAAGGCGAGCAAGACAGAGCAGGCGCCATTTTGGACATACGTCATAAGCAGGGCGACCTCAGGTCTGCACCAGCCCTGAGCCTAGCAGAAAAACCTGACTCTGGGGGGAGGAATGAAATAACAGGAGATTAGCATCTAACTTGGCAACCCAGTGGGAGACTGCAGGAGAATTGGAGCCCACACTGAGGGCAGCAGAGATTCCCTGTGTGGTCCTTGGGAAAGAGCTTCCGATCTCTGGCTCCTGTGGGTATATCATTTGCCTGCTAACTACCTCCAATTACGTTCAGCTGTGCGGAATTACTTCCCTTTTGAATCAAAAAAAGAAAGAAAGAAAGAGAGATTTACCACACCTAACCTGGGAGTGTCATCTTTGACACACCCTCAACCCTGAGGAACCAAACACAGCTCTCAGTCCACACTCATCTCAAGCCTCTAAGGCTCCACTGAAAGCAGACAGTCCACTTAATATAGAGCCATAGTGTAACAAGAAAAAACACCACAGTGAAGAAACCAAATATCTCCAACATGCCAAACAACAAACGCAAAAACCAAGCTAACAAGAACAAGGAAGACACTATGACGCCCCCAAATGAAAAAGACACCCCAATTCAAGATTATGAAGATGATGAGATAGAAGAAATGCAAGAAGCGGAACTCAAAAAATTGATAAGAACATTAAGAAGCTCTCAAAAACAAATTCTTGAACTACAGAAATCCTTAATGGACAAGATAGAAAATCTCTCTCATGAAAATGAAATATTAAGGAGGAATCAAATGAAATGAAACAACTAGTGGAACAAGAAACTGTGATAGTGACGAGAAATCATAATGAAATGAAGAATTCAATAGATCAAATGACAAACACATTAGAGAGCCTTAAAAACAGAATGGGTGAAGCAGAAGAGAGAATATCAGACTTAGAAGACAGAGAACAGGAAAGGAAACAGGCAAACCAAAGAAAAGAAGAAGAAATTAGAAATCTAAAAAATATTGTCGGGAATCTAGAGGATACTATTAAAAAACCCAACATTCGGGTTCTAGGAGTTCCTGAAGGCATGGAGAGGGAGAAAGGATTAGAAGGCCTTTTTAGTGAGATACTAGCAGAAAATTTCCCAGGTTTAGAGAAGGACAGAGGCATCTTAGTACAGGAAGCTTATAGAACCCCTAATAAACATGACCAAAAGAGATCCTCACCACGACACGTCGTAATCAAACTCACCACAGCGAAACATAAAGAAAAGATCCTAAAATGTGCAAGAGAGAAACGTCAGATTACTCTTAGAGGATCTCCAGTTAGACTCACAGCAGACTTCTCATCAGAAACCCTACAAGCTAGGAGGGAATGGCGAGACATAGCCCAGGTACTAAGAGAGAAAAACTGCCAGTCCAGAATACTATATCCTGCAAAGCTCTCATTTGTGAATGAAGGTGAAATTAAGACTTTTCATAGAAAACAGAAACTGAAAGAATGTGTTGCCACTCATCCTGCCCTGCAAAAGATGCTTAAAGATGTGTTACACACAGAAACACAGAAACATGGTCTCCAATATGAAAGAAGGTAAAGGAAGGAAACCTCACAGCAAAAGATCACAGGAAGCTCAATTTCTCTTTGACATAGAATTAAACTCTGATGCTCTGTTAAAGCAATGTGTTAAAGTAATCTATTATGTTCTCTTGATGTCTGTTAAATTCTAATTGTTCAAAAACAGCTGAATTTTTATTAAGAGCTATGGGTTATTTAAATATGTGCTTATTTTCAAAGATTTGAATAATCACCTTGTAACAATGATCAAATTTGGTCTTTGTTATGTCATGATTTTAAGGAATCTTATTTCAACCAGATATTTTGGATTTTGAGCCTTCTTGGCATTCTTGACAGGCATTCAAAAAAATTAAAGTTTCAAACAATCTGGACTCTAAAATTTCCAGTAAATCCTGGACTTTGGTTTTTCCAGTTTGGGCCCAACTGAAAAAATCGAAGGACCTATGACGCTCATCTTATAGAGACACCAACTAATCAGGCTATTTGGATTATATTAGAAGTACTGTCAAGATGTGATGTGGTACCAGACTTTAAGTTTCTATAATGGAAAATGCTATTAATACAAATGTTTGAGAATTAAAAAGTCTAAGGATCTTGTGTTACTAGACATGATAGTTATCTTAATGAGAAAGACCCAGAGGCCTCCTAAAGGGTTAAATACTTGTAAAATCCTACAGGTGCTTTCAAAAATACTGTGAAGTAAGCAAGTGCCTCTTGTTGGTTGATGAGTTTATAATTTTAAACATGGCGACTTAAAGTCTTTTGTCATCCATAGTTATATATGATGTGCTGCTCATAAAACTAAAGCGTTGTTGGTTCTGTGTTTAGCTGTCCTCCTATAGGTTCCTATGGACTTTTTCCAGCCACTTTTATTGTATTCAGTACTTTGGGATGGCTCTGTAAACAGATGAAGCCAATAATGTATTAACAGTACCAACTGAGAGAAAGTATGGTTAACTGAGGTTACTAAAAACAAAAAGCAATTCAAATCAATTGGCAATCTACAAAAAGAGTTAAGGATTTTAAAAGCTATTATTAAAATTGCTATATTGGTCTACTATGCTATGTTATATGTGTGTACATATTGTATGTCCACATGGGGAAATTTTATTAAGAGTTTTATTTTAAATGGCTTATAGATAAGATTGTCCATAAATTTAAGCTGCTAAAATCAATCAAAGATACATTTTAATTTGTGTGACCTGAATCTGTGTATCATATGTTTTAAACGTATTGGTAGAAAGAAACTAAAAACATTTTATATGTTTGTGCTTAAGTTTACTGGTTAAACAAACTATACCATGTTAGATATTTAAGAGGTGTTTTCAAATACATGATTCTTAAAATTAAAAAAAAAAAGATTGTCCATAAATTTAAGCTGCTAAAATCAATCAAAGATACATTTTAATTTGTATGACCTGAATCTGTGTATCATATGTTTTAAACGTGTTGGTAGAAAGAAACTAAAAACATTTTAGATGGTTGTGCTTAAGTTTACTGGCTAAACAAACTACACCATGTTAGATATTTAAGAGGTGTTTTCAAATACATGATCCTTAAAATTTATAGAAGGCATTGGACCTTCTGGTAAATGTTTTCTTAAGTTGTTTCTAATTGTTGAAACGGTTTGCTAAGTATTCATGTAATATTGCTATTGTCAGCAAGCGATCTAGGACTTGCTCCCTCATTTCTCTATTCTAAGCCCAACTTGTTCTTTCATTTCTCTATTCTCTTCAAGGTAGGAAACTAATTCTATTATGAAGGAATCTGTAGGACGCACAATTTAATCTTTAGACCTTATAAAAGAGATGGCTAACATTTTTCTGTAATAGCATAGCCAAAATAAGAACTTAAATAATAATTTCATAGCTAGATTCACTTCGCCATCAGCGAAGTATACAGTAAGTAGAAAAAACCTCCCTTTCAGACAAAAGGGAAAGAAAGTTTTAAAGTGAGAACATAATTTTCCTCATGGGCATTGTCTACCTTAGAAAAACTACTACAGAACATGCCTGTGACTATAGACTTGTAGTTCAGGCCACCGAAGATTAGAGATGGGACTTGGGCACTCCCTTGACTTGCATCCTCTGGTCTGCTTTAACACAAACCAGGAGGAAAAGAAAGCTAGGCATCAGAAGCAATGGGTGGCAGGCCTATTAATGGCTGATCTGTACAGTGATCTGCCCTCAAAGAGACCTAACAGGCCAGTCCACTGCAGTGGCTTTCAATGCGGTAAGCCTGGGCTTCAGCAGAAGTCAGCTTGTGAAGAGCCCTGGCAGCTCTGCCAAGAGTTGGATCACTGGAAATGGACCTGCCCTGGAGTCGAAGGATGCCCAGGTCAGAGCCACTGATCTTATTGGCTCTAAGCTGAAAAGCCCTTCACTCAGCCCAACTTCCAAAGTGACCACTGCAGCTGAGGGGATGGTCAAGTAGGGTCAGCAACATTGCAGGCAGAACTGTAAATTTCTTGTTAGAGATGCCCCCTGCCTTTACCTGGCCAGCTCTCCTCCCAGGCCAGCCAAGTAATGAAAGTCAACAGAGTGCCTTCCCCTAGGAGGTTCACACCTCCCTTAGGATATACCCCATGGGAAGAGATAGATAGCTCTGGGCCTCTGAACTTACAAGTCCTAAAGCCCACCAGATTATTATTAAGCCCCTTCTATCAGGTTCTATTTGCCTCTCAATCAGAAAACTTAATTGTAGCTTAGACAGCACCTTTCTTAGCTCCTCTAATAATGACTCTGTCCTTTGTTCTAGACCCTGTCTAGCGTACTTGGGCCTCATTCCTTTGTAATCATAACCTCTACTCTACCTCCAATGGCTCTACTCCCAACCTGTGTGTACTGATGGTCCTCTTCCCCACTTAATGCTGTATAATTGTTCAAACCTGGTAAATGCCACTCTTAGGATCATTGGTTACTATCCTCACTCTGTCTTTTATGACCTTGTCTAAATATGATCAGAGTCGGCAAACTTGGAAGGCTTCCATAGCCTTGGCAACTCATGACGACAGCCTAGGATGGTTACTGGCGCCATAAACTAGAGTGTCGATTTGTTGGGTCAACAACAGGAGCCACTGTGCACTTGCTCCTCATGTGGGATCTCTGTCCTTAATGTGCTGTACATTGTGATTTAATGCTATAACTAGTACTCCAACAGTATGTTTCACTTTGTGTTTCTATGTGGGTGCAAACTGTTGAAATCTTTATACTAAATTGATCTTCTGTATATAAAGAGAATTGAAAATGAATCCTGATGCAAATGGAAGGGGAGAGGGAGCGGGAGAGGGGAGGGTTGCGGGTGGGAGGGAAGTTATGGGAGGGGGAAGCCATTGTAATCCATAAGCTGTACACTGGAAATTTATATTCATTAAATAAAAGTTTAAAAAAAATGTAAAAAAAAAAGAATGTAAAGACCAGAATTATTCTTAGGTGTTTAAATCCAATTGAAAGTTGATTCCTGTTAAACATAAAAATGGGAAAAAGACAGGGAGGAGATGTACAGTTCGACACATGTTCCCTCGGACTTACCCCTAAGGGTAAAACTAAAAACTTGCCATGGGACTCCAAATTTTATTAAGTTAGCAGGTACCAATTCCATCTTACCAGTTAAAGTGATAAGTTTAAGTTCATAACTGATCATAATAATAGGATTAATTGTCAAAGGGATTACATAAATAAGACCAAGGGTCTGCTAGTAACAATAGATACAATTAAAAAGGAGAGAATGATCCAACATGGGAAGCAGGATACACAGCAGACTCATAGAATAGCAGATGCCCTAAACAGCACTCTGGCCTCAGAATCAGCCGTTAAGGCATTCAGATATAGCTAAAAAGGCCATGAGAGCATTTCAGTCATGGAAAGCCAATACACTGTAGCAAAAAAAAAAATTACCTAATTGAAATATCTCTGTGAGTGAGATCCCAGTGGAAAGAATGGGCCATCAAAGAAGGAGGTACCTTTCTCTGAAAGGAGGAGAGAAATTCCACTTTAATTATGGCCTTGTCTAAATAATGTCAGAGTTTGTGGACTCAAAAGGCTTCCATGGCCTTGGCAGCCCATGACAAGAGCCTCAGGTAATCACTGACGTCATAAATAAGAGTGTCAATTGTTAAATCACAGGAGTCACTGTGCACTTGCTCCCCATGTATGACCTCTGTCCTTAATGAGTTGTACTATGGGAATTAACAGTCAAACTTGTCTTCAAACAGTACTTTATACTTTGTGTGTCTGTGTGGGTGCAAACTGTTGAAATCTCTCCTTAGTAAAGAGTTGATCTTCTGTATATAAAGATAATTGAAAATGAGTCGTGATGAAGAATGGGATGGGAGAGGGTGTAGGAGGTGGGACAGGATTAGGGTGGGAGAGTGGATATGGGGGAATAACAGCTATATTCCAAAAGCTGTACCTATGAAATTTATATTTAATAACTAAATGCTTTCTGAAAAAAATAGAAGGCGAAGAAGACCTTAGGGATTGATGGAATGCTTGAAAAGGAATACAAAAGAATGATCATATGATAACTCAGAAGCAATGAGAAGTAAATTCATAAGTTAAAGAAATCCATACATGGCCAGAGGAAAAAACATTCACAGCAGATTGAGGTATTGAAGAGAAATCAAACAGAAATGAAAAATTCAATATGTCAAATAAAAGTACAGTAGAAAAACCTCAACAAATTTGGTGAGGTAAAAAATAGAACATATCCAAGTTAGAAGACAAATCTTTGGAAATATATCAGTCAGAACAAAAAGAAAAATCAGAAAAATTAGAGGGCCTGGTGCTATGACCTACCAGGTAGGGCCAGTGCCTGTAGTACTGGCATCCCATGTGGGTGCTGGAATCCCATCTGCTCCACAATTTACAAACTATGCAACTGATAAAGGAATAATAACCAGAATGTATAAAGAGATCAAGAAACTCCACAACAAAATAAACAACCCACTTAAGAGATCAGCCAAGGACCTAAACAGACATTTTTCAAAAGAGGAAATCCAACGGCAAACAGACACATGAAAAAATGTTCAGGATCACTAGTCATCAGGGAAATGCAAATCAAAACCACAATGAGGTTTCACCTCACCCCGGTTAGAATGGCTTACATACAGAAATCTACCAACAACAGATGCTGGCAAGGATGTGGGGTAAAAGGTACCCTATTCCACTGTTGGTAGGAATGTAAACTGGTAAAGCCACTATGGAGGACAGTTTGGAGATTCCTCAGAAACCTGAATATAGACCTACCATAAGACCCAGCCATCCCACTTCTGAGAATTTACCCAAGAGGAAAGAAATCAGCATATGAAACTTTTATCTGTACCCCCGTGTATACTGCAGCTCAATTCACAATAGCTAAGACATGGAATCAACCTAAATGCCCATCAACAGAAGACTGGATAAAGAATTATGGGATATGTACTCTATAGAATACTACACAGCAGTAAAACAATTGAAATCCGGTCATTTGCAACATAATGGGTGAATCTGGAAAACATCAGAGTTAGTGAAATAAGCCAGTCCCAAAGAGACAAATATCAGATGTTCTCCCTGATCTGTGATAACAGAGCACCTAAAAGGAAACCTGTAGAAGTGAAATTGACACTTTGAGAAGCAATGGTTTGAACACTTCTTATCCTGACTGTCAAGGAACAGTTTTTTGTTGTTGTTGTTTGTCTTTTTTTTTTTAATGGAGAATGGCACTGGGAATGGGAGAGGTAGGAGGAGGTAGAGTGAGAGTGGTGGTGGGAGGGTGGGTATGATGGAAAGAATCACTATATTCCTAAAATTGTACTTATGAAATTTGTACTCATTAAATAAATGGTTTCTTTGGGGAAAAATAAATAAATAAATACTATAGATCAGAACAACAAAAAAAAGAATCACAAGGGAATTTCTACAAACAGCTATATGCCAACAAATTGGAAAATCCTGAAGAACTAGATAGATTGCTGGACACATACAATCTAGAAAAACTGAGTCATGAAGACACAGAAAATGTAAATAAACCAATAACCAACTTGATGATTGGGAGATTGAATCAGTAATAAAGACCTTCCCAACAAAGAAAAGCCCAGGACCACACAACTTCACTGCTGAATTATACCAGATTTTTAATGTAGAATTAATTTTAATTGTTTTTAAAACAGCTGAAATGGAAGGAATCCTCCCAAAATCCTTCTATGAGGACAGCATCACCTTAATTTATAAACCAGAAAAAGATACAGCAGAGAAAGATAACTACAGACCTATATCCCTGATGAACATAGATGCAAAAATCCTCAACAACATATTAGCTAATCAAATCCAAAAACACATCAAAGAGATCATTCACTCTGACCAAGTGGGATTTATCCATGGTATGCAGGGATGGTTCAATAATCACAAATAAATTAATGTGATCCATCACATTAAAAAACTGGGTAATAAAGCTATATGATTATTTCAACAGATGCAGAGAAAGCATTTGATAAAATTCAGCATCTTTCATGATAAAAACCTTAAGCAAGTTGGGTATAGAAGGAACATTCTTTAATACAATCAAAGCAATGTACAACAAACCCACAGCTAGCATCATACTGAATAGTGAAAACTTGGAAGCATTTCCACAAAATGCAGAACCAGACACGGATGCCCACTTTCAATACAATCATGGACATTTTAGAAAGAACCATTAGATAAGAAAAAGAAAAGGGATACAAATAGGAAAGCAAGAAGTCAAATTATCCCTGTTTGCAGATGACATGATTTTATACCTATAGGAGATCCTAAAGAATCCACTGAAAGATGACTGGAACTCATAAGAGAGTTTGATAAAGTTGTAGAATATAAAATCAACACACAAAAATCAATGGCCTTTGTATATAAATAATGCCATGGCTGAGAAACAATGTGTAAGTTCAGTTCCATTCATAATAGCTACAAAAAATTTCAGTATCTTGGAATAAATTTAACCGAGGATGTGAAAGATCACCACAATAAAAATTATAAAACATTAAAGAAATAAATAGAAGACGGCCGGCGCCACGGCTCACTAGGCTAACCCTCCGCCTTGCGGTGCCGGCACACCGGGTTCTAGTCCCGGTCGGGGCACCAATCCTGTCCCGGTTGCCCCTCTTCCAGGCCAGCTCTCTGCTGTGGCCAGGGAGTGCAGTGGAGGATGGCCCAAGTGCTTGGGCACTGCACCCCATGGGAGACTAGGAGAAGCACCTGGCTCCTGCCATCGGATCAGCACGGTACGCCGGCCACAGCGCGCCGGCCACGGCGGCCAATGGAGGGTGAACCAACGGCAAAAGGAAGACCTTTCTCTCTGTCTCTCTCTCACTGTCCACTCTGCCTGTCAAAAATTAAAAAAAAAAAATAGAAGAAGATACACAAAAATACAAAATCTTCCATGTTCATGGATTGGAAGACTTAACATCATCAAAATGACCATATACCCAAAGCAATTTACAGATTCAATGTGATCCCAATCAAAATACCAATGACATTCTCAGATCTAGAAAAAAATGATGCTATAATTCCTATGGAAACACAAGAGATCCTGAATAGTAAAAAAAAAAAAAAAGTCTTAAACAAAAAAACAAAACCAGAGGCATCACAATACCAGACTTCAATATCAAACATACAGAACAGTTATAATCAAGATACCTGATACTAGCACAAAAATAGACATGCAGACCAATGGAACAGACTAGAAAGCCCAGAAAATGATCCATACAGCTACAACCAAGTAATCTCTGACAAACATACAAACATGCTAAAATAGATCTCTGGAGAAAGGACAGTTTCTTCAACAAATTGTGCTGATAAAATTGGATCTTCACATGCAGACATAGGAAACATGACCCCTACCCTACACCTTATACAAAATAAACACTAAATGGATCAAGGATCTCGATCTATGACCTGATATCATCAAATTACTAGAAGAGAACACTGGGAAAGTCTGGTTCACTCCCTAAATGCCCACAATGCCAAGGGTTGGGCCAGGCCAAAACTAGAGTCAGGAGCTTCTTCAAAGTTTTCAGGAGGGTACAGGGGCTCAAGCACTTGGGCCATCTGCTGCTGCTTTCCCAGGTGCATAAGCAGTGAGCTGGATCATAAGTGGAGCAGTCTGGTCCCATGTGAGATGCTGGCACTGTAGGCAATAAACCTGATGGGCCATAGTGCCGACCCCACCAAAGTCTTTGCAAACACCATCTGACTTAATCATTTTAAAGACCCTGTGATTTAGGCTGCCATCTTCAAAAAGAGAATTGAATTATAGACAGATCAAGTGAGTTAGATAACACAGCAAGTTAGTTGATATTATTGGGACCAGAATATCTATGTTTTAATCATAAATTGTATGTTATGCTATAATGCCTTTCATTTTAGACTCCTGTTATAAAATAAGGACTATGATACCTGGAATAATAGTCAAATTTGTATGTTGAACAACATCTACTTTAGAAGTTGACAAACATACCATTGAGTCAGATTCAACCTATCTGCTGTTTTGGTAAATAAATCTTTATTGGAATTCAGCCATGCCTATTCAGGTTTGTGTTGTCCACATTACAACAGCAGAATTGAATGGTTGCAAAGGAGACCATGTAGCTCCCAAAGATGAAACTATGTATAACTCCTCACAGAGAAAAAAATGTGCCAACACCAGATCTACTTGACTTAAAATAAGGTAGAAACATTGTTCCCTCATATAGAAAACAAAACATGAAAGCAAGATCTGTGGATCAGAATATGTAAAAGGGCACAAATCCTAAACATTTATCCTTTTTACCCATAATTGAAAGGCTGACATAGCAAAGCCAAACAAATGAAAAATATCTATGGGATGCAAACAGATAATAAAGCATGCTGTTAACAAGTACTCCAATTATGGGGCAGGATCGCTTGAAAGCAGTGTACAATTTTCCTGAGAAATAAGTTATTTACACAATTATCTAATATATGTGAAAGCTATTATTGACACAGTTCTTTCAGAAAAGAAAAACAAGAGTCAATATAATTTTATCTCTATATATTTTAGGTAAAAATCCTTCTTTCTCTTCAAGGAGGAATGTCACCCATTCTCCAGTAGTAACAAGACAGACCATGTAGGCGATGAAGTTCTGTGAGCACTCACAGTGTTGGCAAGTAGAAAGTCCTTTCCCCATAAGCATTGGCTATGATAGACTTGCAACATCACTTGGGATCTTTGTATTTCAATCCAGCCATTTAAGCAATTCTTCTAAAAAGCCACGACCCGCCTGAATACTCTCTTCATTGCATTCTTCATCTCTCTGTTCCTGAATGTGTAGATGACTGGATTTAGTAAAGGGGTCACAAGTGCATCAAATATGGCTAGAAATTTGTCCAGATGTGTGGAGGGAGATGGCGATGTGTAGAAAAATATAAGTGGACCAAAGAATAAAATCACCACAGTAATGTGAGCTGACAGAGTAGAAAGTGCCTTGGATGAACCTCCTGAGGAGTGTTTCTGAAGAGTGAACAGGAGGAAGATGTACGAGAGGATGAGCAAGAAGAAAGCACCTAAGGAAATGAAGCCACTATTAGCAGAGACCATAAACTCAAATTTATAGGTATCTGTGCAAGCGAGTTTGATGATTCGAGGGAGGTCACAATAAAAGCTGTCTAACACATTAGGGCCACAGAAGGGCAAGTTTACAACAAACACCAACTGGCTCAACGAGTGGATGAGACCGATGATCCAGGCAACGACTAGTATCAAAGTGCACACCCGTGAGCTCATGATGGTCAAGTAGTGGAGAGGCTTGCATATGGCCACGTATCTGTCAAAGGCCATGGCTATGAGCAGCACCATCTCAGTACCCCCAACAGCATGGTTGAGAAAGATCTGAGCCATACAGCCCCCAAAAGAGATGACTTTCTTCTCCTTGAAAAGATCACAAATCATCTTGGGTGCTGCAACGGAGCAAAATATCAAATCAATAACAGAAAGGTTGGCCAGCAGAAAGTACATGGGGGAGTACAAGTAACGGTCAAAGGATACAGTGATGACTATGAGGAAGTTTCCTGTCAAACTAGAAACATAGAAGAGACAAGAAAAACAAAAAAGAAAAATCTGAATCTCCCGGGAATTGGAGAGTCCCAGGAACACAAATTCAGACACTACTGAATGATTTCCTCCATTCATTAGCTCATTTGGTAGATTCACTCTCAGGTTCCCTAAAGGTGAAAAAAGAAAAAAATTGAAATAAACAGCATTATATGAATGTCCTCTTTGGAGAAGTATATAAATTATGGAATTCAAATATTACCTGAACATTTCACAACAATTGAGTAGCATTCTTGTGGCCATTAATGCTGCTGTTACACACAGCCGTTAATGCATCGTTACATGGGCTTACTACCAAGAGGAATGGTGAAGGATCTAGAGGACCAGTGCCCATACCGCATCTGCCGAAAACACAAACAAGTAGCACTGATGTGAAATTGCTGTATATGTGAAGATTTCTGTGACTCTGGTTTTGTTTCTCAAGTCAGAAGTTATCTTTTCCTATTTCATATTGCTCAAGATATTATTCATTGTTTGATATCCAGACTGACCTCATCAGTCACATCTTCCTCATGACCCACCATTCTGCCTAAATTTATTTCCTAAACTTATTGCCACTTGTTTATTTTCCCCCAGGACTATATGTTAATCAAACCTATCAATAATTAGTCCTCTGCATTTCTGTCCCCATAATTTGTTCATACAAAGTCTTGCACATAAAAAGTTTTCAAAATGGGTTTTTTGTGAATTAATGACTAAAATAAAATAGTTCCTATTACTTCATTCCATTATGTGCCAGAAACTGGTCTAAAGCACTAGGATTATTGTCAAGAATAATACTCGGGGGGCTGGCACTGTAGCACTGTGGGTAAAGCTGCTGCCTACAGTGCTGGCATCCCATATAGACGCTGGTTCAAGTCCCAGCTGTTCCACTTCCAATCCAGCTCTCTGCTGTGGCCTGGGAAGACAGTAGAAGATGGCCCAAGTCCTTGGGCCCCTGCACCTGTGTGGGAGATCCAGAAGAAGATCCTGGCTCCTGGTTTTGGATTGGCACAGCTCCAACTGGGGAGTAAAAGCAGCAGATGGAAGACCTCTCTTTCTCTCTGCTTCTGCCTCTTTGTACTCTGCCTTTCAAATAAATAAATAAATCTTTTTAAAAAATAAAAAGAAGAATACTCAGAACTGGCGTTGTGTAGAGGGTTAAGCCACTGCCTACAATTCCAGCATCCCATCTGGGTGCTGGTTCAACACCCAGCTGGTCCACTTCTGGTCCATCTCCCCATTAATGGCCTGGGAAAAACAGCATCCTAACAAGTACTATGGACCTCTGTTACCCACATAGGAGATCCACTCAGCCCTGGGTGTTGCAGTCATCTGGAGAGTGAACCAGCAGATGAAAGATTTCTGTCTCTTCCTCTCTCTGTGTAACTCTGACTTTCAAATAAATAAATACAAATTTAATTAAAAAAGGAAAGTACTCATATAGGTGAATCCACCCACATAAATGTGAGTTTTGATCAAAAAAGACAATTAAATAATCAATAAATAAAGATATATGTGCTGTTAGATGGTAATTTTGCTATGCAGAAAATTAAGCAAGGAAAAATAGGGTAGTATTGGGAGTGTTTCATTTTTTGGGGGGGTGTTATTAAAAAATGGGACTGACAGGAAAATTCTATAAAATGATGGAGAAATTTTCAGGTCTACAGATACTCATAACTATTTGGGGCTTGTGAAACACTGCATCTCACTGGTGAATTTTTATTTGCAAATAAATAGAAAAGACCCCAAATATACAAAATTATGAACAATGTTGATAGAGTAAATATACATTTAGTCACAAAGTTCAGTAAGAACCACAAAATATGGAGATATTTAAAGCTTTCAGAAGGGAATCTGAGACAAATAAAGTGAAATAATATCTTGCACAAAAAGTCCAATGCTACAAAAATACCATAAGTAATGAATGGTAAGGACAGAAAAAATTATGACAACATTTTCAAGAATTTTGAAGTGAAAAAAGAAAAATATTCTTTACTTACTAAACCATATCCTGGGTCATTTTAAATAATTTGGCACTTAGTTAACATTTTTTAAAATTTTCTATTAAACTTTCTCTGATAGATAGTTCAACAGAAATTTCATGTAAGGAAAAGCAACAATGAAGTCTGCTTGTTTATTCAGATGAATTTACATGAATTAGGATCTCTCATATGGAATTACTAAAGTTACTGCATAACAAAGTAAATTCAGCAGTAATGAATTATTTCCTCAAATATAAGATCTCTTCTTTTGTGACTGAACTAAGAACTATCTTGTAGAAGTATGTTAGCATTGATCAGAGATCATTATATGCAGATAGAATATACTTCCTTTGTGCACTTTATTGTAATGCATCAAAATATAAGCAAATTATGACCTCTTATGTCACTCTCATCAATCCAATGGTTCTGAACCTAGGATGCTACAACCCTCCAGGGTAACTTGGCAATGACTGGAAACATTTATGGTTGCCACAACTGCGAGTGATAGGACAAAGTACATGACACTAACATCCAGTTAGCACAGCCTGGGGACACTACCACGCAACCTTCAATCACAGGATAGCCCCCCCCATACACACACACACACACAACAAAGAATGACCCAGTCCCAAATGTCAATGGTGCCAAGGTAGAAATCCTGCATTAGACTATTAGTTCCTCTAGACAAATGTCAGTCTTTTGTATTTATTCCTCAGGCATCCCCAGCACCATTCCTGTCACAGGGTGTACCTCTCTCATTAGTGTTTGTTGAATTAGTGGATAACTAATTGGATGAAAGACAGATCAGTGGATGCATGTGTGCACGATGAATAGAGAAATAGATAGATGGAAGGGGAGAGCAATACAGCTCAGAGAATAAGAGGTCTCTGAACAATTACTAACTAGTTATTGTTAGGAACACTGGAATCCTCTAATGGCTGCACTATAAAAATGTAAATTTCATGTAATACATTATCTTTAAAAAAAAAAAACTTGGCAGTATACCTGATGTATTCCCTAAATTGATAGATAAAATCATAATTTTCCTAGAGACCCAAGCATAAATCTGTGGGATAATATATTCAGCTCCCCAAGGATGCAGACCATAAGAAATGACAAGTTTTCACAGCCTTGTGTAAAGTGTTTTTTCTTACCACTTTCTGGAAGCAGTAGCAGGAATTTAAGCAACTTGAGTTTTGAGGGTAGAAAAATTCAGATAGTTTTGGAACATCTGGAATTGCCCAAGTATACAACCAAAAAATGAATTAGATAAGGAAAAAGAGAAAGTCAAGAACTGGGTCAGGAACTTAAAATGGAAATGGAAACGAAGAACTCAGTAGCAGAGTCATGTGTCCAAAAGGACACTTTAAATCTGTTCTTCTCCAGAATTTTTATCCACCATACTATTCTTTTCTTAAAGGCCATTAAAGTTAAAGAACATGACCCTTCAAAACTTGCTCTCTGAATATTATCATTTGCATGAATTTGGTCAGTCCTCCGGAAGTTTTTAGCCATTTTAACATTTATAATTGGAGAAAACAAGTGCCCTGCCAATGAAACAATAGAAAGAATATATAAAGAGAATTTCTGCCCTCCTTCGTATCAGGGGTATATACAAATTATTTAAAATACACTACCCGAGACTCTGATGTCTGTCTTTGTTAGTCATTTTTATGATTTAACATTCTATCAATCCAAACCTATTTTCCTGTACTCAACTGAATTTTCTGGCTTTTTGGTTTAAGTCTATGTGCATCTGTCTGCTTCTCCGACAGTTAGCATACAATGTTACAGGAACCCAGTCATGTAATCCTTACTGTTTTGAATGATACAATCAGATTGTTACCCACTTTTTTTCACCTTTCCTCTTAAGAACAATTCTCATGCTCTTTGATTTCTAAATACATGCTTTTCTCTTAACCTTATATACTTCTATTTTACATTGAGGTGGTCAAAACATGAGAGAAAGAAAAACACAACTAAATGCCCAAGAAATATAAATTATAGCAGAAAGAATAATTCTCCCATTAATACCATTAACACACCTTTACTATATCACAGTTGAAAACAATGGTGGGCCAGCGCCGCGGCTCAATAGGCTAATCCTCCGCCTAGCGGCGCCGGCACACCAGGTTCTAGTCCCGGTCAGGGTGCCAGATTCTGTCCCGGTTGCCCCTCTTCCAGGCCAGCTCTCTGTGTGGCCCGGGAGTGCAGTGGAGGATGGCCCAAGTGCTTGGGCCCTGCACCCCATGGGAGACCAGGAGAAGCACCTGGCTCCTGCCTTCGGATCAACGTGGTGCGCCGGCTGCAGCGGCCATTGGAGGGTGAACCAACAGCAAAGGAAGACCTTTCTCTCTGTCTCTCTCTCTCTCTCTCACTGTCCACTCTCCCTGTCAAAATTTTTTTTTAAAAATAATTAAAAAAAGAAAGCAATGATACATTTATTATTAGATGTGCTAAGGTCATATGGAGTTCTCAGTTCATCTCTCTCTAGGGTCTGTGTTTATTGTTTGGCTTTTGGTCCCCAAAAATGTCACAGAACACTAGTGTCTCATGAATGCATCCTATTTTAATTTTCTGCCAAAACAGAAATAAAATAGAGCATATAGTATCGACTTGTAACTTCTATGAGTTAATAATTTCCCCAAGTGCCTATTGAAGAGATTGATGAGGTAAAAAATCCTATTCTAGTTTCAATTATTTTTAAGAGATGTATTTATTTATTTATTTATTTATTTATTTGAAAGTCAGAGTTACAGAGAGAGAGGGAGAGACATACAGAGAGATCTTCCATCCACTGGTTCACTTCTCACAACAGCCAGGGCTAGGCCAGGCAAAAACCAGAAGCCAGGAACTTTTTCCAGGTTTCACACATGGGTGGCTGGTGCCCAAAGCATTTGGTCCATCTTCTGCTGCTTTTCCCAGGCCATTAGCAGGAAGCTGGGTCAGAAGTGGAGTAGCCAGGACACAAAATATACCTATATGGGATGCCAGAATCAAGGTGGCACCACTATGCCAACCCCAAAAATAAATCCTTTTCTAAGTCATCATTGGAATCCCCAAATCCCTGACTGAAGACACCACTTTGGGCTGATCCTGATTCTCCTCCATAGCTTTAGTTTCCTCCTTAAAACCCAAAACATACTTTTACTACCTGGTGAAAGTTAAAAGTCAGTTATTTTCCTTTTACTTTCTCTACAATATATTGCCTCACATTATAACTGACTGGGCCACAACCAAAGACTTATTTGGTGTCTACATAGGTAGATTCTGGTAATACACTGCTTTTCTTAAACTGAGTATAATAGCTCAAGTATATTGGTTTCCATCTTCCCACCTACCCTTTCCAAGACCACAGCATCTTCAGGTAACCAGAGTTCCTTGGTAATTCGGCTTCTGCTTGCACTACTGCTACTATGTAAAATGCTGAACGTACGTCAAAGCCATGGTTAATTAACAGCAATGGAGAACAATGACCAGGTGCCGGTTCAGAAGCTTGGATTTGTCAGCTTTGCTCATATGGTCAAGGGAATTGTCCCTGGAACCCAGTTGGTTTGGCAAGAACCAAAAAAAAAAAAAAAGTGTAATCAGTCACTGGAGAGGAAATAAAACTAAAATTTGATGTTTTAAGAGCCTCACCTTTGGCAATTTTATCTGCCCACTTTGAGTTGCTCATTGTTGGCCTAAAATGAGGCAGAATGCCTGGGGAGTGTGAACACATGTGATCAAAATTATGTGAATTTCATTATAAATGTTTATCAGTTCAAGCACATACACATGCTAATTAGGAGGAATTTACTTGAATTTTTTCACATTCAGCAGTGGTGATGCCAGCATCTGGCAGAGCAGTTAGATGACATTTGGAACGCATACACCCTATAGCAGAATGCCTGGATTCAAGTCTGGGCCTTTCTTCTAGTCCAGCTGAGGCTAATGTGCACCCTGGGAGGGAGCAGATGATATGTCAAGTACTTGGGTCCCTGACACCCACATGGGAGATCCAGAGTGGTTCTAGACTCCTGACTTCAGCCAGACCGACCTACAGCTGTTGCAGGCATTTGGGGAGTCAACCAACAAATGGATTTCTCTCTATCCCTCCTTGCTCTCTCCCTCCCTTTAAACTAAACAAATGGACTTTTTTAAAGGCTTACAATGTACAATCTCTAAAATGACAGCCAAAGAGATTTTTTAAAACCTGTTACATTCTAAGTCCCTTGAAAATTAATGCCTAGGACCTAGAGTTGCCAGTGTTGTGACATAGCAAATTAAACCACTGCCTGCAATACTGAAATCCCATATTTGCACCAGTGTATGTCCTGGCTGTTCCACTTATGATCCATCTCCCTGATAATGGCCTAGGAGAGCAGCAAAAGATGACCCGAGTTTGGGCCCCTACCACCCACATGAGACCCAGAAGAACCTCCTGGTTCTTGGCGTCAGCCTGGCCCAGCCCTGGCAATTGTGGCAATTTGGGGAGCGAACTAGCAAATAGAAAATATCTCTCTCTGCATCTCTCCCTCTCTGGAACTCTGCCTTTCAAATAAATAGAATAAATCTTTAATTTAAAAAATAAAAAAAAATTAGAACCTAGGCAGTAAATTTAGTCATTCAGCCCATTCTCGTTTTTTAATCCTTATTTAGATTACTTGAAAGTCAGAAAGACAGAGACCACCCATCAGTATCTGGGTGGCAGGGATCTAACTACTTGAGCTGTCTTAGGGATGTGCTTTAGCAAGAAACTGAAATCAAGAGGACTCAAACCAGGCCCTCTGATACAGGATGCAGGCACTCCAAACAATGTCTTAACCACTACACCAAACACCCAATCAGTCCATTCTTGACTATTACCCATATATTGGTCCCTACCCAAGAAGTATGAAGCCCAAAAAGTAAATACATACATTCATACAAAGCATTTTAATCAATCTGAATTATAGCTCCATGAAAGGCATGTTTAAGGAAGTGGTTGCAAACATAGAAGAAAGAACTACTAAATCTGCCTGTGAGGGTCTGGGCAGATTTACCATGCAAGTGGAGTGTCAATAGAGATTTAAGAGTTAAAGGAATGAAGAGAAGAGGAATTAATTCTGGGATAAATTAACAGCATGCAGAATGAATCGTGGGATGTTTGGCATGTCTGAGAAAACATAGTGGTTTAATACTAATGAAAGGTAAGTTGGGAGAAAAGAGCAGAAAAGTTTTTTTTTTTTTAATTTTTACTGCACCAGGAAGACATGTTTAGTCTAGTAAGTAAGATGATTAAAATTCCAATTAAGACACCCATATTCCATACTGGAGGACTTGGGTTCTATGTCTGGCTCCAGCATCTGACAGCTTCCTGCTAATACAGACTCTTGGAGGTAATAGATGATATCCCAAGTAATTATGCTCCTACTATTCATTGTGGGAGATTTCAATTGAGTGCCCAGATTCTGGCTTTTGTTTGGCTGAATCCCAGGCATTGTATCCCATGTTGGAATGTCTAGATTCCATCCTGGCTCCTATCCAAATTCAAGGTTCCTGCCAACACACACCATGGGAGGCAGTGGTAATGGTTCCAGTAGCTAGCTCCCTGCTACCTACATGGGAGACCTGGAATGAGTAGCCAGTTCCTGTCTTCAGCCTGACTCAGACCTGGGCATTGGATGGGATCACTCTCCCAACTCACTCTTTGACTCTTTCTCTCTCATTCACTCTACCTCTAAAATAAAATTTATTTTAAAATAGGTGACCTGTAAATTCCTGGACTTATTTGTAGGCTCTACATGCTGTTCCATTGGTCTATATATCAGTTTTCATATGAATACCACAGTTTTTATTCATATATATTTATATATAATTTTATATCACATAGTGTAATTCCTCCAATTTTAGCTATCTTTGTCAGGTATGCGTTGGCTACTCAGAGTCTTCCATGATACGAAAAAAAAATTTAGAATTGTTTAACTTCTGTTAAAATTCATGGGAATTTTGATAAGAATTACATTGAATCTGTTAGCTAATATCTTGAAATTATATTGAATTTTTAATGCTTATTCTATGCAGTGGGATTACTGAGTCATATGGTAGATCTATATTCAGGTTTCCGAGGTATCTCCATACTGTTTTCCACGGTGGCTTTAACAGTTTACAGTCCCACCAACAGTGGTTTAGGGTACATTTTTCTCCACATCATCACCAGCATTTGTTGTTTGTTGATTTCTGTATGAAAGCCATTCTAACACAGAGTGGGATGAAACCTCATTGTAGTTTGATTGCATTTCCCTGATGGCTAGTGACCCTGAGCATTTTTTCATGTGTATTTTAGCCATTTGGATTTCCTCTTTTGAAAAATGCCTTTTTAGGGGGTGGTCCAAGATGACGGAATAGGAGGGAGCTTACTGATCTAGTCCAGGAGAAGATACTTTAAAAAAAGTGGAGATAGGGGCTGGCTCCGTAGCACAGTAGATTAATCCTCTGCCTGCAGCACAGGCATCGCATATGGGTGCCAGTTCTAATCCTGGCTGCCCCTCTTCCAATCCAGCTCTCTTCTATGGCCTGGGAAAGCAGTAGAAGATGGCCCAAGTCCTTGGGTCCCTGCAACCACGTGGGAGACCAGGAAGAAGCACCTGACCCCAGGCTTCGGATCTGGGCAGCTCCGGCCGTTGCAGCCATTTGAGGAATGAACCAACAGAAGAAAGACCTTTCTCTCTGTCTCTCCCTCTCACTGTCTGTAACTCTACCTCTCAAATAAATAAATTCTTTAAAAAAAAAAGTGGAGATAGTGTAGTCTCAGGGAAGAGTTAGGGGAAAAACGGCAGAGAAAACTACCAAAATAAGAAGGACACGGTGGACCTACGTAGAGGGCATGGGCGCCCATGGCTCGGGACTCCAAGAGCCAAGAGTCTAAGCATCAGCGCAGGAAAGTAAGATGAGAGTATACTGCAGTAGCCCGAAACACTGCTGAAAAAGCAGCATTAAGAGACTAGACGGAATGAGGCTTGAAGCCCTGTGGGGGAAAGTGCACCAGTCTAACCAGAGAAGAGGAAAAAAAAGAGGTGGACAGTAAAGATACATTTCTCTCTCCAATCACCTTACAAAGGTGTACAAGCTGATAGAGCAGCCACCATAACAGCTGTGCCAGCTTGTGTCTGCACCCAGCAACCAGCCAAGCAGAGACTCCTGACTCTAGTGGGGAGAAACAACAGGGGGCAGGGAGCTTGTAACTGTGTGAAACTTCTGAATCGGAAAAGTGAAAAAGAAAAAAAAACCTGAGGGTCTGTGAGAGAACTCACAGTATGGCTGAGACTTTGAAAAGTCTCAGTGGTAGATGCCACAAGCTCCAGAGGTACTGGTTACCAGGTGAGAGACATTGCAGGGGAATCTGAACTTACACTGAGGCCTGTACAGATCTTTTATGTGGTCCTTGGGACAGAGCAGATTAATATTATACCCACTAGGGCTAGCACTCAGGCACTGGTATCCATCAAAGAGAAGAGCTCAGCAAAGCAAAATTATTTCCCTCCTATTAAAAAAAGAGAGAGAGAAGATTTACCACGCCAAACCTCAGAGTGTCACCTTAGGCACGCCCTTAACCCTGGAGAACTGGACAGAGCTCTCTGGCTACACCCACCACAAGCCTCTAGAGATTCACTGAAAGCATACAGTGCACTTACCTGCAGAGGCATAGTACAACAAGAAAAACTGCCACAGTGGGAAAAAAAAGAAGAAACCAACAGGTATCTCCACAAATGTGGAACAACAAATGCAACAATCCAAGAAACAAGAATAAGGAAGACAACATGACACCCACAAAAGAACACAACAACTTAATAAAAGATTATGAAGATGATGAGATAGAAGAAATGCAAGAAATGAAACTCAAAAAATTAATTACAAGATTATATAGAAGTAATCAAACAAATGCACTAACTACTGAAACCCATGAAGGACATGAAAGAAAATCTCTCGCATGAAATTGAAACCTTAATGAGGAATCAGAATGAAATGAAGGATTCAATAGAACATGAAATTGATATATTTAAGAGAAATCAAAGTAAAATTAAGAATTCAATAGAACAAATAAAAAATGCAGTGGAGAGCCTTAAAAACAGAATCAGTGAAGCAGAAGAGAGAATATCAGACTTAGAAGACAGAGCACAGGAAGGTATACAGTCAAACCAAAGACAAGAAGAGGAAATTAGAAAACTAAAAAATATTGTTGGGAATCTACAGGATACTATAAAAATAACACAACATTTGGGTTCTAGGAGATCCTCAAGGCATGGAAAGAGAGAAAGGATTAGAAGGCTTTTTAGTGAAATATTAGCAGAAAACTTCCCCAGTTTAGAGATAGAAAAGGACATCCAAGTACAGGAAGCATACAGAACTCCCAAAAACATGACCAGAAAAGATCTTCACCACAACACGTTGTAAGCAAACTCACCACAGTGAAACATAAAGAAAAGATTCTAAAATGTGCAAGAGAGAAATGTCAGATTACTCTCAAAGGATCTCCAATTAGACTCACAGCTGACTTCTCATCAGAAACCCTACAAGCTAGGAGGGAATGGTGAGACATAGCCCAGGTAAAAGAGAGAAAAGCTGCCAGCCCAGAATATTATATCCTGCAAAGCTCTCATTTGTGAATGAAGGTGAAATAAAGACTTTTCATAGCAAACAGAAATTGAAAGAATTTGTTGCCACTCGTCCAGCCCTGCAAAAGATGCTTAAAGATATGTTACACACAGAAACACAGAAACATGGTCACCAATATGAAAGAAGGTAAAGGAAGAAAATTGCTCAGTAAAAGATCACAGGAAGTTCAAACTATAAATTAGAAATATCTTTGGTGCTCACTTCGGCAGCACATATACTAAAATTGGAACGATACAGAGAAGATTAGCATGGCCCCTGCACAAGGATGACATGCAAATTCGTGAAGCATTCCACATTTTTCAAAAATAAAAAAAAGAAATATCTTTGGAAAAATGGCAGAGCAAAGTCACTACTTATCAATAGTCACATTGAACGTTAATGGCCTCAACTCTCCAGTTAAGACACAGACTGGCTGAATGGATTACAAATAAAACCCATCTATTTTCTTCTTTCAAGAAGCACATCTCAGGAGCCAAGATGGCAGATAGTGAGGGCATACACCAATAGTCTGGGAAAAGATAGTTTAATAAGAGTGGAGTTACTGTAGCCTCAGGAAAAGACTCAAGAAAAAAAACTGCAGAGGAAACGCTTCTGGATCCAGTGGATGTGACCCAGAGGACCTATGGGGAGCCCACCACATGGAAGCCCAGCCGCGGGAGTTGAGCTGCAGAATCTCACCAGTGCTGGGAGGGGAGGTAAGACAAAAACCTCAGAAACCCAAGACATTGGTGGGGAAAGGCAGAACGAGGCCTGAGGCCCTACTGGGGAAAGTTCACCAGGCTGAATGTAAGAGAGAAAAAAAAACTAATAAATAAGGGGAACCAGCATGGACACTAGCCTCTCTCTCCACTCACCTTACAAAGCCAAGCAGAGAAAAACTTGACTCTGGTCGGGAGAAATAACAGGAGGTTAGAATCTAGTGAAAGTAGGTGGAGCTAACGATCTGAGACTGTGAAAATCCGAGGGGGGGCAAGAGAACTCACTGAGTACACAAACTCGGTAACCTTAGCAACCTGGTGAGAGATTGTGGAAAAAATTGAGAACATACTGAAGATGCATAAACTCTTTGTGTGGTCCCAGGGGTAGATCAAACGAATACCCACAGAGG
This sequence comes from Lepus europaeus, assembly GCF_033115175.1. Taxonomy (NCBI): domain Eukaryota; kingdom Metazoa; phylum Chordata; class Mammalia; order Lagomorpha; family Leporidae; genus Lepus; species Lepus europaeus. The sequence goes on from NC_084837.1 coordinate 54,627,976, forward strand.
CCAGATTTCAATTACACTCAATTCCACTCAGCTGTGCGGAATTATTTACCAACTGAGTCAAAAAAAAAAAAGAAAAAGAAAAAGAAAAGAGCGAGTGAGGGAGAGAACAATCTGGGTGAGTCACATTTGGCACACCCTTAAACCTGAAGAATCAAACAGAGCACTCTGGCCACACCCATCACAGCCTCTAAGGATCCATCAAAGCAGACAGCCACTTAATCTAGAGGCATAGTATAACAAGAAAGAAAACACCAGAGCAAAAAAACTAAAGATTATCTCCAATATGCCAAACAACAAACGCAGAAACCGAGGTAACAAAAGCAAGGTAGACACTATGATGCCCCCAAATGAACAAGACACCCCAATTCTAGATTATGAAGATGAAGAGATAGAAGAAATGCAAGAAGCAGATCTCAAAAAATTTATAAGAACATTAAGAAGTTCTCAAAAACAAATTCTTGAACTACAGAAATCCCTAATGGACAAGATAGAAAATCTCGCGCATGAAAATGAAATATTAAGGAGGAATCAAAATGAAATGAAAAAACTAGTGGAACATGAAACTGTGATAGTGATGAGAAATCATAATAAAATGAAGAACTCAATAGATCAAATGACAAACACATTAGAGAGCCTTAAAAACAGAATGGGCGAAGCAGAAGAGAGAATATCAGACTTAGAAGACAGAGCACAGGAAAGGAAACAGGCAAACCAAAGAAAAGAAGAGGAAATTAGAAATCTAAAAAGTATTGTCAGGAATCTACAGGATACTATAAAAATAACACAACACTCAGGTTCTAGGAGATCCTCAAGGCATGGAGAGGGAGAAAGGATTAGAAGGCCTTTTTAGTGAGAAACTAGCAGAAAATTTCCCAGGTTTAGAGAAGGACAGAGACATCTTAGTACAGGAAGCTCATAGAACCCCTAATAAACATGACCAAAAGAGATCCTCACCACGACACGTTGTAATCAAACTCACCACAGTGAAGCATAAAGGAAAGATCCTAAAATGTGCAAGAGAGAAATGTCAGATTACTCTCAGAGGACCTCCAATTAGACTCACATATGACTTCTCATCAGAAACCCTACAAGCTAGGAGGGAATGGCGAGACATAGCCCAGGTACTAAGAGAGAAAAACTGCCAGCCCAGAATATTATATACTGCAAAGCTCTCATTTGAGAATGAAAGTGAAATAAAGACATTTCACAGCAAACAAAAACTGAATTTGTCACCACTCGTCCAGCCCTGCAAAAGATGCTTAAAGATGTGTTACACACAGAAACACAGAAACATGGTCACCAATATGAAAGAAGGTAAAGGAAGAAAACCTCACAGCAAAAGATCACAGGAATCTCAAAGCATATATTAGAAAATATCTTTGGCAAATGGCAGGGCAAAGTTACTCCTTCTCAATACTCACATTGAACATTAATGGCCTGAACTGTCCAGTTAAAAGACACCGAGAGAGCGGCAAGATGCCGGAATAGGCAGGGAGCACACCATTAGTCCGGGGGAGAGACAGTTTAATATAAGTGGAGATACTGCAGGGTCAAGGAAGAGTAGGGGAAGAAACAGCAGAGGAAACTCTTCTGGAACTAGTGATTCACAGTGTACCTGCGTGGAGAGCATGGGAGCCCAAGTTCGGGACACCAGCAGCAGACTCAACACACCAGCGCTGGAACGCGAGGTGAGCCGAACCTCAATAGCCCGAGACACCAGCGGGCAAGCAGAAAGAGGAGGCTAGAGGGAACGAGGCTTGAAACTCTGTGGGGAAAAATTCACCAGGCTAACTAGAAGAGAGAGAGGAAAAAAAAAAGTGACCGATACGGACACAAGTTTCTCTCTCTCTGCTCACCTCTCAAAGGCAAGCAAGACAGAGCAGGCGCCATTTTGGACATACATCATAAGCAGGGTGACCTCGGGTCTGCACCAGCCCTGAGCCTAGCAGAAAAACCTGACTCTGGAGGGAGGGGTGAAATAACAGGAGATTAGCATCTAACTTGGCAACCCAGTGGGAGACTGCAGGAGAATTGGAGCCCACACTGAGGGCAGCAGAGATTCCCTGTGTGGTCCTTGGGAAAGAGCTTCCGATCTCTGGCTCCTGTGGGTATATCATTTGCCTGCTAACTACCTCCAATTACATTCAGCTGTGCGGAATTACTTCCCTTTTGAATCAAAAAAAGAAAGAAAGAGAGAGAGATTTACCACACCTAACCTGGGAGTGTCATCTTTGACACACCCTCAACCCTGAGAAACCAAACACAGCTCTCAGTCCACACGCATCTCAAGCCTCTAAGGCTCCACCGAAAGCAGACAGTCCACTTAATATAGAGCCATAGTGTAACAAGAAAAAACACCACAGTGAAGAAACCAAATATCTCCAACATGCCAAACAACAAACGCAAAAACCAAGCTAACAAGAACAAGGAAGACACTATGACGCCCCCAAATGAAAAAGACACCCCAATTCAAGATTATGAAGATGATGAGATCGAAGAAATGCAAGAAGCGGATCTCAAAAAATTTATAAGAACATTAAGAAGTTCTCAAAAACAAATTCTTGAACTACAGAAGTCCTTAATGGACAAGATAGAAAATCTCTCTCATGAAAATGAAATATTAAGGAGGAATCAAAATGAAATGAAACAACTAGTGGAACAAGAAACTGTGATAGTGACGAGAAATCATAATGAAATGAAGAATTCAATAGATCAAATGACAAACACATTAGAGAGCCTTAAAAACAGAATGGGCGAAGCAGAAGAGAGAATATCAGACTTAGAAGACAGAGCACAGGAAAGGAAACAGGCAAACCAAAGAAAAGAAGAAGAAATTAGAAATCTAAAAAATATTGTCGGGAATCTACAGGATACTATTAAAAAACCCAACATTCGGGTTCTAGGAGATCCTCAAGGCATGGAGAGGGAGAAAGGATTAGAAGGCCTTTTTAGTGAGAAACTAGCAGAAAATTTCCCAGGTTTAGAGAAGGACAGAGGCATCTTAGTACAGGAAGCTTATAGAACCCCTAATAAACATGACCAAAAGAGATCCTCACCACGACACGTCGTAATCAAACTCACCACAGTGAAACATAAAGAAAAGATCCTAAAATGTGCAAGAGAGAAACGTCAGATTACTCTTAGAGGATCTCCAGTTAGACTCACAGCAGACTTCTCATCAGAAACCCTACAAGCTAGAAGGGAATGGCGAGACATAGCCCAGGTACTAAGAGAGAAAAACTGCCAGCCCAGAATACTATATCCTGCAAAGCTCTCATTTGTGAATGAAGGTGAAATTAAGACTTTTCATAGCAAACAGAAACTGAAAGAATTTGTTGCCACTCATCCTGCCCTGCAAAAGATGCTTAAAGATGTGTTACACACAGAAACACAGAAACATGGTCACCAATATGAAAGAAGGTAAAGGAAGGAAACCTCACAGCAAAAGATCACAGGAAGCTCAATTTCTCTTTGACATAGAATTAAACTCTGATGCTCTGTTAAAGCAATGTGTTAAAGAAATCTATTATGTTCTCTTGATGTCTGTTAAATTCTAATTGTTCAAAAACAGCTGAATTTTTATTAAGAGCTATGGGTTATTTAAATATGTGCTTATTTTCAAAGATTTGAATAATCACCTTGTAACAATGATCAAATTTGGTCTATGTTATGTCATGATTTTAAGGAATCTTATTTCAACCAGATATTTTGGATTTTGAGCCTTCTTGGCATTCTTGACAGGCATTCAAAAAATTAAAGTTTCAAACAATCTGGACTCTAAAATTTCCAGTAAATCCTGGACTTTGGTTTTTCCAGTTTGGGCCCAACTGAAAAAATCGAAGGACCTATGACGCTCATCTTATAGAGACACCAACTAATCAGGCTATTTGGATTATATTAGAAGGAGTGTCAAGATGTGATGTAGTACCAGACTTTAAGTTTCTATAATGGAAAATGCTATTAATACAAATGTTTGAGAATTAAAAAGTCTAATAATCTTGTGTTACTAGACATGATAGTTATCTTAATGAGAAAGCCCCAGAGGCCTAAAGGGGTAAATTCTTGTAAAATCCTACAGGTGCTTTCAAAAATACTGTGAAGTAAGCAAGTGCCTCTTGTTTGTTGATGAGTTTATAATTTTAAACATGGTGACTTAAAGTCTTTTGTCATCCATAATTATATATGATGTGCTGCTCATAAAACTAAAGCGTTGTTGGTTCTGTGTTTAGCTGTCCTCCTATAGGTTCCTATGGACTTTTTCCAGCCACTTTTGTTTTATTCAGTACTTTGGGATGGCTCTGTAAACAGATGAAGCCAATAATGTATTAACAGTACCAACTGAGAGAAAGTATGGTTAACTGAGGTTACTAAAAACAAAAAGCAATTCAAATCAATTGGCAATCTACAAAAAGCGTTAATGATTTTAAAAGCTATTATTAAAATTGCTATATTGGTCTATTATGCTATGTTATATGTGTGTACATACTGTATGTCCACATGGGGAAATTTTATTAAGAGTTTTATTTTAAATGGCGTATAGATAAGATTGTCCATAAATTTAAGCTGCTAAAATCAATCAAAGATACATTTTAATTTGTGTGACCTGAATCTGTGTATCATATGTTTTAAACGTGTTTGTAGAAAGAAACTAAAAACATTTAGATGGTTGTGCTTAAGTTTACTGGCTAAACAAACTATACCATGTTAGATATTTAAGAGGTGTTTTCAAATACATGATTCTTAAAATTTATAGAAGGCATTGGACCTTCTGGTAAATGTTTTCTTAAGTTGTTATCTAGTGTTTGAAACGGTTTGCTAAGTATTCATGTGATATTGTTATTGTCAGCAAGCGATCTAGGACTTGCTCCCTCATTTCTCTATTCTAAGCCCAACTTGTTCTTTCATTTCTCTATTCTCTTCAAGGTAGGAAACTAATTCTATTATGAAGGAATCTGTAGGATGCACAATTTAATCTTTAGACCTTATAAAAGAGATGGCTAACATTTTTCTGCAATAGCATAGCCAAAATAAGAACTTAAATAATAATCTCATAGCTAGATTCGCTTCGCCATCAGCGAAGTAAACAGTAAGTAGAAAAAACCTCCCTTTCAGACCAAAGGGAAAGAAAGTTTTAAAGTGAGAATATAATTTTCCTCATGGGCATTGTCTACCTTATAAAAACTACTACAGAACATGCCTGTGACTATAGACTTGTAGTTCAGGCCACCGAAGATTAGAGATGGGACACGGGCACTCCCTTGACTTGCATCCTCTGGTCTGCTTTAACACAAACCAGGAGGAAAAGAAAGCTAGGCATCAGAAGCAATGGGTGGCAGGCCTATTAATGGCTGATCTGTACAGTGATTTGCCCTCAAGGAGACCCAACAGGCCAGTCCACTGCAGTGGCTTTCAATGAGGTAAGCCTGGGCTTCAGCAGAAGTCAGCTTGTGAAGAGCCCTGGCAGCTCTGCCAAGAGTTGGATCACTGGAAATGGACCTGCCCTGGAGTCGAAGGATGCCCAGGTCAGAGCCACAGATCTTATTGGCTCTAAGCTGAAGAGCCCTTCACTCAGCCCAACTTCCAAAGTGACCCCTGAAGCTGAGGGGATGGTCAAGTAGGGTCAGCAACATTGCAGGCAGAACTGTACATTTCTTGTTAGAGATGCCCCCTGCCTTTACCTGGCCAGCTCTCCTCCCAGGCCAGCCAAGTAATGAAAGTCAACAGAGTGCCTTCCCCTAGGAGGTTCACACCTCCCTTAGGATATACCCCATGTGAAGAGATTGATAGGTCTGGGCCTCTGAATTTACAAGGCCTAAAGCCCACCAGATTATTATCAAGCCCCTTCTATCAGGTTCTATTTGCCTCTCAATCAGAAAACTTAATTGTAGCTTAGACAGCACCTTTCTTAGCTCCTCTAATAATGACTCTGTCCTTTGTTCTAGGCCCTGTCTAGTGCACTTGGGCCTCATTCCTTTGTAATCATAACCTCTACTCTACCACCAATGGCTCTACTCCCAACCTGTGTGTACTGATGGTCCTCTTCCCCACTTAATGCTGTATAATTGTTCAAACCTGGTAAATGCCACTCTTAGGATCATTGGTTACTATCCTCACTCTGTCTTTTATGACCTTGTCTAAATATGATCAGAGTCGGCAAACTTGGAAGGCTTCCATAGCCTTGGCAACTCATGACGACAGCCTAGGATGGTTACTGGCGCCATAAACTAGAGTGTCAATTTGTTGGGTCAACAACAGGAGCCACTGTGCACTTGCTCCTCATGTGGGATCTCTGTCTTTAATGTGCTGTACATTTTGATTTAATGCTATAACTAGTACTCAAACAGTATGTTTCACTTTGTGTTTCTATGTGGGTGCAAACTGTTGAAATCTTTATACTAAATTGATCTTCTGTATATAAAGAGAATTGAAAATGAATCCTGATGCAAATGGAAGGAGAGAAGGAGCGGGAGAGAGGAGGGTTGCGGGTGGGAGGGAAGTTATGGGAGGGGGAAGCCATTGTAATCCATAAGCTGCACATTGGAAATTTATATTCATTAAATAAAAGTTAAAAAAAAAAGATTGGTGTTGGGCCAGGCCAAAGTCAGGGACCAATGAACGCAGAACTCAATCCAGGTCACGGTGAGGGTGGCAGGAACTCCATGGCTTGAGTCAATACTGCTCACAGGGTCTACGATAGCAGGAAGCGAGAGAGCAGGAAGTAGGAGCACCTCACTGTGGAATGTGGGCATGTTAAACAGGGTGCCCACATGCCTGCTTTACAGTGTGCATTTTTAATGGATGCAAGAAACTTCCTGTTCTGAATAGTGTATTCCTCTAGCTGTATCCAGTATACATTTGGAGTATTTGATTAGAATATGATGTTTAAAATAGGGGGAGGATGTTTACAAGGTACAATGGTTAGGTCATTGCTTCCTATTCCTGTGTCCCAGGTCAGAGTCCTGGATTCGATTCCTGGCTTTATTTCTGATCCAGCTTCCTGCTGGTGTGCATCCTGAAAGGTAACAGGTGACGACTTAAGTAGTTGGATCTCTGCACCCCACATGAGAGATCTGGATGGAGTTCCTGGCCCCCAGATTCAGCCTGGCCCAACTTTAGCTGTTGTAGGCTTTTGGGGACTGTATCAGGAGATGGAAGAGAACTCTCTCACAGTCTCTCTCTGTGTCTTTCAAATAAATAAACAAAATTTTAAAAAATAAAAAATAAAAGACACCGATTGGCTGATTGGGTTAAGGAGCAAAACCCATCTTTTTGCTGCTTACAAGAAACACATCTTTCCAACAATGATGCATACAGACTGAAACAGAAAGGCTGGAAAAGACATACCATGCCAACAGAAATGAAAAAAGAGTGGGTGTATCCGTCCTAATATCGGACAACATAAACTTTACCACAAAAACTGTTAGGAGAGACAAAGATGGGCACTATATAATGATTAAGGGATCAATTCAACAAGAAGATATAATGATTATCAATGTACATGCACCTAATTACAGGGCACCAGTTCATTTAAAAGACTTGTTATGGGAATTAAAGGGAGACTTAGACCCCAATACAATAGTACTGGGGGACTTCAATACTCCACTCTCAGACATAGACAGATCAACAGGACAGAAGATAACATTTATTGACACTATACCACAAATGGGTCTAACAGATATCTACAGAACTTTTCATCCTACACATAAAGCATTTACATTCTTCTAAGCAGTACATGGAACCTTCTCTAGGATTGACCACATACTAGGCCATAAAGCAAGTCTCAGCAAATTCAAAAGAATTAGAATCATACCATGCAGCTTCTCAGACCACAAAGGAATGAAATTGGAAATTAGCAACTTGGGAATCCCTAGAGCACGTGCAAACACATGGAGATTGAACAACATGTTCCTGAATGAACAATGGGTCATAGAAGAAATTAAAAGAGAAATCAAAAATTTTCTGGAATTAAATGAGGATAACAGCACAACATACCAAAACCTATGGGATACAACAAAAGCAGTGTTAAGAGGAAAGTTTATATCAATAGGTGCCTACATCAAGAAATTGGAAAGGCACCAAATAGATGAGCTTTCAAGTCATCTCAAGGATCTAGAAAATCTGCAGCAAACCAAACCCAAACCCAGTAGGAGAAGAGAAATAATTAAAATCAAAGAAGAAATTAACAGGATTGAATCCAAAAAAATTACAAAAAAACAGCCAAACGAGGAGCTGGTTTTTTGAAAAAATAAACAAAATTGACACCCCATTGACCCAACTAACTAAAAAAGGATTAGAAAAGACCCAAATCAATAAAATCAGAGATGAAATGGAAACATAACAACAGACACCACAGAAATAAAAAGAATCATCAGAAATTACTACAAGGACTTGTATGCCAGCAAACAGGGAAATCTATCAGAAATGGATAGATTCCTGGACACATACAACCTACCTAAATTGAACCAGGAAGACATAGAAAACCTAAACAGACCCATAACTGACACAGAAATTGAAACAGTAATAAAGGCCCTCCCAACAAAGAAAAAGCCCAGGACCAGATGGATTCACCACTGAATTCTACCAGACATTTAAAGAAGAACTAACTCCAATTCTTCTCAAACTATTCAGAACAATCAAAAAAGGGGGAATCCTCCCAAATTTTCTATGAAGCCAGCATCACCTTAATTCCTAAACCGGAAAATGATGCAGCATTGAAAGAGAATTACCGACCAATATCCCTGATGAACATAGATGCAAAAATCCTCAATAAAATTCTGGCCAATAGAATGCAACAACACATCAGAAAGATCATCCACCAAGACAAAATGGGATTTATCCCTGGTATGCAGGGATGGTTCAATATTCGCAAAACAATCAATGTGATACACCACATTAACAGAACGCAGAAGAAAAACCATATGATTCTCTCAATCGATGCAGAGAAAGCATTTGATAAAATACAACACCGTTTCATGATTAAAACTCTAAGCAAACTGGGTATGGAAGGAACATTCCTCAATACAATCAAAGCAATTTATGAAAAACCCACGGCCAACATCCTATTGAATGGGGAAAAATTAGAAGCATTTCTGCTAAGATCTGGTACCAGACAAGGATGCCCACTCTCACCACTGCTATTCAATATAGTCCCGGAAGTCTTAGCCAGAGCTATTAGGCAAGAAAAAAAATTAAAGGGATACAAATTGGGAAGGAAGAACTCAAATTATCGCTCTTTGCAGACGATATGATTCTATATTTAGGGGACACAAAGAACTCTACTAAGAGACTTTTGGAACTCATCGAAGAGTTTGGCAAAGTAGCAGGATATAAAATCAATGCACAAAAATCAACAGCCTTTGTATACACATGCAATGCCATGGCTGAGGAAGAACTTATAAGACCAATCCAATTCACAATAGCTACAAAAACAATCAAATACCTTGGAATAAACTTAACCAAGAACATTAAAGATCTCTACGATGAAAATTACAAAACCTTAAAGAAAGAAATAGAAGAGGATACCAAAAAATGGAGAAATCTTCCATGCTCATGGATTGGAAGAATCAATATCATCAAAATGTCCATTCTCCCAAAAGCAATTTACGGATTCAATGCGATAGCAATCAAAATACCAAAGACATTCTTCTCAGATCTGGAAAAAATGATGCTGAAATTCATATGGAGACACAGGAGACCTCGAATAGCTAAAGCAATCTTGTACAACAAAAACAAAGCCGGAGGCATCACAAGACCAGATTTTAGGACATAGCACAGTTGTTATCAAATCAGCATGGTACTGGTACAGAAACAGATGGATAGACCAATGGAACAGAATAGAAACACTAGAAATCAATCCAAACATCTACAGCCAACTTATATTTGATCAAAGATCCAAAACCAATCCCTGGAAAAAGGACAGTCTATTCAATAAATGGTGCTGGGAAAATTGGATTTCCACGTGCAGAAGCACGAAGCAAGACCCCTACCTTAAACCTTACACAAAAATTCACTCAACATGGATTAAAGACTTAAATCTATGACCCAAAACCATCAAATTATTAGAGAGCATTGGAGAAACCCTGCAAGATATAGGTACAGGCAAAGACTTCTTGGAAAATACCCCAGAGCACAGGCAGTCAAAACCAAAATTAACATTTGGGATTGCATCAAATTGAGAAGTTCCTGTACTGCAAAAGAAACACTCAGGTAAGTGAATAGGAAAGAACAGAATGGGAAAAAATATTTGCAAACTATGGTACAGATAAAGGGTTGTTAACCAGAATCTAAAAAGAAATCAAGAAACTTCACAACAACAAAACAAGCAACCCACTTAAGAAATGGGCCAAGGACCTCAACAGACATTTTTCAAGAGCAAATCCAATGGCCAACAGACACATAAAAAAATGTTCAAGATCACTAGCAATCAGAGAAATGCAAATCAAAACCACAATGAGGTTTCACCTCACCCCGGTGAGAATGGCTCACATTCAGAAATCTGCCAACAATAGATGCTGGAGAGGATGTGGGGAGAAAGGGACACTAACCCACTGTTGGTGGGAATGCAAACTGGTTAAGCCACTATGCAGGTCAGTCTGGAGATTCCTCAGAAACCTGACTATAGACCTACCATTCAACCCAGGCATCCCACTCCTTGGAATTTACCCAAAGGAAATTAATTTGGCAAACAAACAAGCCATCTGCACATTAATGTTTATTGCAGCTCAATTCACAATAGCTAAGACCTGGAACCAACCCAAATGCCCATCAACAGTAGACTGGATAAAGAAATTATGGGACATGTACTCTATAGAATACTATACAGCAGTCAAAAACAATGAAACCCAGTCATTTGCAACAAGATGGAGCAATCTGGAAAACATCATGCTGAGTGAATTAAGCCAGTCCCAAAGAGACAAATATCATATGTTTTCCCTGATCAGCGACAACTAACTGAGCACCAAAGGGGAAACCTGTTGAAGTGAAATGGACACTATAAGAAACAATGACCTGATCAGCTCTTGTCCTGACTGTTGATGTACAATGTAATACTTTATCCTTTTTAGTATTTTGTTGTTGTTGTTGTTGTTGTTGTTCTAGTATTGGTGGTTGAACTCTGTAATTAACACACAATTATTCTTAGGTGTTTAAATTTTAACTGAAAAGTGATCCCTGTTAAATTTAAGAGTGGAAAAAGAGAGGGAAGATATGTACAATTTGGGACATGCTCAACCGGACTTGCCCCAAATGGTGGAGTTAGAAATGTTCCAGGGGATACCAATACAAACCCATCAAGGTGGCACGTACCAATGCCATCTCACTAGTCCAAGTGATCAATTTCAGTTCACAATTGATCACGCTGATAGGTCTAAGAGTCAAAGGGATCACACAAACAAAACTAGTGTCTGCTAATACTAACTGATAGAACCAAAAAGAAAGAGAATGATCCAACATGGGAAGCAGGAGACACAGCATACTCATAGAATGGCAGATGTCCTAAATAGCACTCTGGCCTCAGAATCAGCCCTTAAGGCATTTGGATCTGGCTGAAGAGCCCATGAGAGTATTTTAGGAATGGAAAACCAAGACACTCTGGCAAAAAAAAAAAAAAGAAGAAGAAGATCTAAATGAAAGATCTCTGCGAGTGAGATCCCAGTGGAAAGAACGGGCCACCAACGAAGGAGGTACCTTTCTCTGAAGGAAGGAGAGAACTTCCACTTTGACTATGACCCTGTCGGAATCAGATTGAACTCGGCGAACCCTAAAGGCTTCCATAGCCTTGGCAACTCATGACTAGAGCCTAGGGAGATTACTGACACCATAAACAAGAGTGTTAAATTGTTAAATTAGCAACAGGAGTCACTGTGTACTTATGTCTCATGTGGGATCTGTCCTTAATGTGTTGTCCAATGTGAAGTAATGCTATAACTAGTACTGAAACAGTATTTTTACACTTTGTGTTTCTGTGTGGGTGCAAACTGATGAAATCTTTACTTAGTATATACTGAATCGATCCTCTGTATATAAAGATGATTGAAAATGAAAAAAAAACCTCGTGTTAAATTGGAAATTGCATAGAAAATTAATCAATTTTTTAAAAATATCATGTAGGATCTCTGTCTTTAATGTGCTGTACACTGTTATTTAATGCTATAACTAGTACTCCAACTGCATTTTTTCACTTTGTGTTGCTATGTGGGGGCAAACTGTTGAAATCTTTACTTTATATATACTAAACTGATCTTCAGTATATAAAGAGAATTGAAAATGAATCTTGATATGAATGGAAAGGGAGAGGGAGCGGGAAAGGGGAGGGTTGCGGGTGGGAGGGAAATTATGGGGGGGGCATTGTAATCCATAAGCTATACTTTGGAAATTTATATTCATTAAATAAAAGTTAAAAAAAAAAAAGACGCACATCTCACTAACAAATATGCATGCAGCCTGAAAGTGCAAAGTTGGAAAAAGATATTCCATTCCAACAGAAACCAAAAAAGAGCTGGCGTAGCCATCTTAATATCAGACAAAATAAACTTTATCGCAAAACTGTTAAGAGAGACAAAGAGGGACACTATATAATGATTAAGGGATCGACAGGAAGATGTAATTATTATAAATGTACATGCACCTAATTACAGGGCACCAGTTCATTTAAAAGACTTGTTATGGGAATTAAAGGGAAACTTAGACCCCAATACAATAGTACTGGGGGACTTCAATACTCCATTCTCAGACATAGACAGATCAACAGGACAGAAGATAACAAGGAAACAGCAGATTTAATTGACACTATACCACAAATGGATCTAACAGATATCTACAGAACATTTCATCCTACACATAAAACATTTACATTCTTCTAAGCAGTACATGGAACCTTCTCTAGGATTGACCACATACTAGGCCATAAAGCAAGTCTCAGAAAATTCAAAAGAATCAAAATCATATCATGCATCTTCTCAGACCACAATGGAATGAAGCTGGAAATCAGCAACTCAGGAATCCCTAGAGCATATGCAAACACATGGAGACTGAACAACATGATCCTGAATGAACACTTGGTCATAGAAGAAATCAAAAGAGAAATCAAAAACTTTTTGTAAGCAAATGAAGATAACAACACAATATATCAAAACATATGGGATACAGCAAAAGCAGTTTTAAGAGGAAAGTTTATAGCAATAGGTACCTACATCAAGAAATTAGAAAGCAACCAAATAAATGAGCTATCAATGCATCTCAAGGATATAGACAAACTACAGCAAACCAAACCCAAAACTAGCAAGAGAAAAGAAATATTTAAATTAGAGAGAAATCAACAAAATTGAATCCAAAAAAAATCACAAAAGATCAACAAAATGCAGAGCTGGTTTTTACAAAAAATAAGCAAAATTGACACACCATTGGACCAACTAACCAAAAAAGGAGATATAAAACCCAAATCAATAAAATTAGAGAAGAAAAAGGGAATATAACAACAGACACCACAGAAATAGAGTCATCAGAAAATACTACAAAGAGTTGTATGCCAATAAACTGGAAAATCTAGCAGAAATGGAAAGATTCCTGGACACATACAACCTACCTAATCTGAGCCATGAAGACATAGAAAACCTAAACAGACCTATAATCAAGACAGAAATTGAATCAGTAATAAAGGCCCTCCCAACAAAGAAACGCCCAGGAAAGGATGAGTTCACTGCTGAATTCCATTTTTCCAAAGAAATTTCTAATTTATACTTTGAACTTCCTGTGATCTTTTACTGAGACACAGGAGATCTCGAATAGCTAAAGCAATCTTGTACAACAAAAACAGAGCTAGAGGTATCACAATACCAGATTTCAAGAAATACTATAGGACAGTTATAATCAAAACAGCATGGAACTGGTACAGAAACAGATGTGTAGACCAATAAAACAGAATAGAAACACCAGAAATCAATCCAAACATCTACAACCAACTTACATTTGATCAGCAAGCTAAGGCCAATTCCTGGAGCAAGGACAGTCTACTCAACAAATCGCACTGGGAAAACTGGATTTCCATGCGCAGAAGCATGAAGCAAGACCCCTACCTTACACCTTACACAAAAATCCACTCAACACAGATTAAAGATCTAAATCTATGAACCAACATCATCAAATTATTAGAGAACATTGGAGAAATCCTGTAAGATATGTGTATAGGCAAAGAATTCTTTGAGGGGACCCCAGAGGCACAGGCAGTCAAAGCCAAAATTAACATTGGGATTGCATCAAATTGAGAAGTTTCTGTACTGCAAAAGAAACACTCAGGTAAGTGAAGAAGCGACCAACAGAATGGGAGAAAATATTTTCAAATTATGAACTGATAAAGGAAAAAATAAACAGAATCTACAAAGAGATCAAGAAACTCCACAACAACAAAACAAACAAACCTACTTAAGAGATGAGCCAAGGACTTCAATAGACATTTTTCAAAAGAGGAAATCCAATGGCAAACAGACACATGAAAAAATGTTCAGGATCACTAGCCATCAGGGAAATGCAAATCAAAACCACAATGAAGTTTCACTTCACCCCAGTCAGAATGGCTTACATACAGAAATCAACAAACAACAGATGCTGGTGAGGATGTGGGGGAAAAGGGACACTAATCCACTGTTGGTGGAATGCAAACTGGTAAAGCCACTATGCAGGTCAGTCTGGAGATTCCTCAGAAACCTGACTATAGACCTACCATATGAACCAGCTATCCCGCTCCATGGAATTTACCCAAAGGGAATTAAATTGGAAAATAAAAGAGCTATGTGCACCTATGTTTATTGCAGCTCAATTCACAATAGCTAAGACATGGAATCAACCTAAATGCCCATCAACAGTAGACTGGATAAAGAAATTATGGGACATGTACTCTATAGAATACTATACAGCAGTCAAAAACAATGAAACCCAGTCATTTGCAACAAGATGGAGCAATCTGGAAAACATCATGCTGAGTGAATTAAGCCAGTCCCAAAGAGACAAATATCATATGTTTTCCCTGATCGGTGACAACTAACTGAGCACCTAAAAGGAAACCTGTAATAGTGAAACTGACACTATGAGAAACAGTGACTTGATCAGCCCTTGTCCTGACTGTCAAGGAACAGCTTACTATTTTATTATTTCTTATTTTCTTTTTCTACTTAATACCATTGGTTGAACTCTTTAATTCACAGAGAATTATTCTTAGGTGTTTAAATCCAATTGAAAATTGATCCCTGTTAAAACTAAGAGTGGGAATAAGAGAGGGAGGAGATGTACAGTTCATCACATGTTCCCTTGAACTTACCCCTGAGGGTATAGCTAAAAACTTGCCATGGGACACAAAATCCCATTAAGCTGGCAGGTGTTAATTCCATCTTACTAGTTAAAGTGATCAGTTTAAGTTCCTAACTGATCACAAAGATAGGAATAATTGTCAAAGGGATCACATAAATAAGACCAAGTGTCTGCTAATAATAATAGAATCAAAAAGGAGAGAATGATCCTACATGGGAAGCAGGATACACAGCAGACACATAGAATTGCAGATGCTCTAAAAAGCACTCTGGCCTCAGAATCAGCCCTTAAGGCATTTGCATCTGGCTTAAAAGCCCATGAGTGTTTCACAAGCATGGAAAGCCAAGACATTGTGGCAAAAAATGAGCTAGATGAAAGATCTCTGTGGGTGAGATCCCAGCAGAAAGAACGGGCCATCAAAAAGCAGGTACCTTTCTCTGAAGTGAGAAGTTGCACTTTGAATATGGCCTTGTCTAAATAAGATTGGAGTTTGTGAAAGCAAAAGGCTTCCATAGTCTTGGCAGCTCATGACAAGAGCCTCAGGTAATTACTGACGTCATAAATAAGAGTGTCAATTGTTAATTCAACAACAGGAGTCACTATGCACTTACTCCCCATGTAGGACCTCTGTCCTTAATGAGTTGTACTATGAGAATTAACAGTCAAACTAGTATTCAAACAGTATTTTATAATTTGTGTGTCTGTGTGGGTGCAGTCTGTTGAAATCTTTACTCAGTATAGAGTTTGTCTTCTGTATATAAAGATAATTAAAAATGAATCTTAATTAAGAATGGGATGGGAGAGGGAGTAGGAGATGGGATGGGTTGTGGGTGGGAGGGTAGTTACGGAGGGGAAGAACCACTATAATCCAAAAGTAGTACTTTCGAAAATTATATTTATTAAATAAAAGTTTTCTTAAAAAAAATGCCTGTTTAAATCTTTGCCCATTTCTTAACTGGGTTGTTTATTTTGTTATGTTGAGTGTCTTGATCTCTTTATATATTCTGGTAATTAATCATTTATCAGTTGCATAGTTTGCAAATAAGTTCTCCAATTCTGTTGGTTGCCTCTGCACTTTGCTGTTTCTTTTGCTCTCTTCACTTTTTAAAAAAAGATTATTTATTCCAAAGGCAGAGTTACAAACAGAGAGAGGGAATAGACAGAAAGAGGTCTTCCATCTGCTGTTTCACTCCCCAAATGGCAGCAATGGCCAGAGACGGGCCAATCCAAAGCCAGGAGCCAGAGCTTCATCCAGGTCTCCCATTTAGGTGTAGGGGCCCAAGCACCTGGGCCATTTTCCACTGCTTTCCCAGGCCATCAGTAGACATCTATATCAGAAGTGAAGCATCCAGGATTTGAACTGGCACCCATATGGGATGCCAGCACCTCGTGCAGAGGCTTGACATACTATATCACAGCACCAGCCAATCTCTTCACTTTCTACATCTTTTTCCCTTGTGGTTATAATGAAGATTATGGTTAATTAGACCAATCTATTTTAAGCTGATTAGAACTTGACTTCAATTGTATACAATTTTGCAAGACAGAATTTGAATCCACCTGATAATTAAGAGCCTTTTCCCAAAATGGATGATCTCTTATGGTTGTTCACATGAGAATATAGCTTCACTGAGCACAGGGTTTCATTAGGCAACCTCAGAAGATACTAACACTGTTCCAGGTACACAAGTCACTACATTGTTGCCTAAATTCCAGATGATACACACGTGTAAATAATTTCTGTCTGGCATAGTATCCTTAGTCTTTTTCAGTGTAACACCAATGAATTCACTCACACACATCTTCCCCAGATTCTAATTGTTACCAGTATTGTCAAAATCTTGCAATTCTTTTTAAACTATTTTCAGAGGAGGCTTTGTACTTGTATCTGTAGAATATGTTGGAAAGTAATTTTTGTTACAGTCCTAAGGGGAATTTCTCCAGGAAAAGCCTAAAGAAAAATACATTTTTGTACAAAGAAAGGTTCATTCCTTGAGACTTGGAGGAATAAGGGGAAAACTCCAGTGGCTATGACATTTGGCTGAATGGTAGGTTGCAGTGCCTGGACCTTATCTTCTCTTCATTCTAGGGAAGCACATGCAAGAATTAAATAATCATAGTGTACTTGGCTGTTACATATGAGCAAAATCCAGAATTCTTCAGTTAGGGAAGATATACAGGTCCTGCTGAAATATTTGAGATGACCATTGCCGACAATCATTTTTGAAAGCCATTTCAGTGGCTTCTAAATGAAGAATTACATATAATCAAGGTCTCAAAAGGAAAAAACACACCACATTCAATAGAGTAAATTAAGAAAGCCTAATTCACAAATGGCACAGGCAATATTAAAGAAAACCAACCAGCCGGTGCCGCGGCTCAATAGGCTAATCCTCCGCCTTGCGGTGCCAGCACACTGGGTTCTAGTCCCGGTCGGGGCACTGATCCTGTCCCGGTTGCCCCTCTTCCAGGCCAGCTCTCTGCTGTGGCCAGGGAGTACAGTGGAGGATGGCCCAAGTGCTTGGGCCCTGCACCCCATGGGAGACCAGGAGAAGCACCTACCTCCTGCCATTGGATCAGCGCGGTGCGCCGGTCGCAGCGCACTGGCCACGGCAGCCATTGGAGGGTGAACCAACGGCAAAAAGGAAGACCTTTCTGTCTCTCTCTCTCTCACTGTCCACTCTGCCTGTAAAAAAAAAAAAAAAAAAAAAAAAAAAAAAAAAAAAAAACAAGAAACAAAAGAACCTAGGACTTACTTTAATATGGAATAATTACTACCCCTAAGAAGAGGGACAGTGGGAGGGAACAGTATCAAAAACCTAAGAGAGCCAGTGCCGTGGCTTAACAGGCTAATCCTCCACCTTGTGGCACCAGCACACCGGGTTGCGGCACCGGATTCTATCCCGGTTGCCCTTCTTCCAGGCCAGCTCTCTGCTATGGCCCAGGAAGGCAGTGGAGGATGGCCCAAGGCTTGGGCCCTACACCCACATGGAAGACCAGGAGAAGCACCTGGCTCCTGCCTTCGGATCAGCGAGATGCGCCGGCTGCAGCGGCCATTGGAGGGTAAACCAATGGCAAAAAGGAAGACCTTTCTCTCTGTTTCTCTCTCTCACTATCCACTCTGCCTGTCAAAAAAAAAAAAATTAAAAACCCAAGAGAAAAATCTATAGCAGTAGAAAAAGGCCAAAACTGAGAGCTAACAGCTCTGGGGGAGAAAAGAAGTTAATTTCCAAAACAAATTAGAGAGGGGAGGAAGCTGGAGGATCTCACTGTCCTTGTCCTCCCAATTCCTGTCACAGCTTCCATTAGCTACACCCAAGCAGAAGCCAGAGGGCAAGGGCCACATATTGATTCAGTTCATAAAGTTCATTTTTAAAGTACATGAATCAGAGTGGATATGAGGAAATCAGATGTGGAAGTGCAAGTAGAGAATATTATAAGAGTTTGTCTAACCATCCCTCCACTAATGAACATTTAGGTTCATACTCATTTTGCTTTATCAAATAAAGAATACTTTTACATATCTTCTAGTACACATGTGCAAGTGCTTCCAAAAAAACAGCTTCTAGGAAATATAATGAAGTCCTACAATCACACTGTTTAATTTGTCAACAGAAATAATATATTCATGTATTTATTAATATATGATAATTGCTGATTAGAATAATCATTCTTTCTTGTCTGCTGAGTTGGTGGATTTATGACTGTTAGAGTGACACTAGGCCAGAGCTGTGGCACAGTGGGTTAAACCACCACCTGCAGTGCCAGCATCCCATATGGGCACTGGTTTGAGTCCCAGCTAAACCATTTCTGATCCAGTTCCCTACTAATGCACCTGGGAAAACAGTAGAGAATGGCCCAAATGCTTGGGCCCCTATACCCACATGGGAGACCCAGAAGAAACTCCTGGATCTTGGCTTCAGTCTGGCCCAGTTCCAGCCATTGCTGCCATTTATGGAGTGAACCAGCAAGTGGATTATCTCCCTCTGTCTCTCTGTCTCTCTCTCTCTCTCGCTCGCTCTCTCTCTCTCTCTCTCTCTGCATTTCAAATAAAAAATAAATAAATCTAATAATAATAAATAATAAAAGAGTGGCACCACCAGATCTGGGGAGTCTGGGTGTTATCATTTTAGAGCTTTTTTCTCTAGGAAACCAGGAACAGCTTATCAACAGCTTAATCAACAAACTTAAACTCTGTCACATCGCTTGGACTTTGTTCCCAGGTACCAAGAATGGATTCTCTCACTTTGTCACAAAGTTAAGGAAATTTCCAGACCAAACGTTGTAAACAATTATTGTGTCCCTCATAACATATAGGCTTTTGGCCTAGAGAGCTGATTTAATTTGGATTACTCTGATTAATAGTAAAGTTGAGCATTTTTCATATTGAATGCTTTTTTATTTTAAACCTCTGAAATGCTTTAAAATATGGGTTGCTACTATATCATATATCAAGTACCATACTTACCTCAATTAGGATTTCACAGGAAGAACAAATGGCACTCTAAAAAGAATAAATGAAGAAACTGATTTACAAGGATGTAGAGCGTTTTTGTAAATAAGGAACAATCTGTCTCCACATTTTTTCCCATGGGTCAGTCTCTTTAAAGGTCTGAAGTGGCCATGGTACTCCAGCCCATTTATGAAATATTTACAACAGTCAGAATCATGAAATTGAGGAGATTAAGAAGTCTTAAAGAGTGATGACAGGGAGAGTCACTCAGTCTTAGAAACTGATTGCAACCAGTTCACAATCATTCCGGTTCCCTCATCAGCAAGTCAAAGAAATGACATGTGATCACTTCATTGGACTCGTGTTTTCAGCTTTTTAAAAGTTATACTTTGGGGGCCAGCGCTATGGTGTAGCAGGTTAAAACCCTGGTCTGCAGCCCCACCATCCCATATGGGTGCCAGTTCAAGTCCTGGCTGCTCTACTTCCCAACCAGCTCTCTGCTATGGCCTGGGAAAGCAGTGGAAGATGACCCAAGTGCTTGGACTTCTGCACCCAGATGGGAGACCCGGAAGAAACTCCTGGCTCCTGCCTTCAGATGGGCTCAGCTCCGGCCATTGTGGCCATTTGGGGAGTGAACCAACAGATGGAAGACCTCTCTCTCTCTCTCTCTCTGCCTCTGCCTCTCTGTAACTCTGCCTTTCAAATAAATAAATCTTTTTTAAAAATAAAAATTATACTTTGACTACTCTGAAGGTCCCAACAAGATATCCAAGTAGCCAAACCTTCAGGAGTCAAACTGTGTTTCTCAAACAATGCATCTCCTGGATTGTCTGAACCTAGGAATCTGTCTTTATGGTTCCTATCATGAATGTTAGAAATCATTAAGAGTTTGTCTTCGACGCTCAGCCCTCTGCCTCTCTGCTGAGCTGCCCGCCTGCCTGGCCAGGTGTACTCTCTCCACTCAACATGTAACACCGCTCCTCACCCCCCAATCCGGGCAACTGCACTCTCTCCCAGGTCCTGTCTGGAGAGGTGCCCATCCGTTCTTACGGATGTCCCTTCCCTAATAAACCTTGCTATTTTACCTCCCACTACTCTCTGTCTCACGCCTGAATTCTTTCTTGCGCAAAGACAAGAACCCTGCGATTTCTCCGGTAACATTTTTGGCAACCACGAAGGGATTTTGAGAAGACATCGAAGGTCAGTATTCCTTCCCTCAAGCGGGACTGGATCTGTGGAAGTGACCGTTGAGTGTCTGGCACTCCACAGCTCTCCGAGAACGTGGAGTACCCACCAACCCTGGCCACGGCTTAGCTACGGCCGAAACTCCAGAGGGATTGTAAGGAACAGGAGGGAAATTAGGAAGGACAGTTGGCTGAGAGCCTGGAGACCCCCTGAGCTCACTTTGGCTTCCCGGCAGCCGACTGCGACCCAAGGACCAGGTCTCTCTCTTGGAGGGACGCCTGGTCACGCTGCCTACTGCTACGCGAGCAGGGCCTAGCTTCGGTAGTGGCTAATATTGGCCCTCCAGGTAAATCAGACAACTAGGTAGTGGGCAATCTTGAGTGATAGGAGATTTCGAACCCCACTCAGCCCCCAGACATCAGGGCCTTTCCCTGTGCACTCCTCCAGTTGAGATTTGCATAGGAAGGTGCTCGCATCTAGCCCTCTGTGGCTTTCTCCCTCCCCCACTCTTTGCTCTGCCCATCTCCATTCCTATACCGCAGGCCAGGAGAAAAGGGAGAGGGAAATTCCACAGGTGTCTGCACCTAGGGAAAAGCTGTTACCTGTTAACCCTTTCCAACCTGGTAGAAAGTTTTCTTTGCAGCTTATGATAGCTCTGGTGCATCTTAAAGTTTTTGTGAACTATTACTGTTGCTAAGCTTTGATTGCCGGAGGACTGAATCTGGAAAGGAGCTAAAGTTAACTGTTAGGGTTTTTTTGTTTGTTTGTTGGTTTGTTTTTTGACAGGCAGAGTGGACAGTGAGAGAGAGAGACAGAGAGAAAGGTCTTCCTTTTGCCGTTGGTTCACCCGCCAATGGCCGCCGCGGTTGGCACGCTGCAGCCGGCGCACCGCGCTGATCCCAAGGCAGGAGCCAGGTGCTTCTCCTGGTCTCCCATGCGGATGCAGGGGCCAAGCACTTGGGCCATCCTCCACTGCACTCCCTGGTCACAGCAGAGAGCTGGCCTGGAAGAGGGGCAACCAGGACAGAATCCGGCGCCCCGACCGGGACTAGAACCCGGTGTGCCGGCACCGCAAGGTGGAGAATTAGCCTATTGAGCCACGGTGCCGGCCTAACTATCTGTTTTAATTGATTGAGTGTTTGCAGTAGTCCTGATTGATCTGGCTTTGGTTGAATTATAGGAGGTTCCCAGCACTCTTGGTGAAATGGCACACCTTCCCAACCCCACAGCCAGTCCTGCTAGGCCGCGGTGTGTGCAGTCTTCCCCATAAATGGGAGACCACAGCCTTTCTCTGCATTCTATTCCAGTCCACATGGCCTGCCGCACCCAGGCTGGCACAGCCAGATATCTCTAGGGAGAGTACCCCCACCCACCCAGGGCTGCTTTTTTCCTCCCCTGGAAGAATTTCCAATTCAATACTACTGCTGGCCTTACCTAAGGGAGCAAGAACCGTAATCCATTAACCCTTTCCAACCTGATGGGTTTTTCTCTTTGCAGTTAATGGAAACCTAAGCAATGGACTCATAGGCTGATAACTAGTTCTTTTCTTTTTTTTTTTTTTACAGGCAGAGTGGATAGAGAGAGAGACAGAGAGAAAGGTCTTCCTTTGCCGTTGGTTCACCCTCCAATGGCCGCCGTGGCCAGCACACCGCGCTGATCCCAAGGCAGGAGCCAGGTGCTTATCCTGGTCTCCCATGGGGTGCAGGGCCCAAGGACTTGGGCCATCCTCCACTGCACTCCCGGGCCATAGCAGAGAGCTGGCCTGGAAGAGGGGCAACCGGGATAGAATCTGGCGCTCCAATGGGGACTAGAACCCGGTGTGCTGACGCCGCAAAGTGGAGGATTAGCCTGTTAAGCCACGGCACTGGCCAGAACTCTCCTTTTAAACCAAACTGAGGGATAGATAGAAAATTGCACTGATGACCTCAAAGTATGCAAGCAGGTCACCACAGTTGATCTTACCTAAAAGGTCATAGTTCTCCTCATGGGCACAGTCTTAACTCGCAGGAAAATACTGTCAGAATTTGCCCATGACCATAGTTTTTTTTAGCTCACCCTGATATTAAAGAAATCTTCAAAAATCAGGGATGGGTTGAGCACCCATTTGACTGACATCATAGAGGTTGCCTCCTTGGTCTACTTTATCAGAGACCAGGAGAACGAGGAGCAAGCTAGCAGCAGGAGCGATGTAAGGTTAGGCAACAGGCCAATCAATGACTGTTCTGCACAGTGATACGCCATCAAGGAGACCCAACAAGGCCAGTGCACCCCAAACAGCACCTGTTTCCAATATGAGGAGCCAGGGCATTGGGCAAGGAGCTGTCATGACAAAAACTGCCTTCTGTCAGCTCTGCCAAGAGCAAGGCCACTGGACACAGAACTGCCCTGGGTGTCGAAGGACTCCTAGTTCAGAACCGCAGACCCTGTGGCCCTGAGCTAAAAAGCCTTTGGCTCTGCCCAGCCTCTGCCCAGCTTCCAGCTCCAGCTACTGCTTATGAGGGGATGGCCTAGGGTCAGTGAAACGCAAGTTGCCTATTTCTATCAGCCTCCTATTCAGCTCTCCTCCTAGTCCAGCCATGTAATGCAAGTCAACAGGGTGCCTCCCTTAAAGGAGATTTGCATCTCTTTCAATTCTCTTCCAGCACCCCATGGATAGGTCTGGGCCTCACACACCCAGCCAGGCCTTAAAAGTCTATCCAATAGTGTTAAGCTTAGAAAGCCCTCCCTGCCAGTTCCTAAAAACAGGGTTTTCAGTAACAGCTAACTCAGATAGTCATGCACCTATTTGGACAGGTCCTCACTGAGGACTTAAAGGGCCTATCTCTTGAGGGGGGTGCACAATAATCCATAATATAGATGGTTAAATGTAAATGATTTGTTAGTCTGTCTCCTTTCCCAGCCTGAGTCTCTAGTCTTGTACATTGGCTTAACTTCCTAGCAAAACTAGCTACTGGGTATCCAGAGGAAAACAAAGCATAGCTAGTCCATTAGAGTATTAATTATTTGACCCTTATCCTCACCCCTGGGGAGAGAAAACCAGCCCCAGAGAGGATATGGGCCATGCAGCAAATTCCTACTTCTGCAAACTTCAGGCAATCCCAGTTTTCTCTATCAGGTTCCTAGATACAGGGAAACAGCACAGTTCATAACTAGGCTCTCAATAGGAAGCCAATGCAGAGCCCCCTCCTTTGGGGGAAAAAGCAAACCACAGCCTTTGCTCAGCTAAAGGATGCTATGACTAAAGCCCCTGCGCTAGGACTGCCAAACCCAGAGAGACCCTCCCAGCTGTACATCACTGGGAGGCAGGGAGTCGCCTTAGGAGTGTCAACTCAGGATCTGGGACCTGTTAAGCAACCTGTGGGCTACTTTTCTAAAACCTTAGACATGATTGCACAAGGATGGCCTCACTGCCTAAGGATGATAGCAGCTGCCTTGCTGACAGAGGAGGTATCTAGAATTACATTGGGGCAAATCATCACCCTTTATACCTCACTTCAAATAAATTCTCTATTAGAGCAAAAGGGCTCTCACTGGCTCACAGATAGTAGGATACTAATGTTTCAGGTCCTCCTTCTAAAAAACCCTCAGGTGAAATAAGGCACTGCTCTACTCTAAACCCAGCTACTTTAATGCCAGTTCCAGGGGAAAGTGGTCCCCTCCACTCCTGTACTGAGACTATAGACTTGATCTATGCCAGCAGAAGGGACCCAAATGACAGCCCCCTAACACAGATGAGGTTTGGTTCACAGACAGAAGCAGTTTTGTCAGACGGGACCTGCTTCTCAGGGTATACAACAGTTACGGCATGGCACGTTATTGAAGCGTGCTCTGCCCCAAGGAGCTTTTGCTCAGTTAACAGAACTGATCATTTAACCAGAGCTCTAAAACTAGGTAAGGACAAGAGAAAAATAACTCCCAGGGGTCTATACAGCAAAAGGGAACTTACCCCAGGGAAGACTGGCAAATAGATTTTACACAGATGCCACTCTGTCAAGGCTATAGGTACCTGCTTGTACTTATAGACACCTTTACTGGATGGGTAGAAGCCTTCCCAAGCAGAACTAAAAGAGCTCAGGAAGTGACCAAAACTCTCCTGAAGGAAGTTATTCCACGCTTTGGTCTCCCAAAATCTTTACAAAGCAACAATGAGTCTTTCTTCATCTCCCAGACTACACAAGTGATTTGTAAGGCCCTAGGAATAACCCGCCCCTTCACTCTGCATGGAGACCTCAGTCTTCCGGTAAGATAGAAAGAGCCAACCAGGCTCTATAAAAAAAAACATCACACTGGACAAAGCCAAACAGCTCCAGGACCAGGCCAAGCAGGGCCGGGATTGCTGGCCTGACATCTGGTCATGGAAATATTGGCTATTTCCTCTCCTTGACCCAATAACTTCTGTAGTCTTACTGCTTCTCTTTGGACCATGTGTTTTTAATGCCCTTGTTTGTTTTGTCTCTAACAGACTAAAAGCTGTCAAACTCCAAATGGTTGTCAGACAAGGCTTCCAGCCCATTCCATTGGACGACCTGAGCAGCCCTCTGGACCGAGCAGGACAGTCTTTCCAAGGCCACTGTTGCACACCATATGCCATATAGCAAGAGGAAATACCCAAATCCCCCTCGACGCCCACATTCCAGCTTTGAAGCAGTTACAGAAAACGGAACTCCATCCATAATCCCAAAGAAGAATTTTGGGTATTACCTCTTGAGGGGGAATGTTAGGTAGGAAGTCAGTTATGAGCTTGTGTGTGTAACAGACCTAAAGAGAAGACGTCTATGTCCAGCATATGCATCTGCATCTCAAAGTCATCCTGACAATGTTTCAGGGGCAGCCCAGAGTTCGCATCCTGCTCTGCCCCCTTCTACCTGATAACCTGCCAGGTGGAGGTCCCCGCCCCTTCTGCCCGACAAATCTTCCACAATCTCCCAGGTGCAGCCCAGTATCTGCATTTCAAACACCCTGCTCTGGATCCCCATTCTCCAGGGGATCTTGCTCACCCTTCCTCTAAACTCAGGATGGAGCCAGCTAGGCTTTCTCCTGTCTGATACCTTCAGGGGAAAACTCAAGATAGAAGTTTTTCTATTTACATCCAAAAAGCCCTTTGTTCCAAGAGGAGCAGAGGTGGGGAAGCAAGACCCATCTCCTTAAAAACCCCGGCCTCAACTAGACTGCACGCTCAGCCCTCTGCCTCTCTGCTGAGCCACCCGCCTGCCTGGCCAGGTGTACTCTCTCCACTCAACATGTAACACCGCTCCTCACACCCCCCCCCCACCCGTCCGGGCAACTGCACTCTCTCCCAGGTCCTGTCTGGAGAGGTGCCCATCCGTTCTTATGGATGTCCCTTCCCTAATAAACCTTTGTATTTTACCTCCCACTAAAAAAAAAAAAAAAAAAAAAAAAAGAGTTTATCTTCACAGACATTCTTGTTTCTCTCTCTCTTTCCTGGGTGGCTGTTTTTCTGGCTTTTAGCCATATTTAGTTCTGGTTCTGGTTTGCACAGATATAAAATAAATTCCTTGTTGGTAGCAGGAAAGATTTCAAATTTGGTTTGATGAACTCATCATTTGGTAATCTCTGTTGGGATGGTGGGGACCTACTGTCTATCATCTGAGAGATGATAGAGAATTTAGGTTTGTTAGTTTGCTTTTCTTAAAATCTCTACATCTTACAGTTTGGCACATGCTCACTTGGACTTACCCCTAATGGTAGAGCTAGAAACATGCCAGCAGATTCCAATTCAATTCCATCAAGGTGGCATGTACCAATGCCATTTTACTTGTTAAAGTGATCAGTTTAAGTCCATAATTGACAAAAAAAATAGGAATAAGTGTCAAAGGGATCACATAAAAAATACCAGTGTCTGCAATAATAATAGAATTAAAAAGGGAGAGAATGGTCCAACATGGGAAGTGGAATACACAACAGACTCATAGAATGGCAGATGTCCTAAACAGCACTCTGGCCTCAGAATCAGCCCTTAGGCATTCAGATCTGGCTAAAAAGCCCATGAGAGTATTTCAGGCATGGAAAGCCAAAACATTCTGACAAAAAAAAATGACCTAAATGAAATATCTCTGTGAGTGAGATCCCAGCAGAAGAATGGACCATCAATGAAGCAGGTACCTTTCTCTGAAGGGAGGAGAGAAGTTCCACTTTGAATATGGCCTTGTTTAAATAAGATAAGAGTTGATGAAATCAAGAGGCTTCCATAGCCTTGGAAACTCACGAAGAGAGCCTTGGGTGATTACTGACATAAATAAGAGTGTCAATTATTAAATCAACAACAGGAGTCACTGTGCACCTGCTTCCCATGTAGGATCTCTCTCCTTAATGTCCTGTACTATGCGAATTAACAGTAAAACTAGTATTCAAACAGTACTCTATACTTTGTGTGTCTGTGTGGGTGCAGTCTGTTGAAATCTTTACTTAGTATATACTAAGTTGATCTTCTGTATATAAAGGTAATTGAAAATGGGGCCGGCAGCATGGCTCACTTGGTTAATCTTCTGTCTGCGGTTCCAGCATCCCATATGGGCACTGGTTCTAGTCCCGGTTGCTCCTCTTCCACTCCAGCCATGGGCTGTGGCCCAGGAGGGCAGTGGATGATGGCCCAAGTGCTTGGGTCCCTGCACCTACATGGGAGACCAGGAAGAAGCACCTGGCTCCTGGCTTTGGATAAGTGTAGCTCCGGTCATAGTGGCCATTTGGGGAGTGAACCAACGGAAGGAAGACCTTTCTTTCTGTCTCTCTCTCACACTGTCTGTAACTCTACCTGTCAAATAAAAAACAAAAAGAAAATGAATCTTGATGAAGAATGGGATGGGAGAGGGAGTGGGGAGTGGGAGATGGGATGGTTGCAGGTGGGAGGGAGGTTATGGGGGAAAAGCTGCTATAATTCAAAAGTTTGAAAAAAATTCAACATCTGTTTGTATAAGAACTTGCCTTGTTTCCATTGAAAATAGAACAACTAAGACTCAGGTGAGATTTTGTGTATTTGTCTACATTTTTAACTTTTTTGGCTTTTTTATTTTGTTTTTAGATTTATTTACTTGAAAAAGAAGAGAGAGAGAGAAATTCCATCAACAGGTTCACTCTAAAAATGGTCACAACAGCCAGGGTTGGGCAAGGCTGAAACTAGGAGCCAGGAACTTCATCTAGGTCTCCCACATGGGTGGCAGGGCCCCAGGTACTTGATTTACCTTCCACTGCCTTCCTAGGCTCATTAGCACAGAGCTGTATTGAAGTGGAACAGCAGGGACGCAAATCAGCATCCCTGTAGGATGCAGGCATCACGGGCAGCAGCTTTACCCTCTATGCCACAACTCTGGCCCCATTTGTTTTTCAAAGATTTATTTTCTGAAAGGCAGATTACAGAAAGAGGGGAGGAAAGACACACACACATACACAGAGATAGAGATAAAGAGAGAGAGAGAGAGAGAGAGAGAGAGAGAGAGAGAGAGAGAGATGCAAGATCCATCTTCCCAAATGGCCAAAGTGTCTGGGGCTGGGCCAGGCCCATGCCAGGAGCCTAGAACTCCATCTGGCTCTCCCATAAGGGTAGAAGAGGCTCAATCACTTGGGACCTCTTTTGCTGCTTTCCCAGGTGCATTAGCAAGGAGCTGGATAAGAGGTGGAGCAGCTGGGGATCGAACTGACACCCACATGGGATGCCAGCGCCACAGCAGAGGTGATTTAACCTGCTGAGCCACAACATCAGCCACAACTATTTTGTTGTCAAATGATAAAACTTAAAGGCCTTAAATGGTTTTTACTTTTCATTTCAAAGGCAGACAGAGAAGAAGAAAGACTAACAGAGGACCCATCCACTGGTTCATTCCCCAAATGCCCACAATAACTAGGGCTGAGCCAGGGCCAAATTCATGAGACAGAAACACAATCTAGGTCTCCCAGATGGCAGGCAGTAACCCAACCAGTTAACCATTACCCCTGCTTCCCAGGGTCTACAGAAAATGAAGACTCTTGATTATCAGGAATGGAACCCAGGGACTCAGACACGGGGTGGAGGCAACTGGACTGTCATCCTAACCAATTAGCTAAATGCCTGCCCCTTACATGGTTTTAGTTTTGGTTCTATAATCAGACACTTCATTCTATAAAATAGAATGCATACCCTGATGTGCTTCACAAAGGAGGTTGATTGTATAGACAGAGAATGGCTGAGAACAGCTAAAGAAAAAAAAATTTTTGAAAAAAACTAATCATTCAAAGTTATGTCCCTGAAAGGCACAAAGAGGCAGACAGATCAAAAAAATTGATCAGCTAACATCAGGTTATTGTGGGTTACCTTTTGTGTGTAAGGATTGAAGTAGAAGGAGCTTCCTTATTGCACCAACTGAAACTGCCCTGCTTGGAAAATCTATTATTTCTCTAATCCTGATTTCTCAGGTCAGAAAAAGAGTTTAGTTTCAGCTTGAATAGTTGGAACTTCAGCATGAATGATGCCATTCTGATTATTAGTCCAGTCTGTTGGGACATAGTATACCAACCTGGTCCAAAACGATGACCTTTTACAACTTATTTAGCATTACAAACCAGAGCCTGGATCGTAACTGTAATTGTGAACTAAACCTGGGAGTGTGTGTGTGTGTGTGTGTAATTGAGAAGTCTTTTTCTCTGGTGCGTTTGTGAAATATTTTCTCTATGTAAAGGACATGTCAATAAATGAAAAAGCCTCTTCAAAGATTTCTGTTTATATTATTTCATAAAGTTGAATTAGTGCCTATTTAAATCTATTATTCCTTAGATTCCCAAGAAATAAAGAAAACTGAATTTACACTGCTTTAAGTTATCAACCTTTCTCAGGAAAAAAAATTCTCCTAGAAATTACCAACTCAGAGCATGTTCATACAAGGATATAAATTCAAATGATTAAAATTCTTGAACAGCTAAAAAAAAATTCTTGAACAGCACTAATTCTCCTCATAATCTTTTAAATGTAATAGCAATAGATCTGCTGCTTATCAGAATGAAATTTAAAGATATTTAAATTAGGAAAAATACAAAATTATTTTCCAATCAACTGGAATTACCCTTTGGACAATTTTGTAATATGTTCCAAGATACATAATTTCTAAGATCCTTAGATGTCTTAAGACTGGTTTAGTGTTATATATAGTAATTAGCAAATACTCTGAAACATTTTTAAATGAGATTGTATAAACTGTTGAAATCTTTATTTAG
Source organism: Lepus europaeus (assembly GCF_033115175.1). Lineage (NCBI taxonomy): Eukaryota > Metazoa > Chordata > Mammalia > Lagomorpha > Leporidae > Lepus > Lepus europaeus. The sequence continues at coordinate 54,658,115 of NC_084837.1, forward strand.
TATAGAGTTGATCTTCTGTATATGAAGATAATTAAAAATGAATCTTGATGAAGAATGAGATGGGAGAAAGAGTAGGAAATGGGATAGTTTGTGGGTGGGAGGGTGGTTATGGGGGGAAAAACTGCTATAATCCAAAAGTTGCACTTCCAAAATTTATATTTATTCAATAAAAGTTTTCTATTAAAAAATGAGATTGCATAATGAATATTAAAATCTGGCTAATGAGGGTTGTGGTATTTGTGTGTGTGTGGCATTACTATTCCTTTAAAAGTTTCTATTTTGTTAGATCACGTTGGAAAACATTTACTTCTGCTTCTTTAACAATAACATGCTTTGCCTATAACAGGGAGTAGGTAATTTGTAGCAGTGAGGAGTTATATTTTGAGCCTGTGAGCTTTACTTCCCTAATAAAATAATTATACATGTCAAACCATTCTCATTTTATTCCTTTGAAGTGACAAAGACCCTATCCTTGACAGACACTTAGTCAAGCTCCACTGAGCTCTTTTCAGCTAGGTCTCAAGTGTGGTTCCCTTCTCTGCTAGGGCTAAATATCTCAATGTAAGCATGAATGTTGCTAAATAAGTTTAGAGAGAATCTCCCACCCTTGAAGTCTTCTCAGTAATTTTCTTTCCACTTGTCTCCTCAGATATAAATCCCCACTGATTTGTTGTATTGGGAATTGAACCCGAAGTGAAGTTTCTGTACCCTTATTGTATTAGTTACTGAATAAAATCTGTTTTTACCATGTTAAATATTGTCAGGTTCTAGTTTTCTTAAACAAGTATTCTTTGTGAAAGAAAAATTAATTACTTTGGTTAAAGTCACAATTAATACAGATGACTGAGATTAAAAGTAGTAGTACCCCAAAATATGATGATATAAGGTAGTAAATAGGATCTGGTTTTATTCATCAAGGATAAAAAAGGGTAGATTCACCCAAAGATAAAATGTCAGGTTATTCCAGAAGGTGAAAGAGGATAGTAAAAGAAAAACTCAATGAATACACAAAGTTACAAACAGTTCAGGAAGTAAATAATGAATCTGTAACGAAGAAAATATATAGAGAGCATCAAAGAGTTCATGGGAAGTTCACAATCTCTTTTAATTCCATTTTTCCATGAATTTTTGAAGCCCCTTTGTATGCCAAAATTTTGGCAAAGTTTGCATACTTCTCTTTTGATAACTTTACTCCCAAAAGAATCTTAGGAATGTTTTCTTGACATATTATTTCAAAGCAGACTAGAATTTGTTTTTTTCTGTTAGAACTGCAGGGTCAGCACTGTGGTGTAGAATGTTATAAGCCTCCACGTGCCATGCCCTCATCTCATGTGGGCAACAGTTCAAGGCCCGGCTGCTCCACTTCTGATCCAGCTCCCTGCTAATGCACCTAGGAAAGCAGCAGAAGATGGCCCAAGTACTTCAGACCCTGCATCCACGTGAGAGACCTGGATGAAGCTCTTGGCTCCTGACTTTGGCCTGGCTAAGCCCCAGACATCCATTGTGGACATTTCAGGAGTGAACCAACAAATGGAAGGTCTCCCTCTCCCTCTCCCTCTCCCTCTCCCTCTCCCTCTCCGTCTCCCTCTCCCTCTCTCTCACTTTCTTCTTCTATTTCTTTGTTTCAAATAAATATTTTCTTTAAAATGACATGACTAATTTATTGCTTCTTCTCTTAACTAGAAATAGTGTTACTCTTTGCCTTTTGCATAATCCTGCTAATTAACAGAGATTCTATAGCTCACAGGAATAATTTTTCATGCTACATTCTGACATTAATTTTTTAATAGTCCATTGAGAAAAGTTACTTATAAAATATTTAAATGTAATTCCATTATTCTAAATAAGAAGGTATACTAAAACCATTTTCTTTTCAGATATCTAAAGTATCTATATGACTGTTGTGAATGGTTTGTGTCCACCAAATAGATATGTTGAAATCTTAATACCCATGCCCCACATGTATGAGTTTATTTGCAAATAGGAGCTTTGCAAATGTAGTTGAGATATGCTTATCCGGGATTACAGCAAGGGAAACATTTCTCCCTGCTCTGAAAGTCTTAATGAACCCTATGTATTTCTAATAACTATTGCATTAAAATCTATTCCTTAGGAATTGATGATCAAGATTATTATAATCTATTATTTCTATATATTGATGCTTCATATGTAACTCCTCTCTTCAGAAGCAAAAATTTTCAGAAGATTTTCCCTTTTAAGCCTTTTAAGGGAAGGCATAATAGACCCAATATAGTGTACATTATCATATCAAGTGAGAAAAAGAATTTTTTTCAGAATTTGGCCTTCACAATGCATTTCAATGATTAATAAGGCATCAACAACACTGGCAATCCTTAGGAGATCTTCCTGTAACTCACTAGCTGTCTACACACTCTCCTCATCGCTGCCTTCATTTCTTGATTCCTGAATGTGTAAATAATAGGATTCAGAAAAGGAGTGAGAACTGCATCAAAGAAGGCAAGAAACTTATCCAGGTGTGTGGAAGGAGATGGCCAGGTATAGAAGAATATCAGTGGACCAAAGAACAAGACTACCACACTGATGTGGGCTGAAAGTGTGGACAAAGCCTTGGATGAACCAGCTGATGAGTGTTTGTGAACAGTGAGAATGATGACAACATAGGAAATGATCAGCAGGAGGAAGGAGCCCACTGAGATGAATCCACTGTTGGCCATGACCATGAACTCCAGTTGGTAGGTGTCTGTGCAGGCAAGTCTGATGAACCGAGGAAGGTCACAGTAGAAGCTGTCCAACACATGGGGACCACAGAAGGGTAGGTTTACTACAAAAACCAATTGAACCACAGAGTGCAGAAGGCCAACCACCCAGGCAGCCACTAAAAAGAAGACACACATTCGTGGGCTCATGATAGTCAGATAATGGAGGGGTTTACAAATGGCCACGTATCTGTCAAAGGCCATGGCTATGAGCAGCACCATCTCCACACCACCGATGACATGGATGAAGAAGATCTGAGCAATGCAACCTCCAAAGGAGATGACTTTGTGCTTTCTAAAGAGGTCATAAATCATCTTTGGAGAACTAACAGAAGAAACACCCAAGTCAATGAAAGAGAGATTGGCCAACAGAAAGTACATGGGGGAGTGCAAGTGAGGGTCAGAAGCTACCGCGAACACAATGAGAGAGTTTCCTGTCATGCTTGCCACATAAAACATGGAGGAAAACACAAAGAGAAGAAGTTGGATCTCCCTTGAATCTGTGAGTCCCAGGAATACAAACTCCGACACAACAGAGTGATTTGCCACATCCATTGGTTTTGTTGGCAGTACTACCTGAAGAACAAGAAAAATGTAAATTATGAAAATTAAATCAAAAATTAGGAGAGAAGTCAAAGTTATGAAATCCAACTTTTTATGTTAGCATTAGTAGCAAGACATATGTAAAACATTCCACATTGCTAATATAAATTAAAATTTCAGTAAGATTTCACCCCTTGCTTGTTAGAATGGCTGTTATAAAAAATTGACAAGAGATAACAAGTTTCGTGAGGATGTGAGGAAAAAAGGAACCCTTGTATACTGTTAGTGAGAAAACAAATAATGACTGCTAATAGGGAAAATAGTTTGGAGTTCTCCATATGATCCCAGAATTCCACCAAGGAAAATGTAATTAATTAGTATGTTGAAAAGATACCTGCTCTACCATTTTCACTGAAGCATTGTTCACAAGAGCCAAGATAAGGAATCAATCTAAGTGTCCATTGGTAGATGAATTAATAAAGAAAATATATGAGATATAAATATATAAATACGTCTGTCACACACACACACAAAGAATACTCTTAGCCTCAAAGAATAATTGAATATTATCATCTATAACATAATGGATTAACTGAAGAACACTATGCTAAAAGAATTAAGACAGACACAAAAAGATGAATACTGCTAGAGCTCACTTGTTTGCAGAAGCAGAAAGAACACTGGTGTTTGCCAGGAGCTGGTTGGGACCCAGGAAGGATGGAGGCATTTTGACCAAAGGGCACAAAGTTTCAGCTAGAAAGGACCAAATGTGTCTAGAGATCTATTGTGTGTTGAGAGTAACGTATCACATTCCTAAAAACAGCTGCTAACAGAGTAGATTTTATATGTTCTTAAGTATGTAGGATGATGAATATGTTAATTAGGCTTAATTATTTCATAAAGTGTACCTATAGAAATCTCTCATGCTATACCACAAATATACACAATTTTAATTCATCAATCATACATATTCATAAAACTGGAGAGAAAGTAACCTAATATACTCATACATTTTTAAATTGTGATCACAGAAAGAAGTTGGTGGCTGTCATGTGGAGCTGTTCTGTCAAAGAGAACAGGCAGCAATGTTGTCTCTCATTTAATATCCCTTGATGTCCCCCCCTGGTTGTTGCCGTGATGTTCCTCATGAAACCTGGGACTTGTTCACACAGCTAACAGCAATTCAACCTCCGATTCTTTTGATGTCTATTTTGGGACTATACAAAGCCATACAAAGCTATTCATTCTTTCTCAACTATTGCATCCATTCCCAAGATTGCACCCTTGTTCTGGAAGATGCACCCTTCTGTTCAACTCTCCATCTTTGGGAATTATTTATATTCAAAATTAAATATTTATCATAACTATGAGGTCTTCCTCTATATTGCTATCATTTATCTTACTATTTTTTTAATTTAGTAAATTGATTATAAGAACTAACACATGTAAACTTATAAGTAGAAATTATAATTTATGTTTTTTTAGCTTCTCTGAAGCAATGAAAAAGGCGAAGAGAGGTGAAGATCCATGAGCTGTTGGTTACCGATCTATATCGTGTTAGGTACAGAAATTATGAAGTGAGTGTTTAGAAATTTCTCTAGCAATCTGACATTATAGTGAAACCCAAGTGTCTAATTTCATGTTCTGGTAAAATATGTCCATGAAACATTGGTGTGGATGGAAGTTGGTAAAATAATGTGAAGATCACTGCCATAGAGAAATTAACACATTATCTAAAAACCTTAAACCTATGAAGGGCACCATAGTATAGTGGAAAGCATTTTGCTCAGATCTCTGTGTAAAGATTTGTCACATCATTTTGTCATTTTTGTTTTGTTCAGAGAAGCATAATGGAAAGAATATGGACTTTGGATTCCAAAAATCAACATTTATAGCATGATTCAGCCACGATGAGTTGACAACATGGCAAGTTATTTAAACTTTTGAGTCTCAGGTTGTCTATGAAATTCCAATTAATAATACTTCCAATACTTCTCAGGGTAGGTTATATAAATAGAATAATTTAAGTTTCAAAATGCCATATTTGTATAGAGGAAGTCAATATTTAGATACTCAGTAAATGTTAATTTTGCTTCCCTTTATTTCAGAAACCCACAATAATATTCAACCCATAAAATAAATGAATGAATAAGCAAGTAAAATGGTATTTGCCAACACAGAGCACTGAAATTCCACATATACAATGTAATTTAGTAACAAATTATGATTTTCTCCTTTATCTATTAATAGATTGTAATATTTACATTCTTTTAGTGACCAAAATATAAACTTTCCTGTGTAAATATAACACGTCTGCTCTCAAAGAACACTATAGTTTTCATACTCCACTTTAAATGTAATTCATTGATTAGTTATCCAATTTCTTCATGAAGCTGAAGTTGCATCTGTCTTCTCCTCAGTGTATTCCAAGATTTAGAGTCACATCAGGTTCACAACAGGAGAAAACAAACATTTGATCGAAGATAGAAGATGCGTTTGGATGATTTTAAGACACATGAAAATATCTCTGATTATTTAATTAAGGAAGACAGGTGAAAAGACTGCAAAGTTTGAAGTGACAGAGAAAAATAAAAAACAAAGCATCATAAACATGAAGAATATGTGGACAAAAAGAAGAAATAAAAGAGACCAAAAGGAAAATTTGGTCAGGAATTTAACACAGTAGTTAAGAATATTGGGATTTAATACTTATCAATTATATAAGAACCAAGGATTTTTTTTTAAAAAGTGGGTTGAATGCACAATGATATATAAAGATAGAAGCCAGATGTACTAAAATGATGAGAAGTTATCCATTCAAATATCAGGGAATACAGAATCTCAAAAAGTTTGGGTCATCACAGTTTTGAAATCACTTGAGACTTAGTCAAGATCCAAATCTCAACCCAGAAAAGGAAATTATTCAGAAGTTTCTAAAGGAGCCCAAAGAACATCTTCATTCACCCAGAAGTCGTAAATAGCCACAAGAGAACATTCTTGAACGATTGTGTTTGTAAATCATCTTCTCTAACAAATTAGCTGTGCTTTGAAATAATTTTTCTTAAATACATTAATTACACTTATTTTTAAGTTTTATTTAAACAAACATGTTAAGTTTACACATATCCATAACACAAAATATAAGGCCTTTTTTGTCCTGTGTTGCAATTAATTCTTTTTCTTGGCCCTTACAGAACATATTAATCATCCAAAACAGATTTCCAGGCATTTAATCCTCACTGATTAGGGAAATAGGGAAATATCAGTAACTAGAATTCCGAACAGCAGTCATAAAGTTAAAAGGAACTCACAAACAGCTCCTAGGTTTGAACAAGGTGCTAATATAAACCATATTCCACATATATTTCCTCCTCAGTCTAGAAATATTGCAAGGTCAACACATCTCTTGTCTCAAATTTTCTGTGTTTTGCCTTACAAATATTTATGAAATCTTTCTATACCCAGGTAAAAATCCTGTCTCCTCAAATTTAACAATATCTATAATTTTACTTATATCTATACGCAATATAAATGATCCTGTGTCCCTTTCAAATTAGCTTTTTCATAAATGCAGCAAACTAAGTCATCCTTACTATTTGCAAGACTCAACAAACAACACCTTTTATATTCACTCTTAGGATCTCTTTCTCAAATACTTATTTGTTCTTCTTACAACTTAGAAATAAAACTAATACAAGCACTCAAATTCTATAGCACAGGAAATAGCAATTTAAAAAAAAAACTTCTCCTGGTAGGGTTTTGTTTTGTTTTGTTTTTTGGTTTTTTTTTGTTTTGTTTTGTTTTGTTTTGTTTTTTTGGACAGGCAGAGTGGATAGTGAGAGAGAGAGAGACAGAGAGAAAGGTCTTCCTTTTTGCCGTTGGTTCACCCTCCAATGGCCGCTGAGGCCAGCGCATCTCGCTGATCCGAAGCCAGGAGCCAGGTGCTTCTCCTGGTCTCCCATGCGGGTGCAGGGCCCAAGCACTTGGGCCATCCTCCACTGCCTTCCCGGGCCATAGCAGAGAGCTGGCCTGGAAGAGGGGCAACCGGGATAGAATCCGGCGCTCCAACCAGGACTAGAACCTGGTGTGCCGGCGCCGCAAAGCGGAGGATTAGCCTGTTAAGCCACGACGCCGGCCTTCCTGGTAGTTTTATGTATTCTTTTGTTTCTAAAATTTCTACAAATTGAAATGACATTACATGGAAATTATTTATTCAGATTTGATTCTGTTAGTCACCAGGTCTTTTATCTCTATTCAGGTGTCTATGAGACTATTTTGCATCTTTCAAACTTGACAAGCTACTGATAAACTTGATGTCCCTTTTATATAATATGATCTATTTATACCCATCTCTTTTGGGAAGCAAATTGAGAGAAAAAGATAACAACATTTGTTCTGTCATTTTTGCATGTAATCAATTTTTATCAAGTGACAGAGAGTGATAATCATTCATATAATCATCATCATGGGAACTTAGTAACTATAATCAATGCTGAATCCAAAACATTACAAAGTCATTTGATTTTCTTCTAATGTCATTTGCATATCTCTAAGTGCAATGTGATTCCAAGTGAAAATTTAGTTTAATTAGCTTTTCTGAAATGACAAAAATCTTTTTCACCTTCGTTCTCCCATACTATTGAATTCCTTATCCTCGATATTATCCACTTTGCTTTAGGATGAGACTCATATATTGAAGACATGACTCATGCTCACAGCAATTCCAACAGCAGAATCACGTCTGAAACTAAAATCACCCTTCCCATTAAATTTATTTCCCTTCTTCCCTTTTACCTGTATAAGGAGATTTTCCTATGGTCTGTAACACAAAATTGCCATGTAACATCTTTCCTTAGGATGATATTAAGCTAATTATATATACCTGAAGAAAACACTGACCAAGTGATACTGCAGAAAAAAAAAAATGATAGTCTAGAAGGAACTCACAGATCAGGGACTTTGTCCCTAGAGAACTATTTGCTTTGGTCAGTGTCACCAACGGCTCTTAAAACTCTAGAGAGAAGAAAAAAGCAAGAGTAGAGTTTTAAAAATATTTGTATTGTCTTGTAAATAATATAATTCCCTACTATAATTCATCCCTGAAAATTTATGAATATTAACTTACAAAGTTAACTATAATCACTTGATATTGCCAGAGAAACAATTTTTATTAAGGTTTAAGTAGCAGAAGAATGTATACCACAGTGATTTTTATGTATTATATACCAAGTAATTATGGTATGTTCAAAGATTTGGCTGTTCAGAAGTTCATTCCAGTTAATAGAGCTTAAAAGTACAACTAAAAAATCTGATAGCTGAGATAAACCAAAGAAATTTTGCTTCATCCATACAGTCAAATTCCCTGAAGACACTAGGAACAAGTTCGAATTCTATGTAGTTACACAGTATGTTATCTAAAAAATAGGTAGGAGATAGTATGTGGTACGTGGCTGAGTGTGTGTGTGTATGTGTGTGTACAAACAGTAAACCTTTCTCAGTAAATTTTTAGGATATGGAGAGTGTTAGAACTTGGATTTTGGGACAAGCATTTAGCCTAGCAGTTAAGACATGCAGGGAGTCTTATATTGGAGTAACTGTGTTCGATTCCCGGCTTGGGCTCCTGACTCCAGGTTTTTGCCAATGTAGACTGTGGGAGACAGCAGTGACAGCTCAAGTATTTGGTTCCTGCCTCTAATGTGAGAGATTTGAATTAAATGTCCTAGCCCCGATCCAGTTCCAGTGTTTGTATGTATTTGGGAAATGAAAAGCATATGGAAGCTCTGTCTGTTTGTATCTGTCTGTCTGCCATCTGTCTCTCACAGTCTCTTTATGTCTTTCCCCCACTTTCAAATAAAATTTTTAAATCACCTTATACTCCATAAATATACAATTATCATTTTTCCATTAAAAAATAAATACTACTATGTATTGTTAAAAGACTGAAAGGAAATAAATAAAATAATTGTAATGTCTTTTAAAAACTCTTTACGTAAGTGCATATACTAAAGCTATAATTTCTCAGCTCCCATTTATCTATTTACACACTGTGACACAAGAACTAGGGCTCTGCAAATTCTTTTCCTGCCATTAGAGGGCACTAGTAAGAGAACGCAGTGCTGGAAGGGGAAAGGATTTGGTTCTTCCTGTTTGTTCCTAGTGGTCTTTCACCCTGCTTGTCATGCATACAATAATCAGTCAACCACACTCTTCACCTTGTCACCTTGGTTCCTTCCCAAAGCAGCAGCTGAATCCCTTTGGAGTTTTTCCAATGCTAGAGTATCACATACCCTCACACCATCATCAAGAACACCTCCAACAGCCAGTGCTACCGGCTTCATCTGTGTCTTCCTCAGAGGCCCTGTACCAAGAGGCCTTCTTTAAGCTCAGAGACGCCCCTAACAGGGTCAGGCGCATCCCCTCCTCAGATATTCCTTCATATCCACCGGTCCTTCCTCCACACTTTTCATGTTGGGGTCTTTTTTCTATCTTTTTAATGCCAAACTCTTCCTTTCATTTCTGAATCCTAAGTGAAAATTGCTTTCTACACATGCTACATCTTTGACCTTAGTGCTCATTCTTTTTCAGATTAGTCCCTGTTAGTAAAGAAAACAACCAACTGAAAAGACAGAAAAAAATTCAATTGCATAGTGAAACAAATCAGGTGAATTGAAAATTAATCTTTACTTTTAAAGTAAGAAAGCCTACCCAATGTGGGAAAAAAAATGGATAGGAAACCAAATACTAACTTTCAAGACAGATTAACATTTATATTCAATCTATTTGGCCTATATGGATTAAAGCCCTTTGGAAATACTAAGTCAAACAAGCCAAAACCTTTAGTCTTAAGTCATGCTACATAAGGAGAATCTAGAGAATGATGTTAAAGCAAGACTAGAATTTTTTCTATGTAAAAATTTCTTGAACTATGTATCATTATTCATTCATTCTGCTGTTAACAAAAGACAGTACATGTTACTCTCTACCTTCTGTGTCATTTCCTTTGTTGTTTTTTCTGTAATCCATAACTCATTGTACTTTATGCTTACATTACGTGCTTCATTATTCAAAAAATAAAAAAGCTAAATATCTATGAAGGAGCTCAAGTTCTTGTACTATGTTTGTTTTTATTATATGTAATGTTCATTAATAGCTACCTCTGTTACAATTATTCTTATAGCGATATACAAGTTTATATGACCAACCTTATGTAGATATACAAGGAGCATAGATACCTTTATTGACATGTTATTTTCTGATAATTCATCTATAATGACTTTGTTTTTTTCCCAATATGAAAGTCAAAATTTAGGGGGAAAAAAACATTAAAAAGGAGATCAGAGATATTCAGTATAATATATTAAACACAGAACAGCTATCTAATGGAAGTAAATATTAAGTCCCACTACAGATATGTAGGACAGAGAATTTATCAGGTAGCTCAACAGTTGTGTTACTATTGAGATTCTCAGTCATTTACTCCAATAAATGCATCTTTCTATAAGTCATTCTTACAAGCTAGTAATCTATTTATCCACATTAATGCAAAAATAACCAGAACACAGATAAACAAGACATAATTCTATGCTTATGAACAATAGTGCCTAGAAGCAACCACAATACATTTGCAGATTATGAAATCACGTTAGTGAGTTGTAAACATAAGTTTGTAACAACACAGAAGATAAGAGAAATAGAAGAAAATAAAATTATTTTATAAAAATACCTATTATTGGGCAGTCGGAGTTATGGGGTAGCAGGTAAACCCAATGCCTATGACACCAACATATCATATGAGTGCCAATTCATGTCCCCACTGCTCCACTTCCAATCCAGTTCCCTGATAATGGCATGGAGAAGTAGCAGATGATGGCCCAAGCACATGGGACCCTCTCCTGCCACCCACATGGGAGACCTAGAAGAAGCTCCTGGCTCACAGCTTTGGCCTGGCCCAGTACTGGCCATTGCAGCCATTTGGGGAATAAACCAGCAGATGGAAGATGTGTGTGTGTCCCTCTTTGTAACTCTGACTTTCAAAATAAATAAATATTTTTTAAAAATACCTCTTGTTATGTTAAACTTCAATTCCATATGGCAAGTGGATCACAGTATATAAACCAATGTACATTATATTCCTTTATGTGAGGCACTGTCAGCTCTCTGCTATGGTCTGAGAAAGCAGTAGAAGATGTCCCAAATTCTTGGGCCCCTGCACCTGCATGGGAGACCTGAAAGAAGATCTTGGCTCCTGGCTTCATATCAGCTCAGCTCTGACCACTGCAGTCATTTGGGGAAAGAACCAATGGAATGGAAAACCTCTCTCTCTCTCTCTCTCTCTCTCGCTCTCGCTCTCGCTCTGGCTCTCTCTGTCTCTACCTCTCTGTGTAACTCTTTCAAATAAATAAAATAAATATTTTTTTAAAAAGTCTTTGCTTTCTGTGATTCTAACACAGCTCAGGCTCATACCTAAAAAAAAAAAAAGGTTCATCAAGTCAAGAAACCTATGGAGTAGGCATTCCATAACAAGAGAGCAATTTCAGAGGGCAGTAAAGTAAACTCACAAGGAAATAGGCACGGGTTTAAAGGAAGTGAAGGAGAAAGGGGAGAGTGATTTAAAGAAAGAGAAAAGGGGAAAGCTGAAAGGGAAAGGAAGAGAAAAACTTACTACTGCCAAGACCATGAAGTATCTGAGGAAAAAGGAGAAGGGAAAACTGAATGAGTTTGACAGGCACTAATGCTAATTGGGAGGAGCAATCATGGTATTTTCTCATTTATTTCTTGTTATTACAAAAACAGTTCACACAGCTTCTACCCAAAGACATACACTCATTAGAGCACTCTGTGAGTGCTCTCAAGATTATGCCCACCTTGCCCAGTTCTAGAATAAATGCTAAAGTGTGATACAGTATAGCCAAGTCACAGAATACAGAAAAAAGATTAAATTTGGAGCCAGCTTTGTGGTATAGTGGGTTAAGCCACCAACAGCAACAATGACATGCCATATGGGCATCACTTTGTGTGCAGGTTGCTCTACTTCAAATCAAGCTCTCTGCTAATGGCCTGAAAAAGCACTGCAAGATGGCTCAAGTACTTGGGCCCCTGCCACCTCTGTATAAGACCTGGACGAAAATCCTGGCAGAGCCCAGCCCCCCAGCGGTTGTGGCCATCTGGGGAGTGAACCAGCAGATAGAAGACTCTCTCTCTCTTTCTCTCTTTCTCTCTCCTCTCTCTCTCCTCTCTCCTCCCTCCTCTCTCCTCTCTCCTCTCTCCTCTCTCCTCTCTCCTCTCTCTCTCTCTCTCTCTCTCTCTCTCTCTCTCTCTCTCTCTCCCTATCTCTCTGTAACTCTGACTTTCAAATAAATAAATCTTTTTAAAAAAGACTAAATTCAATCTCCCTATAAATACATTAAGGGGCAGTGCCAGAAATGAAACAAACTCCTGATAAAAAGAGAAAGTTTATCGGTAAAGTAAAGCTTGCCATTTTTTTAATTCTAAGAATTACTTTGTTTAACTATTATTCCTTAGGAATTGAGGTTCAAGATTAATATAAATACATGTAACCCCTTCTTTTTTGAAGAAGAGAATGTCCTTCCCTCCTATTGGAAGACAGAATACAATTAATACGAGTGTCTATAAGTTAACAGAAAGGTAGAAGAGTAACCTTCCTCTGATTTGGTACGTCATCAGTGAACTTCTATATTCTATGAGTATTCTTCAACAACCCAGGCAATCACCTAGGAGATCTTCCTGTAACTCACTAGCTGTCTACACACTCTCCTCATCGCTGCCTTCATTTCTTGATTCCTGAATGTGTAAATCATAGGATTCAAAACAGGAGTAAGAACTGCATCAAAGATGGCAAGAAACTTATCCAGGTGTGTGGAAGGAGATGGCCAGGTATAGAATATCAGTGGACCAAAGAACAAGACTACCACACTGATGTGGGCTGAAAGTGTGGACAAAGCCTTGGATGAACCAGCTGATGAGTGTTTGTGAACAGTGAGAATGATGACAACATAGGAAATGATCAGCAGGAGGAAGGAGCCCACTGAGATGAATCTACTGTTGGCCATGACCATGAACTCCAGTTGGTAGGTGTCTGTGCAAGCAAGTCTGATGAACCGAGGAAGGTCACAGTAGAAGCTGTCCAACACATGGGGACCACAGAAGGGTAGGTTTACTACAAAAACCAATTGAACCACAGAGTGCAGAAGGCCAACCACCCAGGCAGCCACTAAAAAGAAGACACACATTCGTGGGCTCATGATAGTCAGATAATGGAGGGGTTTACAAATGGCCACGTATCTGTCAAAGGCCATGGCTATGAGCAGCACCATCTCCACCGATGACATGGATGAAGAAGATCTGAGCAATGCAACCTCCAAAGGAGATGACTTTGTGCTTTCTGAAGAGGTCATAAATCATTTTGGGGGATGTGACAGAAGAAACACCCAAGTCAATGAAAGAGAGATTGGCCAACAGAAAGTACATGGGGGAGTGCAAGTGAGGGTCAGAAGCTACCGCGAACACAATGAGAGAGTTTCCTGTCATGCTTGCCACATAAAACATGGAGGAAAACACAAAGAGAAGAAGTTGGATCTCCCTTGAATCCGTGAGCCCCAGCAACACAAATTCTGACACAACAGAGTGATTTGCAACATCCATTGGTTTTGTTGGCAGTACTACCTGAAGAATAACAAGAAAAATGTAAAATTATAATAATTAAATCAAAAGCTAGAACTAGAAGGAAGTCAAAGTTATGAAAGCTTACTTAAATTTATGTTAGCATTAAGAGCAACTTAAAAGTGAATCAATATATGAACAAATACTCATTTATCACTTATCATCAGGAAATTGCAAATTAAAATGACGATGAGATATCACATCATATCTCTTAAAATAGCTATTATTGGGGCCAGTGATGTGGCTCTTTGCTATGGCCTGGGTAAGTAGTAGAAGATAGCCCAAGTGCTTGGGCCCCTGCATCCTATAATCTTCGCTCTGGTAAACAATACTTTTTTTAAAACCTCCCATATCTGTAAAAACATTTATATTTAAAGTTTATTAAATATTTTCCAGATACTACTTTGTATTTTTGTTCCTATAATTTTTAAATGGGTACAAGCCTAACTCAACAAGTAGATGAAACCATCTTCACATGAGTGGTTATGGCTTGTTTAAGTTTGAATTCCCTGAAGCAATAAAGAGCTCCACAAAATGGTGCAGGTCCACGAAACATCACTTACCAGTTTGTACCACATTAAGTACAGAAATTACAAGTGTTTAGAAACTTCTCTGGCAATCTGACATTACAACTAAACCCAAGTGTCTGGTTTGTATTCCGGTAAAGTATCAGTCCATGAAGCACTGTGCGACTGCATGGAGGGGCAGAGTGCCTACGATATCATAAGAATCCTTGCCTTATCAACTTTAGTACATAATTTGAAAAACTTAAACCTAGGAATGACACTGTTGTGCAATGTAAATCATTTAGTCCAAACATCTATATAAGATTATCACACTGCATTGTAATTAATTTTACTTAGAGAAGTAAAATAGCATAACGGAAATAATATGGACTTTGGATTCAAACAACCAAGATATGTACTGGGGAAATCCACTGATATTGATATTGAACAACTTACTTACACTATTGAATCTCAGTATATTTATCTATAAAACTGCTACTAAAAATACTAAATTCACAGGGTAAGTTGTGGGATAAAATAATTATCATAAGCATCCATTTGGTATGTAGGTATTACACACATTAGTATTCGGTTATTATTATTTACCCTTCAATTGCTCTTAACAGTGCTCAACACATAAAATAGATGAACAGATAAATAAGTTAAAATGGTTATTGGCCAGCAGAAAACATCAAAACTCATCCTCTACTCAGCCATCCAACACTTGAGAATTTACCCAAATGAAATAAAAATCAGCATATGACAGTTATCTGTACCTCCATATTTATTGAAACTCAATTCACAATAGCTAAGATGTGGAATCAACCCAGATGCCCACAATCCAATGACTGGATAAAAATTGTGGTACATATACGCTATGGAATACTACTCAGCTATAACAAAGAATGAAATCCTGTCTTTCATAACAGAAAGAATGCAAATGGAAACCCTTATAATTGGTGAAACAAGCCAGTCCCCAAACAACAAATACCATGTTTTCTCTGATATGTAACTAATAGAATAGAAAAATGTAATGTACATGAGCAAAACTGACATTTTGAGAATTGATTACATCCTTGTCGCTACTATTGAAGAACAGTGTTTTTTCTTATTGTTTATTGAATTCTTTACTTCATGGAGGATTAATCTTATGATTATAAAATAAACTGACAGTATGACAATGTAAAAATTGAGGATGGTCGATTGGAGTATGGGTGGGAAGAAACATACTATCAAATACTGTGCTCCTAAATCTGTATATATAAAATATTTGAAACTTGTTCACCTTACATAAATAAGAGGGAAATAGTGAGCTCTGTGATTGAGAAAACTGTGCATTTAAAAATAATATTGTGACTCCTGTTGCTGACTTAACAATTTGGCACTCCTGTTCATGGCGTCAGTAATCTCCCTAGGCTCTAGTCATGAGTTGCCAGGGCTATGGAAGCCTTTAGAGTTCGCTGACTTTACATCCCATGTGGGATCTGTCCTTAATGTGTTGTCTAATGTGCAGTGATGCTATAACTAGTACTGAAACAGTATTTTTACACTTTGTGTTTCTGTGTGGGCACAAACTGATGAGATCTTTACTAATTATATACTGAATCGATCTTCTGTATATAAAGATAATTGAAAATGAAAAAAAAACCTGCTGTTAAATTGGAAATGGCATAGAAAATTAATTAATTTTTTTAAAAATATATTATGTAGGATCTCTGTCTTTAATGTGCTGTATACTCTTATTTAATGCTATAACTAGTACTCCAACAGTATTTTTTTCACTTTGTGTTGCTATATGGGGGCAAACTGTTGAAATCTTTACCTAGTATATACTAAACTGATCTTCTGTATATAAAGAGAATTGAAAATGAATCTTGATGTGATTGGAAGGGGAGAGGGAGAGGGAAAGAGGAGGGTTGCGGGTGGGAGGGAAGTTATGGGAAGGGGGAAGCCATTGTAACCCATAGCTGTACTTTGGAAATTTATATTCATTAAATAAAAGTTTAATAAATGAAAATAATAATAATAATAATATTGTATCATTTACATATTTGGCTCTCAAATACTTCTTGAGAAATTTCTCACAAGTATACTTAGGAAAAAAAAACTTAACATCTAAAAGGTAGTCCCATTCTCTAAACAGCACTCTGGCCTCAGAATCAGCCCTTAAGACATTTGGATCTGGCTAAAAAGCCCATGAGAGTTTCTCAGGCATGGAAAGTCAAAACACTGTGGCAAAAAAAAAAAAATGACCTAAATGAAATATCTCTGTGAGTGAGACCCCAGCACAAAGAACGGGCCATCAAAGAAGGAGGTATCTTTCTCTGAAGGGAGGAGAGAACTTTCACTTTGATTATGACCTTGTCTAAATCAGATTGGAGTTGGCGAACTCAAGAGGCTTCCATAGCCTTGGAAGCTCATGACAAGAGCCTCAGGTGATTACTGACGTCATAAATAAGAGTGTCAACTGTTAAATTAACAATGGGAGTCATGTGCACTTACTCCCCATGTAAGATCACTATCCTTAATGTGCTGTACTGTGTGAATTAATGGTATAACTAGTACCTAAACAGTACTTTACACTTTGTGTTTCTATGTGGGTGCAAACTGTTGAAATCTTTACTCAGTATAGAGTTTGTCTTCTGTATATAAAGATAATTAAAAATGAATCTTAATGAAGAATGGGATGGGAGAGGGAGTAGGAGATAGGATGGTTTGCAAGTAGGAGGCAGGTTATGGAGGGGGGAACTGTTATAATCCAAAAGTTGTACTTTCAAAATGTATATTTATTAAATAAAAGTTTTCTTTAAAAAAGATAGTCCCATAATAAATTAACTATCTCCTAATATACATTAATAGAATATAATCTCCATGATCATTCAGTGATCAATATATAGACTTTCTTCTATAAACTTAATGTATTTACTATCAAAGTATATTTGATAGTATATATTTCTTTATAGAATTCATTGCAAGTGTAATTCATTGATTATTTGTTAAAGTTCTCCTTCTCAATGACATTGCAATCCCCATAAAGCTAATGAGAGCGTTTGTCTTCTCTTTAGTGTATCCTAAATCTTATAACACAGATTCTAACAAGATACACATAGGAACAAACAAATATTTCCTTAAAAACAGAGAGGGATATATTGGATGACTTTAAAAGACATGAAAATATGTTTTATTATTAGAAAGTTTTTTTAAAAGTTTGTGGAAATGTTTATTTGGAAAAAACTATGCATGAATTTCAAAATTCTATGGCAGCAAAATAAACTTATCCATGAACTTCATGAGATATCCCATTGTTTTTAAGGAAGATGAGTAGAAATAGTGAAAGAATTCTGGAGCAAAAGAAAAAGTAGAATATGCAGAATTAATAAAATGAAGAGAATTTGTGGGAAAGAAAAAGATAAAATAAGAGGAAAATCTGAAAAGGATTAAGAAATTATGAAACTTTGTATGATTATGAAGAGAAGTTCAATTAAGAAAAAGGGAGATTATGGTGCAATATTTTGATTACTTTTTGGAACCATTTTTCAAAAATTATGTAATTTCTGTAAGACTGTATCTCCAGGATCTTTTAAGTACTGGGCCACTTGGAAGAGCTTCTCAGTGAATCTCTATCAGTTGTTAGAGTTAAAAATTTGTCTTTTGACTCTCAAGTTTCCATCAACTAGTTATTTGGGAAAAAAAGAATTTAAAGCAGAATGGGGCTGGTGCCATGGCTCACTAAGCTATTCTTCTGCCTGCAGCGCCGGAACCCCATGTTCTAGTCCTGGTCGGGGCGCTGGATTCTGTCCTGGTTGCTCCTCTTCCAGTCCAGCTCTCTGCTATGGCCCAGGAGTGCAGTGGAAGATGGCCCAAGTCCTTGGGCCCTGCACCGCATGGGAGACCAGGAGAAGCACCTGGTTCCTGGCTTCGGATCAGCGTGGTGCACTGGCCCCAGTGTGCTGGCCACAGTGGCCATTGGGGAGTGAACCAATGGAAAAGGAAGATCTTTCTCTCTGTCTCTCTCTCTCACTGTCTAACTCTGCCTGTCAAAAAAAAAAGCAGAATGGATATAAAAATGGAAATTATATATAATTAAAGGACAAGAAGTTATCGATTCAAATATCAGGGAATATAGAAACTCTTAAAGTTTGGGTCATCACAGTTTTGAAATCACTTGAAACTAGTCAGAATACAAAAGTCAGTACAGAGAAAAACTCATGCAGAGTTTTCTAGATGAAGACAGAAGAATTTTATGTTTATTCATGTAAAAGTCATAAGTACTCACAGGAAAAAACTCCCAAAATCAGATTTTCTTATGGATTGGTTGTGCTTTCAAATAATTTCTAACACATTATTCATTGTTTAACTAAATATATATTCATGATACAAAAGACAAGATCTAACACTTTGACTTCTGTTGTGATTATTCCTTCTTGATACAAATAGAACTGACTAATCCTGCAAAAAGATCCCCAGACATTTAAACCTTATAGATGAAGGGAATATTGGTAACTGAGGTTCAAAATACAAGTCATTAAGTTAAAAAAAGCCTACAGACAGCTGCTAGGTTTAAACAAAGTGCTAATCTAACCCACTGTCCATATATGCTCTCCACTCAGGCTAGAAATACTGCAAGTTCAGCACCTCCTTCAGTTCAAACTTCTTGCATTTTTTTTGCCTTCCAAATTGTCACAAAATCTTATAGCCAAGTAAAATCCTATTACTTCAAACTGAAGAATACCTCTACTTTTACTCTTAACTATAGGCAATATAAACAATTCTGTGCCCTTTTCAAATAAACTTATATATAAATATACTCAACAAAGTGACCTTTTATTTTCTGTCTACAAGACTCAACAAATACCATTTACATCTTCTTCTTGGAAGCTTTATCATTTAATCCTATCCCCTGAAAAATTATCATATGTAGAGATAAAATTAATACAAACAGGCTAATTGTAAACTACAGAAGATACTTGGAAAAATAAATCCACATACTGGTGGCTTATGTATTATTTTGTTTTTAAATTTACCACATAACATTCTACAAGGGCATTGCATTTAATATTGTTTATTCATATAGTTTGGGTCTTTTGAATCTCCATGTTTCTTATTTCTGCTTAGATATCTTCAGAGGCTTTCCCATCTTGTATAACTGACAGATTGTTAATAAATTTGCTCCTCTTTTTACATAAAGTGACTAGTTTAAGCCCATTTCCTTTGAAACACTAATGGAGAGAAAAACTAGCCACATTTGCTTTTTAGCTTCATGTTACATCAGCCTTTCTTTCCTAGTTCACATGTGGCAATAGGTCAGAATCATTCATACAGTCTTCATTGGAAACCATGAATGATGGCAGTCAATGCAAAATCCAAAATGTTACAAAGCCATTTGATTTTTTTCTAAGATCATTCACATTTTCCTAAGTGTAATGCAATTCATTCTCAAAGTCAAGGTCAGTTGTCCTTTCCAATATACCTGAAGTCTCCTTCACAATTACTCTTATCCTGTACACTATCTACTTTTCTCTATTATGGCATCTGTGTCACTCATGTCCATAGCAATTCCAACAACAGTATCTGAAATTAAAGCCACTGTTTTGATTATTAAATTTATTTATATCCTTCCATTTTACCTGTATGAAAAGAACATCATCTTTAGGGATGCTGAGTTCATCCTGTGTGGTCTAGCACAAAGTGCCACATAATATCCTGCCCTTTAATATTTATAGAGCTAATTACAGCTCAAGAGGACAATAACCAAATGATGCTGCTCCAAATGTAATCTTTTAGAAGGAGTTCATGATCAGTGACTTTGCCCCTAGAGAACTATTTGCTTTGGCCAAAGCACCTACAAAAACTAATAATGACACACTATAGAAAAAAAATAAAATAATATGGAATATTTCTGCTTAACATTTTGGGCTATTTTCTTGGGTATTTTATACATACTGATATTCATTGCAGTTATCCCCTGGAAATTGTTAAATATTAATTCAAAAAATTATAATCACTTGGTCAATTCCAGAAAAGCCACTCTGCTACATTTTAGTATACTTTCACTAGTAGAAGAATGTTCATGAAATCTTCATTTTTACACAATCATATCTCGTGTAATTACAGGTGTGTGCCTAATATTTAATTGTACAAAGTTCATTTTAGTGAATAGAGTTTTAAAGTAAATGAAACAACTAAAATATCTATCTATTCATGATAAATTAAAGGGATTATGATACATCCATAAAGTGAAATTCCCTGACACTACTGAAAAGCAAGTTCAAACTCCAAAGGCAATCACAATATGCTGTTGAAACAGTGGATAGCAAAACTGCATACAGCATGTTACTGTACATATATATACATATCTGGACAAATAGACACTAAACTTTTCAGAGAGAAGTTTTGGACAATGAAATTTTTAGATAATAATATATATATGTATATATATTGACTTTGTATTTAACACACATCAGTCAGGAACTTGCCACATCAATAGTCAGCACACTCAAATTAGATCATTAGAGAAGCATTTTATTCAGGCACAAAGCATGCTGGGGAAGGCTTCCAAGTGAGACTTGAGAAACACATGGAAGTTGCCCTCTTACTCTCCTCATCACTCTTGACTTTTATCTGAGAAACAAACAGGTTAGATGAATAATATCAGAGTAGAAGAAAGTTAGTATTGTATAAGAGTAGTTATTATACCTTGTAGAGTAATCTAAATACTAAATTCAAGACTAGTATTGTGGCACAGCAGGTTATGCTGCTGCTGGCAATGCCAGCATCCCATATCAGAGCAGTGGTTTGAGTCTCAGCTTCTCTGCTTCTTTTCTAGCTCCTTGCTGTAGCACCTGGGAAGGCAGCAAAAATGGTTCAAGTACTTGGGCTCCTAGCACCCACATAGGAGATCCAGATGGAGTTCTGGGCGCCTGACTTTGGCCTGTCCCAGCCAGAGCCATTGCAGTCATGTGGGGAGTGAAACAGTGGATGGAAGATCTCTCCCTCTCTCTTTCAAATACATTAATAAATACATCTTTTTTAAAAAATACTAAATATTAGCCTCTACCCGTGTCCATATGAATTGGCAAGCAATAAAATAAGGACATAAGAAAATAATTAATATGAAACCCAGCTGTCAAAATCAGCAATTGTACAGTTGGTCAGGAGGTCTATTTTGATAACACAATACCCCTCAGATCATCTTACTTGCAACCAGCATCTAGCCTGGACAGAGTACTCCACCTGGGGAGAAATAAGCTTTACTCTAATAAGATACCAGCCACAGATCATCATTTGTTTAATGGGATGTCATTGTTTTCCATTGATAAGAACTATTGGGCAAAGAAGCATAAGAAGCACCTCCATAAATTCTCTGCATTCTGTGGCTCACATTCAGAAATCTACCAACAACAGATGCTGGAGAGGATGTGGGGAGAAAGGGACACTAGCCCACTGTTGGTGGGAATGCAAACTGGTTAAGCCACTATGCAGGTCAGTCTGGAGATTCCTCAGAAACCTGAATATAACCCTACCATACAACCCAGCCATCCCACTCCTTGGAATTTACCCAAAGGAAATTAATTTGGCAAACAAAAAAGCTGTCTGCACATTAATGTTTATTGCAGCTCAATTCACAATAGCTAAGACCTGGAACCAACCCAAATGCCCATCAACAGTAGACTGGATAAAGAAATTATGGGACATGTACTCTATAGAATACAGTACAGCAGTCAAAAATAATGAAATCCAGTCATTTGCAACAAGATGGAGGAATCTGGAAAACATCATGCTGAGTGAATTAAGCCAGTACCAAAAGGACAAATATCATATGTTTTCCCTGATCAGTGACAACTAACTGAGCACCAAAGGGAAACCTGTTGAAGTGAAATGGACACTATGAGAAACAGTGATTTGATCAGCTCTTGTCCTGACTGTTGATGTACAATGTAATACTTTATCCATTTTAGTATTTTTTTGTTCTAGTACTAGTGGTTGAACTCTGTAATTAACACACAATTATTCTTAGGTGTTTAAATTTTAACTGAAAAGTGATCCCTATTAAATATAAGAGTGGAAAAAGAGAGGGAGGAGATGTACAATTTGGGACATGCTCAATCGGACCTGCCCCAAATGGTGGAATTAGAAACGTGCCAGGGGATTCCAATACAATCCCATCAAGGTGGCATGTACCAATGCCATCTCACTAGTCCAAGTGATCATCTTCAGTTCACAATTGATCACTCTAATAGGTCTAAGAGTCAAAGGGATCACACAAACAAAACTAGTGTCTGCTAATACTAACTGATAGAATCAAAAAGGGAGAGAATGATCCAACATGGGAAGCAGGATACACAGCAGACCCATAGAATAGCAGATGTCCTAAATAGCACTCTGGCCTCAGAATCAGCCCTTAAGGCATTTGGATCTGGCTGAAGAGCCCATGAGAGTATTGTAGGCATGGAAAGCCAAGATACCATGGAAAAGAAAAAATAAAAAAGACGATCTAAATGAAAGATCTCTGCGAGTGAGATCCCAGTGGAAAGAACAAGACCATCAAAGAAGGAGGCTTCCCCCCTCCCATAACTTCCCTCCCATCCGCAACCCTCCCCTTTCCCACTCCCTCTCCCCTTCCATTCACATCAAAATTCATTTTAATTCTCTTTATATACAGAAAATCAGTTTAGTATATATAAAGTAAAGATTTCAACTGTTTGCCCTCACAAAGCAACACAAAGTGAAAAATACTGTTGGAGTACTAGTTATAGCATTAAATCACAGTGTACAGCACATTAAGGACAGAGATCCTACATGATATTTTTTAAAAATTGATTAATTTTCTATGCAATTTCCAATTTAAAACCAAGGGGTTTTTTTTTTCATTTTAATTATCTTTATATACGGAAGATCGATTCAGTATATACTAAGTAAGGATTTCATCAGTTTGCACCCACACAGAAACACAAAGTGTAAAAATACTGTTTCAGTACTAGTTATAGCATTACTTCACATTGGACAACACATTAAGGACAGATCCCACATGAGACGAAAGTACACAGTGACTCCTGTTGTTGATTTAACAATTTGACACTCTTGTTTATGGCGTCAGTAATCTCCCTAGGCTCTAGTCATGAGTTGCCAAGGCTATGGAAGCCTTTAGGGTTTGCCAAGTTCAGTCTGATTCCAACAGGGTCATAGTCAAAGTGGAAGTTCTCTCCTCCCTTCAGAGAAAGGTAACTCCTACTTTGATGCCATATCTCTTTTTGAAAACAGGTACAGAATTCAAATTTTAGATGGTAAGAGGAGTAAATGTGAAAGATAATAGTAAAAAGACAAAAACGCAAGAGAAACATAAAATTGTAGAGGGACCAGTAATTGTAGCATAGTGAGTAAAGTTGCCACCTGTGATTCCAGCAACCCATACGGGTGAAGGTTCACATCCTGGCTACTCCAATTCTTTTTTTTTTTTCTTGTTTTTTAAAGGTTTATCTATTTATTTTTAAAGTCAGAGCTACAGAGAGAGAGAAGGAGAGGAGAGAGAGAGAGAAGAGACAGATCTTCCATCCACTGGTGTACTCCCAAAATGGTCACAATAGCTAAAGTTGAGCCAGTCCCAAGCTAAGAGCCAGAAGCTTCCCCCACATCTCCCACATGGGTGCAAGGGTCCCAGGACTTGGGTCAGCCTCTGCTTTCCCAGGTGCATTAGCATGGAGCTGGATCAGAATGGAGCAGCCAGGACACAAACTGTCACCATATAAAGGATGCCAGTGCTGTGGGCAGCAGCTTAACCTTCTCTGCCACAGCACCAACCATCGGTTCCACTTCTCATCTAGCTCTCTGCTAATGCCCTGGGGAAATATGGAAAGACATTGCAAGAGCTTGGGCCCCTGCACATACATGGTGAAGACCTGGGTGAAGCTCCTGACTCCTGGCTTTGGTTTGGCCCAGCCCGAGCCATTGCAGCCATCTGGGGGAGTGAAGAGTGGATGGAAGATCTTTCTTTCTCTCTCTCTTTCTCTCTCTCTCTCTCTCTCTCTCTCTCCCTCTCCCTTCCACTTTCTCTGTAACTCTGCCTTTCAAATAAATAAAATGAATCCTTAAAAAAAAAACAGAAATTTGTAGAAAATCAAAGTAAAACCTGTCCATTTATATATATATATACATATATATAAAAAATATGTATGTGTACATGCATACGTAAAACAGTGAATCTCAGAAGAAATTACATGTTAAAATTTAGGCAGATTTTTCACAGTTAAGCTTTGATTTGTTTACTACAGAAAAAAAGAATGCTTTATTTCCAATTCTTTAATTCTTTTTTTATTGTGTTTCCCTCCAAATATTTTATTAAAGCAAGACTACAATTTGTTTGTTTTTGTTAGAATGACATGACAAATTTATCTTGTGTTTTTCCTTTTTCTCTTAACTAGAAAAAAAATGTTATTCTTTGCCTTTGATGTAATCTTACTAGTTATCAGATATTCTACAGCTCACAAAAATAACTTCTTGTGCTTTATTCTGACATTATATACTCCATTTCTTAACAATAGTTATTTGCCTATAGAAGAACTAAAGTTATTTATATGTTTATTTTAAATATATTTGTACTGTGATAAATAGGTAACTACACTACAACATTTTGTAATTGATACCTAAATTACCTATACTACTGTTCTGTATTGACTTGTGCCCAACAGAGAGATATTTGGAAGTCATAAGACTCAGTACTTGTGAATGTGAACTTATTTGCAAATAAGCTCTTTACAGATGTAGTCAAGCTAACATGCATTCATATTGGATTACATTAATTAAAGACACTCTTTTCATGTTGTGAATCTTGAGGAACATTGCCTTCTTTGGTATTTTTAATAGTTACTACACAAAAATATTATTCCTTAGGAACTGAATTTCAGGACTACTATAATCTTTAATTTTTAAATACTTTATATATAACTTTTCTTATTTTCAAAACAAAAGACACCTCCATCCTAAGTGAAGGAAAATAGACCCAGAATAAGGGTGAATGTCAAATCAAGAAAGAAGAAGCAGACTTTTTTTCTGAGCTTTCCTTTCATGACTTACTTCAGCAGTCACTAAGGACTCCTCAACCCAGGCAATCACCTAGGAGATCTTCCTGTAACTCACTAGCTGTCTACACACTCTCCTCATCGCTGCCTTCATTTCTTGATTCCTGAATGTGTAAATCATAGGATTCAAAACAGGAGTAAGAACTGCATCAAAGAAGGCAAGAAACTTATCCAAGTGTGTAGAAGGAGATGGCCAGGTATAGAAGAATATCAGTGGACCAAAGAACAAGACTACCACACTGATGTGGGCTGAAAGTGTGGACAAAGCCTTGGATGAACCAGCTGATGAGTGTTTGTGAACAGTGAGAATGATGACAACATAGGAAATGATCAGTAGGAGGAAGGAGCCCACTAAGATGAATCCACTGTTGGCCATGACCATGAACTCCAGTTGGTAGGTGTCTGTGCAAGCAAGTCTGATGAACCGAGGAAGGTCACAGTAGAAGCTGTCCAACACATGGGGACCACAGAAGGGTAGGTTTACTACAAAAACCAATTGAACCACAGAGTGCAGAAGGCCAACCACCCAGGCAGCCACTAAAAAGAAGACACACATTCGTGGGCTCATGATAGTCAGATAATGGAGGGGTTTACAAATGGCCACGTATCTGTCAAAGGCCATGGCTATGAGCAGCACCATCTCCACACCACCGATGACATGGATGAAGAAGATCTGAGCAATGCAACCTCCAAAGGAGATGACTTTGTGCTTTCTGAAGAGGTCATAAATCATCTTGGGGGAAATGACAGATGAAACACCCAAGTCAGGGGAGGGTTGCAGGTGGGAGGGAAGTTATGGGGGGGGAGCCATTGTAATCCTTAAACTGTACTTTGGAAATTTATATTCATTAAATAAAAGTTTAAAAAAAAAAAACAAAAGAAACACCCAAGTCAATGAAAGAGAGATTGGCCAACAGAAAGTACATGGGGGAGTGTAAGTGAAGGTCAAAGGTCACAGTGAGCATAATGAGGGAGTTTCCTGTCGTGCTTGCTACATAAAACATGGAGGAAAACAAAAAGAGGAAAAGTTGGATCTCCCTTGAATCCATGAGCCCCAGGAATACAAACTCCGACACAACAGAGTGATTTGCCACATCCATTGGTTTTGTTGGCAGTGCTACCTGAAAGAAGACAACAGGGAAAATTTGTTTTAATTATATGAATATAGTAGAAGCACAGAAGTCAAAATCTGAAAGTGTTTTTATACTTCATCATTAAATCTGAACCAATATACATGTGGCTTCTAAAAAGTCAAGTTGGAGGTTTGGTGTGAATCTCTTCACTACTACCAGGTACTCTCCATATTTAATACTCCTTTGCTTGCTCCCAGATAGAGGTCATGATGTTTCTCTTGAGATGAAACATTATCAACTTGAGTAATGAGACTTCAAGCCAAAAACCTTTGGTTCAAAATTAATATAATTGGCCCTCAAATATAGCTAATCACTAGTACATGCGTTTCCAAGCCTATAAACCTTCACCCATTAAATATATTTTTTCTTCCTTTCCACCTCCTACTTCTGAAAACATATTCTCCAATGTTGATTTATGTGTACCATATCTGTGAAATCAATCTTTATTATTACTAGCATTTATTTTACTATTCCTTTATTGTTGGGAACTGTGGACAGGTCTAGCTCACCAAGGACACTATGAATTTCTTAAAGGCAGGAATTGTGACATTCATAATTGGACTCATTGAAGCAATAAGAAAGTGGTCGAAAATGCAGGTTCAAATACTATCTATTAATCTTTTGTGTCTTGTTAGATTCAGAAATCTAGACTTTACACTTTAAGAAGCACTGCCATAGAGTACTTGAGTCTTGTTCTGAAAAGCTTAGAACTATGAAAAGAATCATAATATAATGGAGTCTCCATCAGTTGCTGGCTGGGAGTCACCATCTTCCTAAGTCAAGGTAGAAGTTGTCACATGCCTCGCCACAAGCAGCTGTGGAGTTGACTGCTTGGCTCCAACAAGGGAAGCCACATTGCCTCCCTATCCTCCTCCAACACCATAGAGCACCAGAATCAGTTTCCTGTGAAAAGACACATAGTTGGCCATCGCCGCAGCTCACTAGGCTAATCCTCCGCCTGCGGCACCGGCACACCGGGTTCTAGTCCCAGTCAGGGCACCGGTTCTGTCCTGGTTGCTCCTCTTCCAGTCCAGCTCTCTGCTATGGCCCGGGAAGGCAGTGGAGGATGGCCCAAGTCCTTGGGCCCTGCACTCGCATGGGAGACCAGGAGGAAGCACCTGGCTCCTGGCTCGGATCTGCGCAGCACGCTGGCCGCAGCAGCCATTTGGTGGGTGAACCAATGGAAGGAAGACCTTTCTCTCTGTCTCTCTCTCTCTCTCTCTCTCTCTGTCTAACTCTGCCTGTCAAAAAAAAAAAAAAAGACAAGACACATAGTTGATCTCTGTTCTGCTGCTACCATAAGCTATCAGTCAGTCAGGGCAATTCGCAGGCTGGATAATAGACCCCTTGCATGCTACAACTGTGGAATTTTTATCATAAGCCCTGGAGCTGAGCTCATTCATTCTACATTACATTCTGTCTCAGCTTCTTGGGGCTAATACTAGCAACAGTTCATAAAAAATCCAGGACTGACCTTAGGAAGTTCCCTCTGTACCTCCTAGGTGCAGACTCCAGCAAAATTCATGTCTTATGAGAACTGGGAGCAATTTTATTATGCCTTGTGGAACCAAGACTGTTGATGCTGTGTATTATAACCTTTGGAATAATTCACACTCACAATTTCTGGAGTGTCCTTTGTTGCTGTGCTTCAGAAAGGTGGCTACCACTATTCCCAACACCAGTATTCCACCCTGGGAGAATTGGGTAATGACCCCACTGTACCCTGCAACACTAGGACTGTAACAATCAGTACTAATTTCTTCAATCCATCAGAATCTATCTGGTGGACCTAGGGAAGGACATGCCTGCATTCCACCTCCCCAAACTCATACCTATCAGTGCAAAATCTCCTGTATACCTTGTAGTTATCCTATATGACTGGAGCAGGGTTCAGTTCACATTCTCTCATCCTGGGACTAGAGTTGTCAGTGTTATAAGCCCTAGCACCAGTTGCACTCTCCTACAACCTTGAACCATAGTTATTGATGCCACAAGTCCCAGAATCATTCAGGCTTGCCAGTGGGACAAGGAAAGAACTCCCTTTTATTCCCTCAGCACCAACAGCAATGCCCTGGCTGTCATAGTTCCCAGTGTGACTGGTACCAAACTCCCTCTGGACTGAAGATACACACTCCAAAGTCACAATCTGTGACCTTAATGTCACATTTCTACCTCTAGGAACTGCAGAAGACTAGACCACTGTGTCACCTTTAGACACAACTAATGTTGGTTAAAGCAATAAGCCAAGTGAAGCACTGTATTCCTCCTAAACCACAAACACCTTTCCAATAAAAACTCCATGAAGAAGAAGGGACTATTACAGCAGATGGGCAGATAGCAACGTAGGGTCACAGGAGGCATAAAGAAGCAAGGTGGTGGCATAAAACCTCCAGAAGAACAAGATGGCTCTCCAGAACTACATCCCGAGCTGAAGGAAATCTATGAAATGTCAGAAATAGAATTCAAAGTAATGTTATAAGTAGACTCAATGCAATGCAAGAGAATACAGAAGGATGGCTTAAATAAATGAGGAAAACAATCAGTGACATGAATGAAAACTTACCAAGGAGAGAGAAATCATTAAAAAGAACCAAGCAGGGGTCAGCGCAGTGGCACAGGGGTTAAAGCCCTGGCCTGAAGCACCAGCATCCCATATGGGCACCGTTTCCTGGCTGCTTCACATCTGATCCTGATCTCTGCTATAGCCTAGGAAAGCAGTAGAAGATGGCCCAAGTCCTTGGGCCCCTGCACTCACATGGGAGACCTGGAAGAAGCTCCTGGCTCCTGGCTTAGGATTGGTGCAGCTCCGGCCGTCGCGGCCATCTAGGGAGTAAACCAGCGGATGGACGACCTCTCTCTCTCTGTCTCTACTTCTCTCTGTGATTCTGTCTTTCAAATAAATAAAATAAATCTTTAAAAAAAGAAGAACCAAGCAAAATTTTAGAAGAACCAAGCAAAATCTTTAATCAGTGAAATTAAAAATATTATTGAGAGATTTAACAGCAGAACAGATAAAGTGGAGGAAAGAATTTCTGATCTGGAGGGCTAGACTTTTGAAATAACCCAATCCAATAAAAACAAAAAGATTCAAAAGAATAAAGAAAGTCTACATGAAATATGTGATTCCATTAAATAACTAAGTATTCATATTAAAGGGATTCCTGAAGGACCCCAAGCAAACTCTAAAAAAAAAAGATCTTCTCCAAGGCACATTGTATTCAAATTGTCAAAAGTTAACAACCAGAAGAGAATCCAAAACACAGTAAAACAGTGTCACTACATAGAAAGGAAAAAATGGGACTAATAGCAGTCTTCTCAGCAGAAACTCTACAGGCCAAAAGAGAGGGGGATTATTTTTTCAAGGTCTTTAAAAAAAAAGAAAAAGCTTCCAGTCAATATTATATCTAGTGAAGATATCCTTTAGAAGTAAAGGAGAAATAAGTTATTTCCCAGATAAGCAAAAACTGAGAGAATTCACAACCACCAAACAAGTCTTACAACAAATTCTGAAGTGCATCCTGCATTAGAAAAAAG
The DNA here is from genome assembly GCF_033115175.1 of Lepus europaeus. Lineage (NCBI taxonomy): Eukaryota > Metazoa > Chordata > Mammalia > Lagomorpha > Leporidae > Lepus > Lepus europaeus. The sequence continues at coordinate 54,688,324 of NC_084837.1, forward strand.
CATCATCACAACACATGACACCACCAAAGTCATCAACAGAGCAGGCAGAATCAATAACCAGAAGAGGACAGGTGCTAGTTCTTATCTATCAGTGCTGACCAAGAATGGAAATTAATTAAATTCCCAGCCAAATGATTTAAGTTGGTTGAATGGATTAAAAAAATCAAGAACCCCCTTATTCTTCCTACAAGAAATTTGCTTCCCGCTGGTGCCGTGGCTTAACAGGCTAATCCTCCGCCTTGCGGCGCCGGCACACCAGGTTCTAGTCCCGGTTGGAGCGTCGGATTCTATCCTGGTTGCCCCTCTTCCAGGCCAGCTCTCTGCTATGGCCTGGGAAGGCAGTGGAGGATGGCCCAAGTCCTTGGGCCCTGCACCCGCATGGGAGACCAGGAGAAGCACCTGGCTCCTGGCTTCGGATCAGCGAGATGCGCCGTCCGCAGTGGCCATTGGAGGGTGAACCAACGGCAAAAAGGAAGACCTTTCTCTCTGTCTCTCTCTCTCACTATCCACTCTGCCTGTCAAAAAGAAAAAGAAAAAGAAATTTGCTTCCCAAGTAAAGATACACATAGACTGAAACTAAAGGGCTGGAAAAAGATACACCAGGCAAATGGAAACCAAATGAGAGCAGGAGTAGCCATCTTCATATCAGATAAAACAGACTTTAAAGCAAAAACTGCAAAAAGTGACAGAGATAAAATTGATAAAAGAATCAATTAAGCAAGAAGATATAACAATATTAAGTATACATACACCAAACAAGACCACCCAGATACATACAGCAAATACTACTGTATCTAAATGGAGAGCTAGACTCCAAAACAATAATACTGGATGACTTCAACACCCCACTTTCATCAATGGACTTATCATCCAGACTGAAAATAAACAAAGGAAACATACTATTGAAACATACTATTGAGCAAATGGACCTAACAGACATTTATAGGACAATTCACACAACAGCTACAGAATACACATTCTTCTCATCAGCACGTGGAACATTTTCTAGAACATACCATATATTAGGCCACACTTAGAGTATACAATGTGATGTTTATTTATATATATATGTGTGTGTGTGTATATATATTATATTATATATATGTTGCAGAATGGCTAAGTCAAACTATTATAACACACATTATTATACATGCCTACTTACTTTAACTATAACACAAAATCGACTCTCATGGCAATTTTTTTTTTTATTATTTAAGACTTTTATTAGCAGGTGCTTGCAGTTTGTTGACTTTTTTGAAAAAAATCAAGTTGTAAACTTTTATTACAAATTAAAAATGAAGTTCTTAAAAATCTCAACTTGACCAGATATGAAACAATTTAAAAACCTTTAAAGGTGTATTGAGAAAAACCAGGCTTTTTAAAAAAAAACACTTTTGTCGTTACCAAAAAGAGACATCTTTAGGTAAAAATAATAAAAACCCCATGCTGCATAGATAATGCAGATAGTTCTAGTAATCTGGTCAACAGGAAAAAAGCAAGCACTTAAGGTCTTCAGCTCCAATCTTCTGTTCATTTCTTATTGCTGGAATTTCATATTCATTTCTTCTTGTTGGATGACTAAACCGGATAATGGTAGAGATGTTAAGCCGGCATTTACTCAGCCCCGCCCTGCTCAGCCTCCGGAGTGGACGAATTCTCAGCTGGTGGATCAGCTGCTTTTGTCTCTTTGCCATCTTGTGGTTTAGGGTTATCTGGGCATCTGCGTTGGTAATTGAAGTTGCGGCGGTACCGACGCTGACGTGGCTGCTGACCCTGGGTCTTCTCTCCTTGGTTTTCCTTATCTTCTTCATTGCAGTCCTCTCCAGGCTGTCTTTGTCGAGGAGGACCTCTGCGGAATCGTGGTCTATAGCCCCGATACATATTCTGTCTCACTAGTCTACCTTGTTCTCCTGCACCCTGGTTGTCAGCACCTTCCATCACTTCTCCCTGCACAGGAGGGTTGGAATACTGTGGTTGACGCCCATAGGGTCTCTGCATGTAGTAAGGTGGGAACCTTCGCCTGCGGTTGGGCCTGGCCTTCGGGAGCGCTCTCTGACCCCTCATTCTTTTCCCCACTCTCACTGTTCTGGTAATTCTGCTGGTAATTGCGTGGAGGACCCCTACGACGTGGGTAGCGTCTATAATGGTTACAGTCTGCTGCATATTTACTGCCTTGCACTGGAACTCCACCAGGACCTGTAACATTTGCTGCCTCCGCACCCTTTTCTCCTTCAACAACATCAAACTCCACAGTCTCTCCATCTCCTACACTGCGAAGGTACTTCCTGGGGTTATTCTTCTTTATGGCAGTCTGGTGTACAAATACGTCTTCCTTGGTGTCATTCCTGTTGATGAAACCATATCCGTTCCTTACATTGAACCATTTTACTGTTCCCAAAACCTTCCTTGTTATGACCTTCTTGTCCCCGCTGGCGGGCGCCGCCGATGTGAGGCCGCACGGGCCACCGCTCCCTGCGCCGCTGCCTGTGGTGCCGGGCTTGGTTTCGGCAGCGCTGAGGATGGGGGCGGCGGGCGGCTGCTGGGTCTCGGCCTCGCTGCTCATGGTTGCGGTAATGGTGACTGGGGCCGGCTGCGGCAGCTGCGGCTCCTCCCGGGGTGTGATGGTAACTAGGCCGGCGGCGGCGGTGGAGCTGCTCAGGGCTCTCTGGGGTTCGCTCTCCGCTCGGCAATTTTCAAATGTAGCATATATCATTATTAATTGTTATCAGCATGATGTATGACAGATCTTCTAAAGTTATTCCTTCTGTATCACTGAAATTAAGTGTCCTTTAGCCATTCTTGCCAACCTCCCCACCCCTTAACCAGTATTTTACTCTGTTTCTGTGAGTTCAGCTGTTTTGGATTTCACATACAAGTGAGGTAATGCACATTCCTCATCTCCTTCGAAGCCTAATGGGGAGAAAATTCTAACAATCCTTGTTGTCTTCGTTTCATGTGTAACAAAATGTTTCTTACCTGTTTATCAGATGACAGAGGATAGGAACCATTCCTATTATCATCAATGGCAACAGTGTGATTAATTAATGGAGAGTTGAATCCAAACATATAAAGCCATTCTACTTTTTCTATTATCTTTCACCTTGTGAAAACACAGTATGAATCTGGCTAGAAGTCCAGGATGGTTAATCTTCTCTAACATATCAGTACCTCTTTTCACAAATATTCTCCAGTTCCATTCAACTTGCTACCCTGGATCCTGTCCACCCTGCTATAGGATGACACTCACTTCCACAGGAATTCTAACAACAGAATCACAACTGACTGAACAGCTAAATCTACTTGGCTTGTGATTAAATATATTTCCACTCATCCATTTTACCTATAAGAAAATCATCTTTATGAATTCTGGGATTTTCCTGTTTTCTTAATGCAAAATGCCATAGAATTCTGCCATAGTTAGAAATAAAAGTAATCATGGCTCTAGAGGACACAGAGTAAGTGATACTGCAGACATGAGTTTAGAAGACACCCATGAGCTGCGGAACTTTGTTCCTAGAGATCTATTTGGTTTGGCCGGAGCAATTGAAGTTCCTAAAAACTCATAATAGGACAGTAGAGAAGAAAAGGAAATGAGAGCAGAACATTATCAGTTTAATATATTTGGGATATGTTTTGGATATTTTAGAAATATTGATAATTGCTGATTAGAATAAATCTCTGAAATGTTTAAATATTAAGTTAAATAATTGAACTATAATCATTTTGGTCATCTCTGAAATCAATGCAGTTAATTTTTTAGAATAGTTTAAATAGCAAAAGAATGCACAAAGACTTCACTTTTAAACAATCATATATTGAGTAAATTTTTTGCTATGCACAAATATGTTGTTCTACAGAAGTTCATTCTAGTAAATAGAGCTTAAATTGAAGAAACAGAATATCTGTTAATTGATAATAAATTAAAGAAATTATGGGACATCAGTACAGTAAAATTTCTGAAGCCATAAGAAACTAAGTTCATTGCATCCTCTGGTCTGCTTTAACACAAACCAGGAGGAAAAGAAAGCTCGGCATCAGAAGCAATGGGTGGCAGGCCTATTAATGGCTGATCTGTACAGTGATCTGCCCTCAAGGAGACCCAACAGGCCAGTCCACTGCAGTGGCTTTCAATGTGGTAAGCCTGGGCTTCAGCAGAAGTCAGCTTGTGAAGAGCCCTGGCAGCTCTGCCAAGAGTTGGATCACTGGAAATGGACCTGCCCTGGAGTCGAAGGATGCCCAGGTCAGAGCCACAGATCTTATTGGCTCCAAGCTGAAAAGCCCTTCACTCAGCCCAACTTCCAAAGTGACCACTGCAGCTGAGGGGATGGTCAAGTAGGGTCAGCAACATTGCAGGCAGAACTGTACATTTCTTGTTAGAGATGCCACCTGCCTTTACCTGGCCAGCTCTCCTCCCAGGCCAGCCAAGTAATGAAAGTCAACAGAGTGCCTTCCCCTAGGAGGTTCACACCTCCCTTAGGATATACCCCATGTCAAGAGATAGATAGGTCTGGGCCTCTGAATTTACAAGGCCTAAAGCCCACCAGATTACTATCAAGCCCCTTCTATCAGGTTCTATTTGCCTCTCAATCAGAAAACTTAATTGTAGCTTAGACAGCACCTTTCTTAGCTCCTCTAATAATGACTCTGTCCTTTGTTCTAGGCCCTGTCTAGTGCACTTGGGCCTCATTCCTTTATAATCATAACCTCTACTCTACCACCAATGGCTCTACTCCCAACATGTGTGTACTGATGGTCCTCTTCCCCACTTAATGCTGTATAATTGTTCAAACCTGGTAAATGCCACTCTTAGGATCATTGGTTACTATCCTCACTCTGTCTTTTATGACCTTGTCTAAATATGATCAGAGTCGGCGAACTTGGAAGGCTTCCATAGCCTTGGCAACTCATGACGACAGCCTAGGATGGTTACTGGCGCCATAAACTAGAGTGTCAATTTGTTGGGTCAACAACAGGAGCCACTGTGCACTTGCTCCTCAGGTGGGATCTCTGTCCTTAATGTGCTGTACATTGTGATTTAATGCTGTAACTAGTACTCAAACAGTATGTTTCACTTTGTGTTTCTATGTGGGTGCAAACTGTTGAAATCTTTATACTAAATTGATCTTCTGTATATAAAGAGAATTGAAAGTGAATCTTGATGCAAATGGAAGGGGAGAGGGAGCGGGAGAGGGGAGGGTTGTGGGTGGGAGGGAAGTTATGGGGGGGGGGGTGAAGCCATTGTAATCCATAAGCTGTACACTGGAAATTTATATTCATTAAATAAAAGTTAAAAAAAAAAAAAGAAACTAAGTTCAGATTCTAGTTAAAGATAACCACAGCATATTATTGGTGAAACAGTGGATAGCAAAACAGCATATATATGATATTACTATGCATATAAATGTTTACATATCTGGACAAATACACAATAAATTTTTCAATAAATATTTCAGGAGAGTAGAATGTTAGATGTGAAAGCATGTCTTTTACACACTTGTATCAGTCAGGTTCCTGCCAATATAAGAGATGGAACACTCAAATTAGGTAACTAAAGAGTTTAATTGTGGAAATAATTCAAAGTTGTAGGCAGTATAAGGGAAAACAAACAGTAGTGACAGCCTAGGCTAATAATGGTAGGGAGAGCATTACTGCTGTTAGAACTAAAGGGGCAAGATACAATAGTTGCAAAACTCTAGAAATAAGGCATTCTATGGAAAGGGCTATTATTGAAATCCAACCACCTTACAAAAAAGAGACCAAAGAGAAGAAACAAACCAAATAAGCTTATCTTAGATACCAGGTCTTTTACTACAGTTACACTTTGATCAAACCAAACAGAAAACACAGGACTCTGAAGTCTGTTAATGCAACATTTGAAGTAAGATTTGCAAGTCACTCAGTAAAGTAGCAAAGAATTGAGACTGAAACTAGCAGGACAAATGGAAGCTATCTTTATTTTCTGCATCCCACTCTGAAAAAAAAACTGTTCAAAGAGAAGAAAACTGAACACCATAGAAGAACAGTTATTATATCCTTGCAAAGTGATCTAAACCCAAATTATGAGTGACTACCACCATACATTTTGTGAATCAGGAGGGAAAAAAAAGGTAATTAACATAATACACATCTATCATAACCTCAATTTGTGTGTACATGAGGCTTATTTTAACAACATGATTTCCCTCATTTCATTTTATCCTCCATTAATATCTACAGAGTTCTCATTCCTGACTTAAGCCTTAACCAGTCCCAGCTGTGCAGGCATTTGGGGCATGACCTAGCGGATGTGAGACTCTCTCTCTCCTTTTCTATTTTCTCCCCCTCTCTCTCTTTCAAATAAATAAATTAAAAGATATTCCCTTATTCTTGGTGCTCCATCATGTAAGTGATCATAGTACCTTTGTGTAAAGTAGTGGCAGAATCATTTATATATAATTATAATATAATATATAGTTTACATGTAATTAAATATTTATATAATTATGATATATATACACACATAGTGATGGAATTTTTTAATTGTACCTATTTATGGAATGCAGTGTAATAACTCAACAAATGTATTAAATGTGTGAAGATTAAATCAGATTAGTTATCATTTCTGCATCAAAGTTTTTTTATAACTTTTTGTTTATAAAAATAATTATACGTATTTGTGGAATGTAGTGTGACATGTCAATATGTGTATGTGCATTGATCAAAGCAAGGAAATTAACATTCTCCTCTCCTTTTTATTGCTTTGGGATTGCAGCCTTCTTATTTCTTTCTTCTATTTGTTCAGAAAATACATTATAGGATGTTGTAAACTGTAGTCATCTCATTGTACTATGTAAAATTAGGAAATTACTCCTAATAGTGTTTTTGTGCTCATTATCCAATCTCTCCATCACTTCTTTCTTCCCATCCATTCTAACCTCTAGTAATCACTATTCTGTGTTCAGATCCACTTTTTTGAGCTTTCACATACAGAACAGGCAGTATTTGCCTTCCTCTATCTGTTTTTTTATCACTAGCATAGTATCTACCAGTTCTATCCATCCAGCTGCAAATTATGATTCTTTTAATGGCTGAATAGTTTCCAATGTGTGTGTGTGTGTCTGTGTGTGTGTATCACATTTTCTTTATCTCTTTTGAATATACACCAAATATATAACGATTCCTCAGAAAACTAAAAATAGATCTTCCATATGATCTAGCTATCCCACTCTTGGGAATATACCCAAAGGAAAGGAAATCAACATACGAAAGATGTGTCTGTACTCCCATGTTTACAGCAATTCAATTCACAATAGCTAAGATATGGAAGCAACCTAGATGGCCATCAACTGATGACTAATTTTTAAAAAATGGTATAAATACACACAATGGACTATTACTCAGCCATAAAAAAAGAATGAAATGTCAGCTTTGCAACAAAATGTATGCAACTGGAGATCATTATACTTAGTGAAATAAGTCAGATCCAATAAGACAAATATCACATGTTTTCTCTGATTTTGGTAGTTAATATATAGAATATTAAAAATTTAAGGGCTGGCACTGTGGCACAGAGGGTTAAACCATAGTTTGAATCACTAGCAGCTCATATGGGCATCAGATCAAGAACTGGCCATATAGTAATCTGTAATTACCATTTGGCAGTTCTTCATCATTTCTAAATCCTTCTCTAATTTCTGCTCCTTTTGTGTCTCTTCCTTTTCCTTACTGATTTCTACCATTTCAAGTTCATCTATTTGTAGCTTACAAGAAACACGTCTCACAAAAAAAGATACAAACAGACTGAAAGTGAAAGGCATGAAAAAGATAGTCCATGCTAACAGAAACCAAAAAGAGCTGGAGTTGCCATCCTAATATCAGACAATATAGACTTTAACATAACAATGATTAAAAGATATGAAGAAGGACACAATGTAATGATTACGGGATCAACACAACAGGAAGATGTGACAACAATAAATGTATATGAAACAAATTACAGGTAGCCTGGCTACTTAAAAAAATGTTAATAGACCTAAAGGGAGACGTAGACTCCAAGACAATAGTAATGGGGGACTTCAATACCCAGCTCTCAGCAATGGACAAGTAATCCAGACAGAAAATTAGCAAGGAAACAGCAGAGTTAATCAACACTACAGATCAAATGAAGCTAACAGATATCAACAGAACCTTTGACCCCACAGTGGCAGAACACACATTCTTTTCACAAGTGCAAGGACCATTTTCTAGGAGAAATCACATGCTAAGCCACAAAGCAAGTCTCAGAAAATTTAAAAAATCAAATCATTCCATGCACCTTCTCTGACCACAGTGGTATAAAGCTATAAGTCAACAATTCAAAAATTCCTAGAATCTATGTAAACACTGGAAAATGAAAACATACTCCAGAAAGAACAATGGATCATAGAAGAAACAAAAAGAGAAATCAAAAAATTTCTGAAAACAAATGAAGATGACAATACATCATATCAAAACCTATGGGATATAGCAAAAGCAGTGTTAAGAGGGAAATTCATAGCAATCAGTGCCAACATGAAGAAACTGGAAAGATACCAAATAAATGAGCTCTCAGTATATCTCAGTGACCTAGAATATCAACAACAAGACAAACACAAAACTAGAAGATGGAAAGAAATAACTAAAATTATAGAAGAAATAAACAAATTTGAAACAAAAAAAATTAAAGTGAAATAAGAAGCTGGTTTAGTGAAAAACAAAATCAATAGACCACTGGTACAACTAACCAAAAAAAGGGGGGGAGACCCAAATCAATAAAAACAGAGAGGCCGGCGCCATGGCTCAACAGGCTAATCCTCCGCCTTGCGTCGCCGGCACACAGGGTTCTAGTCCCGGTCAGGGCACCGGATTCTGTCCTGGTTGCCCCTCTTCCAGGCCAGCTCTCTGCTATGGCCCAGGAAGGCAGTGGAGGATGGCCCAAGTGCTTGGGCCCTGCACCCACATGGGAGACCAGGAAGAAGCACCTGGCTCCTGGCTTCGGATCAGCGAGATGTGCTGGCCGCAGCGGCCATTGGAGGGTGAACCAACGGCAAAAAGGAAGAACTTTCTCTTTGTCTCTCTCTCTCTCTCTCACTATCCACTCTGCCTGTCAAAAAAAAAAACACAGAAGAAAAAGGAAATGTAATAACAGACACCATAGAAATGAAAACAATCATAAGAAATTACTTTAAAGCTGTATACCAACAAACTGGGAAACCTAGAAGAAATGGAAAGATTCCTGAACACAAAAAACTTAACTTAAATTGAGCCATGAAGCCATAGAAAACCTAAACAGATCCATACCAAGACAGAAATTGAAATAGTAATGAAGACCCTCCCAACAAAGAAAACCACAGGACCAAATGACTTAACTGCTGAATACTATCAGATATTTAAAGAAGAAATAACTCCAATTCTTCTCAAGCTATTCAAAACAACTAAAGGGGAGAAAATCCTCCTACATTCTTTCTATGAAGCCAGCATGACCTTAATTCCTAAAACTGAAAAAGATACAACAGAAAAACAGAATTATAGACTAATTTTCCTGATGAATATAGACACAAAAATCCTCAACAAAATACTAGCTAATCAAATGCAACAACATATCAGAAAGATCAATTACCCAGACTAAGTAAGATTTATCCCTAGTATGCAGAGATTTTACAACATTTGCAAATCAATGTAATATATCATATTAGCAAACTGAAGAACAAAAACCATAATATTATCTCAAAAGATGCAGAGAAAGCATTTGATAAAATACAGCAACATTTCATGATGAAAACTCAAAGCAAATTGAGTATAAAAGGAATATTCCTCAACAAAATTAAGGCAATTTATGACAATTCCATGGCCAGCATCCTATGGAATGGGGAAAAGCTGGAAGCATTCCCACTGAGATCCAGGAAAAAGAGGCCCACTCTCACCACTGCTATTCAATATAGTCCTGGAAGTTTTAGCCAGAGCCATCAGGAAAGAAAAAGAAATCAAAGGGATACAAACTGGGAAGGCAGAAGTCAAATTATCCTTATTTGCAGATGACATGATTCTATTTATAGGGGATTCAAAAGACTCCACCAAGAAACTATTGGAACTCATGAGTTTGGAAAAGTAGAAGGATATAAAATCAACACGAAAAATCAATAGCTATTGTATACACAAACAGTGCAACAGCTGAGAAAGAACTTCTAAGATCAATCTCATTCACAAAAGCTATAAAAAAATCAAATACCTTGGAATAAATTTATCCAAGAATGTCAAAGATCTCTATGATAAAAAAAATCACAAAACTGGCCAGCGCCGTGGCTTAACAGGCTAATCCTCCACCTTGCGGCGCTAGCACACCGGGTTCTAGTCCCGGTCGGGGCACCGGATTCTATCCCGGTTGCCCCTCTTCCAGGCCAGCTCTCTGCTATGGCCTGGGAAGGCAGTGGAGGATGGCCCAAGTCCTTGGGCCCTGCACCCGCATGGGAGACCAGGAGAAGCACCTGGCTCCTGGCTTCGGATCAGCGCAATGCGCCATCCACAGTGGCCATTGGAGGGTGAACCAACGGCAAAATGGAAGACCTTTCTCTCTGTCTCTGTCTCTCACTGTCTGTAACTCTACCTGTCAAATAAATTTTTTTAAAAAATCACAAAACTTTAAAAACAAAAGAAGGATAAGGTACCAAAAAAATGGAAAAATCTTCAATGATATTGATTGGAAGAATCAATATCATCAAAATGTCCACACTAACAAAAGCAATCTACAGGTTCAATGTGATGCCAATAAAGATACCAAGGATATTCTTCTCAGATATAGGAAAAATGATGCTGAAATTCATATGGAAACACAGGAGACTCCAAAGAGCTAAAGCAATCCTACAAAACAAAACAAAGCTGGAGGCACACAATACCAGATTTCAAGACATACTACAAGGCAGGTATAATAAAAACAGCCTGGTACTGGTACAAAAACAGATGGATAGATCAATGAGACAGAATAGAAACACCAGAAATCAACCCAAGCATCTACATGCAACTTATCTTTGACAGAGGATATAAAACAAATACCTGGAGCAAAGACAGTCTCTACAACAAATGGTGATGGGAAAACTGGATCTCCACGTGCAAAAGTATGCAGCAAGACTCCTACCTTATATCTTAAATAAAAATTCACTTTAAATGGATTAAAGACCTAACTTTATGACAAGATACCATCAAATTATTAGAGAACATTGGGGAAACCCTGCAAGATATTGGCATAGGCAAAGACTTTTAGGAAAAGACCCCAGAGGCACAAGCAGTCAAAGCCAAATTGATAAATGAAATTACATCAAATTGAGAAGTTTCTGTACTACAAAAGAAAAACCATCCCATCTCCTACTCCCTCTCCCATCCCATTCTTTATTAAGACTCATTTTTAATCATCTTTATATACAGAAGATCAACTTAGAATATACTAAGTAAAGATTTCATTTTTTTTTATTTTTTTTTTATTTTTTTTTTTATTTTTGACAGGCAGAGTGGACAGTGAGAGAGAGAGAGACAGAGAGAAAGGTCTTCCTTTTGCCGTTGGTTCACCCTCCAATGGCCGCCGCGGTAGCGCGCTGCGGCCGGCGCACCGCGCTGATCCGATGGCAGGAGCCAGGTGCTTATCCTGGTCTCCCATGGGGTGCAGGGCCCAAGGACTTGGACCATCCTCCACTGCACTCCCTGGCCACAGCAGAGAGCTGGCCTGGAAGAGGGGCAACCGGGACAGAATCCGGAGCCCCGACCGGGACTAGAACCCGGTGTGCCGGCGCCGCAAGGCGGAGGATTAGCCTAGTGAGCCGCGGCGCCGGCCAGAATATACTAAGTAAAGATTTCAACAGTTTGCACCCACACAGACACACAAAGTATAAAGTACAACCTCCAATTCCGTTCAGCTGTGCGGAATTACTTCCCTTTTGATTCGAAAGAAAGAAAGAGAGAGAGAGAGAGAGAGAGAGAGAGAGAGAGAAAGGGAGGGAGGGAGGGAGGGAGGAAGGAAGGAAGAAAGAAAGGGAGAGATTTACCACGCCTAACCTGGGAGTGTCACCTTTGACACACCCTCCACCTTGGGGAACCAAACAGAGCTCTCAGGCCACACGCATCTCAAGTCTCTAAGGATCCATCGAAAGCAGACAGTCAATTTATTCTAGAGTCATAGTATAAAAAGAAAAAACACCACAATGAAGAAACCGAAGAATATCTCCAATATGCCAAACACAAATGCAAAAAATGAGGTAACAAGAACAAGGAAGACACTATGACGCCCCCAAATGAACAAGACACCCCAATTCAAGATTATAAAGATGATGAGATAGAAGAAATGCAAGAAGCAGATCTCAAAAAATTGATAAGAACATTAAGAAGTTCTCAAAAACAAATTATTGAACTACAGAAATCCTTAATGGACAAGATAGAAAATCTCTCTCATGAAAATGAAATATTAAGGAGGAATCAAAATGAAATGAAACAACTAGTAGAATAAGAAACTGTGAGTGATGAGAAATCATAATGAAATGAAGAATTCAATAGATCAAATGACAAACACATTAGAGAGCCTTAAAAACAGAATGGGTGAAGCAGAAGAGAGAATATCAGACTTAGAAGACAGAGCACAGGAAAGTATACAGTCAAACCAAAGAAAAGAAGGGGAAATTAGAAATCTAAAAAATATTGTTGGGAATCTACAGGATACTATTAACAACCCAACATTCGGGTTCTAGAAGTTCCTGAAGGCATGGAGAGAGAGAAAGAATTAGAAGGCCTTTTTAGTGAGATACTTGCAGAGAACTTCCTGGGTCTGGAGAAGGACAGAGACATCCTAATACAGGAAGCTATTAGAACCCCTAGTAGGCCGGCGCCGTGGCTTAACAGGTGAATCCTCCGCCTTGCGGCGCCGGCACACAAGGTTCTAGTCCTGGTTGGGATGCCAGATTCTATCCCGGTTGCCCCTCTTCCAGGCCAGCTCTCTGCTATGGCCCAGGAAGGCAGTGAAGGATGGCCCAAGTGCTTGGGCCCTTCACCTGCATGGGAGACCAGGAGAAGTACCTGGCTCCTGGCTTCAGATCAGCGAGATGCGCCGTCCACAGTGGCCATTGTGGGGTGAACCAACGGCAAAAAAGAAGACCTTTCTCTCTGTCTCTCTCTCTCTCTCTCTCACTATCCACTCTGCCTGTCAAAAAAATTTTTTTTAATTTAAAAAAAGAACACCTAGTAAACATGACCAAAAGAGATCCTCACCACAACATGTTGTAATCAAATTCACCACAGTGAAACAGAAAGAAAAGATTCTAAAATGTGCAAGAGAGAAACATCAAATGACTCTCAATGGATCTCCAATTAGACTCACAGCAGACTTCTCATCAGAAACCCTACAAGCTAGAAGGGAATGGCGAGACATAGCCCAAGTACTAAGAGAGAAAAACTGCCAGCCCAGAATATTATATCCTGCAAAGCTCTTATTTGTGAATGAAGTAATAAAGACTTTTCATAGCAAACAGAAATTGAAAGAATTTGTTGCCATTCGTCCTGCCCTGCAAAAGATGCTTAAAGATGTGTTACACACAGAAACACAGAAACATGGTCACCAATATGAAAGAAGGTAAAGGAAGGGAACCTCATAGCAAAAGATCACAGGAAGCTCAATTTCTCTTTGACATAGAATTAAACTCTGATGCTCTGTTAAAGCAATGTGTTAAAGTAATCTTATGTTCTCTTGATGTCTGTTAAATTCTAATTGTTCAAAAACAGCTGAATTTTTATTAAGAGCTATGGGTTATTTAAATATGTGCTTATTTTCAAAGATTTGAATAATCACCTTGTAACAATGATCAAATTTGGTCTATGTTATGTCATGATTTTAAGGAATCTTATTTCAACCAGATATTTTGGATTTTGAGCCTTCTTGGCATTCTTGACAGGCATTCAAAAAAATTAAAGTTTCAAACAATCTGGACTCTAAAATTTCCAGTAAATCTTGGACTTTGGTTTTTCCAGTTTGGGCCCAACTGAAAAAATCGAAGGACCTATGTCTCTCATCTTATAGACACACCGACTAATCAGGCTATTTAGGTTATATTAGAAGTACTGTCAAGATGTGACGTGGTACCAAACTTTAAGTTTCTATAATGGAAAATGCTATTAATACAAATGTTTGAGAATTAAAAAGTCTAATGATCTTGTGTTACTAGACATGATAGTTATCTTAATGAGAAAGCCCCAGAGGCCTAAAGGGTTAAATACTTGTAAAATCCTACAGGTGCTTTCAAAAATACTGTGAAGTAAGCAAGTGCCTCTTGTTAGTTGATGAGTTTATAATTTTAAACATGGCGACTTAAAGTCTTTTGTCATCCACAGTTATATGATGTGCTGCTCATTAAACTAAAGCCTTGTTGGTTCTGTGTTTAGCTGTCCTCCTATAGGTTCCTATGGACTTTTTCCAGCCACTTTTATTGTATTCAGTACTTTGGGATGGCTCTGTAAACAGATGAAGCCAATAATGTATTAACAGTACCAACTGAGAGAAAGTATGGTTAACTGAGGTTACTAAAAACAAAAAGCCATTCAAATCAATTGGCAATTTACAAAAAGAGTTAAAGATTTTAAAAGCTATTATTAAAATTGCTATATTGGTCTATTATGTTATGTTATATATGTGTACATATTGTATGTCCACATGGGAAAATTTTCTTAAGAATTTTATTTTAATTGGCTTATAGATAAGATTGTCCATAAATTTAAGCTGCTAAATTTAATCAAAGATACATTTTAATTTGAGTGACCTGAATCTCTGCATCATATGTTTTATACTTGTTGGTAGAAAGAAACTAAAACCATTTTATATGTTTGTGCTTAAGTTTACTGGTTAAACAAACTACACCATGTTAGATATTTAAAAGGTGTTTCCAAATACATGATTCTTAAAATTTATAGAAGGCATTGGACCTTCTGGTAAATGTTTTCTTAAGTTGTTAATCTAATGGTTGAAACTGTTGCTAAGTATTCATGTGATAGTGCTATTGTCAGCAAGCAATCTAGGACTTGCTCCCTCATTTCTCTATTCTAAGCCCAACTTGTTCTTTCACTTCTCTATTCTCTTCAAGGTAGGAAACTAATTCTATTATGAAGGAATCTGTAGGATGCACAATTTAATCTTTAGACCTTATAAAAGAGATGACTAACATTTTTCTGTAATAGCATAGCCAAAATAAGAGCTTAAATTATAATCTCATAGCTAGATTTACTTCGCCATCAGCAAAGTAAACAGTAAGTAGAAAAAAACCTCCCTTTCAGATCAAAGGGAAAGAAACTTTTTAAGTGAGAATATAATTTTCCTCATGGGCATTGTCTACCTTAGAAAAACTACTACAGAACATGCCTGTGACTATAGACTTGTAGTTCAGGCCTCCGAAGATTAGAGATGGGACTTGGGCACTCCCTTGACTTGCATCCTCTGGTCTGCTTTAACACAAACCAGGAGGAAAAGAAAGCTAGGCATCAGAAGCAATGGGTGGCAGGCCTATTAATGGCTGTTCTATACAGTGATCTGCCCTCAAAGAGACCCAACAGGCCAGTCCACTGCAGTGGCTTTCAATGTGGTAAGCCTGGGCTTCAGCAGAAGTCAGCTTGTGAAGAGCCCTGGCAGCTCTGCCAAGAGTTGGATCACTGGAAATGGACCTGCCCTGGAGTCGAAGGATGCCCAGGTCAGAGCCACAGATCTTATTGGCTCTAAGCTGAAAAGCCCTTCACTCAGCCCAACTTCCAAAGTGACCACTGCAGCTGAGGGGACGGCCAAGTAGGGTCAGCAACATTGCAGGCAGAACTGTAAATTTCTTGTTAGAGATGCCACCTGCCTGTACCTAGCCTGCTCTCCTCCCAGGCCAGTTAAGTAATGAAAGTCAACAGAGTGCCTTCCCCTAGGAGGTTCACACCTCCCTCAGGATGTACCCTATGTGAAGAGATAGATAGGTCTGGGCCTCTTAACTTACAAGGCCTAAAGCCCACCAGATTATTACCAGGCCCTTTCTGTCAGGTTCTATTTGCCTCTCAATCAGAAAACTTAATTGTAGCTTAGACAGCACCTTTCTTAGCTCCTCTAATAATGACTCTGTCCTTTGTTCTAGACCCTGTCTAGCACACTTGGGCCTCATTCCTTTGTAATCATAAAAATAACCTCTACTCTACCACCAATGGCTCTTCTCCCAACCTGTGTGTACTGATGGTCCTCTTCCCCACTTAATGCTGTATAATTGTTCAGACCTGGAAAATGCCACTCTTAGGATCATTGGTTACTATCCTCACCCTGTCTTTTATGACCTTGTCTAAATATGATCAGAGTCAGCAAACTTGGAAGGCTTCCATAACCTTGGGAACTCATGACGATAGCCTAGGGTGGTTACTGGCACCATAAACTAGAGTGTCAATTTGTCGGGTCAACAACAGGGGTCACTGTGCACTTGCTCCTCATGTGGGATCTCTGTCCTTAATGTGCTGTACATTGTGATTTAATGCTATAACTAGTACTCAAACAGTATGTTTCACTTTGTGTTTCTATGTGGGTGCAAACTGTTGAAATCTTTATACTAAATTGATCTTCTGTATATAAAGAGAATTGAAAATGAATCTTGATGTGAATGGAAGGGGAGAGGGAGCGGGAGAGGGGAGGGTTGCAGGTGGGAGGGAAGTTATGGGGGGGAAGCCATTGTAATCCATAAGCTGTACATTGGAAATTTATATTCATTAAATAAAAGTTAAAAAAAAAAAGAGGTTTATTTAGCTCAGAATTCTGGAGGTTCATGTGCAAGACTGAGAAGACCCATCGATGTGGCCTCTGTGAGAGCAGCAAAGGCAATGGTGGGGTACATTTGAAGGATGGATCACATGGCTTTTAAGACAACCCTCTCATAAGAGTTGCCTCCTGAGGACACAGTCCCAATGACATAAGGACCTCCCACCAGATCCACTTCCTAAATACCATAATTTGATTACATTTCCATTCTCTTAGAAATATGAATTTCTGACTTTGAGACATGTGTCTGCATGAGTTCAGGGACCAAATCATATTCAAACTATAACAGGCAAACATTCCCAGAAAACAGTTGGGGAGGAGAAGCTAGAAAAATATTAAATCCCTGCTTTTCAAGCAGGTCAAGGAAATGAGACTTGAAATCATGTAAATATGATGCATTTGTACTCAGCAGATCTGGCAGCCTGGTGTTTTGATTGTTGTAATTTTGCTTTTTGACTTGATTGCTGTGTGTGCTTATTGAATAGTATATGATGACATTTATTAAAATATTGAATGAATAAAAGATTTTACATATTCCAAATATTATTGTATCACCTTTTTTTAATCCTTTTTTTAAACTTTTATTAAATGAATATAAATTTCCGAAGTACAGCTTATGGATTACAATGGCTTCCCCCCCCCCAGTAACTTCCCTCCCACCCGCAACCCTCCCCTTTCCTGCTCCCTCTCCCCTTCCATTCACATCAAGATTCATTTTCAATTCTCTTTATATACAGATCAGTTTAGTATATATTAAGTAAAGATTTCAACAGTTTGCACCCACATAGGAACACAAAGTGTAAAATACTGTTTGAGTACTAGTTATAGCATTAAATCACAATGTACAGCACATTAAGGACAGAGATCCTACATGAGGAGTAAGTGCACAGTGACTCCTGTTGTTGACACTCTTGTTTATGGTGTCAGTAATCACCCGAGGCTCTTGTCATGAGTTGCCAAGGCTATGGAAGCCTTTTGAGTTCGCCAACTCCAGTCTTATTTAGACAAGGTCATATTCAAAGTGGAAGTTCTCTCCTCCCTTCAGAGAAAGGTACCTCCTTCTTTGATGGATCATTCTTTCCACTGGGATCTCACTTGCAGGGATCTTTCATTTAGGTCTTCTTTTATTTTTTCCAGAGTGTCTTGGCTTTCCATGCCTAAAATACTCTCATGGGCTCTTCAGCCAGATCCGAATGCCTTAAGGGCTGATTCTGAGGCCAGAGTGCTGTTTAGAACATCTGCCATTCTATGAGTCTGCTGTGTATCACCTTTCTAATCACAAGATATTCGAGGCCCAAGTTTACAAAATGAATGAATCACTGTAGAGAAGTTTTTAGCTTGTCCTCAACTCATCCCTGCCCTACCATGGCCACTTCAAGTCCTTAAGTTTATATTCTTATAAACTTAAGCCTGCATGTCAGAAGTTTTTACCTGCACCTTTACCTGCTTCTAGCATGGTGTCCACACGGCTTAAATCTCTTCCTCAAACCACAAGACCCTATCATGAACTAGTATCCAAGAAGTAGATTATTATACATAATTATGTCAATATAAGAAATTTGTAACAGTGTTTTTTTTTCTTCATACTATTTCTTGAACTCTACTTAGTGTAGGGTTATACTTCTGAATATAAAGTAAACTAAAAGTGGATCTCTATAAAAATTAAGAGTGGAAATAGGAGAGGGATGAGGAAGAAGGGTTGGAGCATGAGTAGGAGTACCTGTATAAATGAAATACATGAAACTTGTATAGCTTAAATAAAATTTTAAAAAATTACTTTAGGGGCAAGCAATATGGCATAGGAGGTTAAACATCCACCTGCGGTACCACCACCCCATATGGTAGCCAGTTTGAGTCCCAGCTGCTCCACTTCCAATCCAGCTCCCATCTGATGGTCTGGGAAAGCAGTAGAGGATGGCCCAAGTGCTTGGGCCCCTGCACCCACATAGGAAACCTAGAAGAAGTTTCTGGCTCCTGGCTTCAGATCAGACCAGCTCCAGCCATTGGGGCCATTTGGGGAGTGAACCAGCAGATGGAAGACCTCTCTCTGTCTCTCCCTCTTTCTGTCTTCAACTCTGCCTCTCAAGCAAATAAATAAATCTTTTTAAAAAATTATTTCAGTTACACACACACCAAAAAAGAACTGGAAGAAATACTCTCTGCTGACACACCTGGTGAACAAGACTAAATAAAGTCATTAGGATTCTGTGGTGGTTTTTTTTTTTAGGATTCAAAAAAAAAAAAAGTTTGCATCATCTATTACATAACTACCTGAATCTTAAACTTCATGAATAGTGAATAGATAAATATTTTAATGAAAACACTAAAATGTCAGACCACAAATTTTCAACATCACATTTTATTTAGTTGATGCATGTTTTATGCTTACTACTTTATGCTGGTAAGTAAGTAGAGAAAAAATATGTCCAGATTTTAGCAATACATGTAAGAGAGACCTACCATCCTGGGAGGCTGTGGAGTATGGTGATTCAGAACAGAGAAACAACTGCTTAGCTTTATAATCCAGCCCTACCACTCTCAGCTGCGTGTCCCTAGGCTAGTTACTAAATCTTTCCATGCCTTAGTTACATAAGATGTAAAATAAGAATGAAAACATTACCTACTTGGCTGCTGTTAGAATTAAATGAGTTAATGTATAAAAACAACTTGGAATAATATCCATAACATTATATATGTTCAATTAATGTTATAGATGGTGGTAGAGGTATTGGTAGCTGGACAAAAGCAATGAATGGACTTTAAATATCTTGGGAGAACAGAAAGAACATGGATAGATGATAAAGGAGCTGTGGCAGTTTTAACCAGGTTTAAAAATAAAAGTTAAGAGCACTCAGCCAGCGCCGCTGCTCACTAGGCTAATCCTCCTCCTGTGGCGCCGGCATACCGGATTCTAGTCCCGGTTGGGGTGCTGGATTCTATCCCGGTTGCCCCTTTTGCAGGCCAGCTCTCTGCTGTGGCCCGGGAGTGCAGTGGAGAATGGCCCAAGTCCTTGGGCCCTGCACCCACATGGGAGACCAGGAGAAGCACCTGGCTCCTGGCTTTGGATCAGCACAGTGCGCCGGCCACAGTGCACCGGCTGCAGTGGCCATTGTGGGGTGAACTAACGGAAAAGGAAGACCTTTCTCTCGGTCTCTCTCTCTCTCTCTCTCACTGTCCACTCTGCTTGGCTAAAAAAAAACAAAAAGTTAAGAGCACGCTGAATGATAATAAGTCTAATCTGAATTTTATTTCTAATAATTGCATGTTTAAGTTTCCTTTTACAAATAAGAGTGTTAATTGTTAAAGGAACAACAGAAGTCACTGTGCACTTACTCCCTATATAGGACCTCCATCCATGAGTTGTACTACAAGAATCAACTGCAAATTTTGTTTCCAAACTGTGCTCTATATGTCGTGGGGGGGGGGGGTGCAAATTGTTGAAGTCTATGTTTAGCATGGAGTTGGTCCTCTGTATATAAAGTCAAACTAAAAATGAGCCATAATGAAGAAGGAGATGGGAGAGGGAGAAGGAGGTGGGATGGGAGTTGGGGGGGGGCCCCTCTGGGGGAAAGAACCAGTATATTCCTAAAGTTGTATCTATGAAAAAATGCATTCATTAAATCAAAAAAAATTTTTAAGTTTCCTTTTGTCAAACAGAAAATCAGGGAATCATATAATATTTTTGAGGCTAATAGTCAAAGAGGCACTTTGAGGCCATCAGGAGGAGAAAGAGACGCACAAACAAAATTTATTAAGTGGAAAGAGGAACAATTTCATACATAAATAATGCCCAGCCAATGGATAATTTTATTAGACAGAAATATCCTGTACCTGGCTAAGTTAATGTCTTGGTCTGTATTTGCCCTAGCAAATACATATCTTATGAGTGAGTTAACAATTTTAAAACCCAATTTAAATAAGAAAGGTATATATGAAAGAGTAAAATAACCCCTAAAAGAAGTCTGAAATTTGTCGATGCTTTGAAAAGATGGATTTACTATAAGGACCTATCAAAAATCACTAACTCACAACAATGAAAGTACATATGTGACATTTTGTGTATATATATATAGTATATATATATATATATATATATGTTATCTAATACCTTATCCTGAGTATTACCATCTATAAAATAACTTAGTTGAGATTCGTAATCTCTCAAATTCCAAATCTAAAATTCCACAAATGTATTATGTAATCAACAGTTCTTTAAGGAACCAAAAGATCTAAGAAGCAAGCAGACACTAAAGGGAGGAGGTGGAAAAAATCAAAACAAGTAAGTATTATGGCACTTTAATAGTCTGAGGAAAGAACACTAATCTAGTCAAAACAAGGGAAGTGTGACAGGCAGTTAGTAGCAGTTAAGACATCACCCATGGCCCACATCCAATTTTTTGAGTTCAATACCCAACTCCAGCTCGTGACTCCAGCTTCCTACTACTGCAAATTCTGGGAGGTAGTGGTGTTGACTCAAGTTACCAAGTTCTAGCTCCTGACTTCACCCATTACAAGCTTACAGGGATTGAACCAGAGTATTGGGTATCTCTCAAGAGAAAATCTAACAGTGAAATAAATAATACACTAATTTTAAGCACTAAATTATTTAATATTTTCTACATTTGGCACCTTTTGAGGGAGGAGGCTATTGAAAGTGGTGGATTGAGCCGGCGCCGCGGCTCACTAAGCTAATCCTCCGTCTTGCGGCGCCGGCACACCGGGTTCTAGTCCCAGTCGGGGCACCGATCCTGTCCCGGTTGCCCCTCTTCAGGCCAGCTCTCTGCTGTGGCCAGGGAGTGCAGTGGAGGATGGCCCAAGTTCTTGGGCCCTGCACCCCATGGGAGACCAGGAGAAGCACCTGGCTCCTGCCATCGGAACAGCACGGTGCGCCGGCCGCAGCGCACCTACCGTGGCGGCCATTGGAGGGTGAACCAACAGCAAAAAGGAAGACCTTTCTCTCTGTCTCCCTCTACTGTCCACTCTGCCTGTCCAAAAAAAAAAAAAGAAAGAAAGTGGTGGATTAGGTGAATATTAGTTTTGGGTTGAAATACTTTACATAGAAGCCATAAGGAGAATAAACAGAAAGCATTTCTTAATTATAAAAAATTATCAAGGTAAAAATATTGCACAATTATCATAAATAATTTTTTAAATAAACCCAGTTTCAGAAATATGGAAGTGTCCAATGTTAACTCCCTTTATTCTTATTGATTGGGACACTAGAGATACACAATAACATGGTAAATGCTTAAATGTAACCTAATATGTAAAATTAATACAGATCTAAAGTTTTGATGACTTTATTTTGTCTGTTTTCATTGAGTTTATAGAGCTACATTTTTAAATTATTTAGGACAGCTTCCTGTAACTCACAAGCTGACGGCAAAGTTTCTTCATTGCTGATTTCATCTCCTTGTTTCTGAATGTATAGATGACTGGATTCAGAAAAGGAGTGAGAATTGCATCAAAGATAGCAAGAAATTTGTCCAAGTGTGAGGAGGGGAAGGGCCAGGTGTAGAAAAAGATTAACGGCCCAAAGAATAACACCACCACAGTGACGTGAGCTGACAAGGTAGAGAGGGCCTTGGATAAACCACCTGAAGAATGTTTCCGAACAGTGACCAGAATGAAGATGTAAGAAATAATTAATATGAAGAAGGACCCCACAGAGATGAGTCCACTATTGGCTGTGACCATGAACTCAAGTTTATTGGTCTCTGTGCAAGCAAGTTTAATGAGCTGAGGGAGATCACAGTAAAAACTATCCAATACATTTGGGCCACAAAATGGTAAATCTATAACAAAAGCCAACTGGGCCACTGAGTGGATGAGGCCAAGGATCCAGGCAGCAATCAAAATTAAAATGCACATTCTTGGGCTCATGATAGTCAAGTAGTGTAGAGGCTTACATATGGCTATATATCTGTCAAAGGCCATGGCTATGAGCAGCACCATTTCTGTGCCCCCAATAGTATGAATGAAGAAGATCTGAGTTATACAACCCCCAAAAGAGATGGCTTTGTGCTTTCTAAAAAGGTCATAAATCATTTTGGGGGCTGCAATAGAGCAAACCCCCAGGTCAAGAAAGGAGAGGTTGGCCAACAGGAAGTACATGGGGGAGTGTACGTTGGAGTCAGAGGTCACAGAAAACATAATGAGGAGGTTTCCCATCAGGCTTGCCATGTAGAACATGGAGGAAACAAGGAAAAGAAGGAGTTGGATCTCCCATGAATTGGAGAGTCCCAGGAACACAAACTCAGACACCATAGAGTGGTTGGCTCCAGCCATTATCTTGTGAGCATAGCTGACCCTAACATGACCTGGAAAAGAGAAAATCAAGCCTGTATGAGTCATTAACTGCATGAGTTTCAAACTGTAGAGAAAAAAAGTTACTCTGTCTCACAAAATCAAAACTCCTTTATTTAACCTCTAAATTGTACTTGAAGGAAATAGGCTATAATTTATCACTTCCAAGCACTTCTTCTTACGCCCCAGACCCTAAAATCTTCAAGGTGTTTATACGTAAAGATCAGACAGCAGCAAATGCTGCATTAGACAAAGGGTAATAAGAGAGTTAGCAATTCCATGGAATAACATGAATATTGGGTTTTTTCCCTCATAATTAGTTACTCCTGCTGGTGGAGTTCTATAAATGTCAAGAAATTTCTGAAGACTTTTAGTTATCTTATGCTTTGATCGCTCCTAAATACAGTGCTATCACTGATTCATTAATACTCTTCCTGTTTAGTTTTGTGCTATTACAATTTGATCAAGTCATATTAAAGATTTTTTTCTGATAAGCAGCAAAGAGAATACGGAAATCCTGAAAGTATCCCACTTTTGTAGCTTAATTAGGGCTTGGAAGCAGTCACAAAGTGACCACTATAGCAGATTTAGAAAACAGATTAATGCTGACAAACTAAACATGGATAAAGTGAATGCAATGTAGCAAACAAAGGCCAGCACTATGGCTCACTAGGCTAATCCTCTGCCTGCAGCGCCAGCACACTGGGTTCTAGTCCCGGTCAGGGCACCGGATTCTGTCCCAATTGCTCATCTTCCAGTCCAGCTCTCTGCTGTAGCCTGGGAAGGCAGTGGAGGATGGCCCAAGTGCTTGGGCCCTGCACCTGCATGGGAGACCAGGAGGAAGCACCTGGCTGTGGCTTTGGATCAGCACAGCGCACCAGCCGTGGCAGCCATTTGGGGGTGAACCAACAGAAGGAAGACCTTTCTCTCTCTCTCTCTCACTGTCTAACTCTGTCTGTCAAAAAAAAAAGGTAGCAAACAAAATTTCACATGATTCATATCTATGCAGCATTGTTCATACCATATTAACTTTTCATAGTTCATGTGATGATATAAAGAATTTTGTACTTGAAATCAGAAGTTCTGGGGTTCAAACCTATCCCTAAGCCCATGAGAATGTTTTTTTTTTTGACAGGCAGAGTGGACAATGAGGGAGAAAGACAGAGACAGAGAGAAAGGTCTTCCTTTTCCATTAGTTCACCCCCCAATGGCCACTGTGGCCAGCATGCTCTGACCAGAGCACCGCGCTGCTCCGAAGCCAGGAGCCAGGTGCTTCTCCTGGTCTCCCATGGGGTGCAGGGCCCAAGCACTTGGGCCATCCTCCACTGCACTCCTGGGCCACAGCAGAGAGCTGGCCTGGAAGAGGGGCAACCGGGACAGAATCCGGTGCCCCGACCAGGACTAGAACCTGGTGTGCCAGTGGATTAGCCTATTGAGCCGCAGCGCCGGCCAACCCATGAGAATTTGAGTAAGTCCTTTCTCCCACCTTATCTACTCAACTCTCTTCTTGAATTCTTTTTTAATTACTTTTAAATAAAAGATGGTGATGCTAAGCAATCCTTCTAAGTCCAACACTTCTATTATCCTGTAATACAAGGCTAGTCCAGTATGCAATGAAAAACACCATAATGATGATACCCTGTGCACTGACTGCAACCATATTTGAAGCTTTTCCCTTTTTTGCAATTGGTTATCAATCCCATATCACATAGATACCTTCTCTTCACATCAATCTCCCTCTCCTGTTATTCATTTTACAACTCAATATATTATTATAAATTTGTTGCATTATTCATTTTAGTCTTTACTAGACTATGTATAATCAGTCTGCACAACAGACAATATGAACTTAACATTCACTACCATTATGGGTTTTACATTTTAGCTCATATCAAAAAATAAAAATAACAAAAGATGTATTGCATAAAAAAGATTGAATAAGTGGTAGATCATAACACTTTTGAGGCAAAAAAGATGCCCATGAGCCAGGATGATCAGGGCTGTCATCACAAAAAAATAAGAACCTATGCTGCAATTCAAGAGCTGGATCTAATTTATTTCAATATACAGTTTCATGTCTGAGCTTACAGAATTACTGAGACACTCTCAGGGAATATCTACAAGTTTGGAGTAGTAGTTGATAAGCTACTTAAGGCAATTATGAAAAGCAAAACTGAAACAGGAACAGTGGCTACCTGCACAGGACACCACAGAAACTCCTGTACCTACACTATCTTGTTTCATACTAGAAAAACCATTAAAATTTCTATTATTGACTTATTTTACATTTAATGAAGTCAAGATCAAGAGAGGAGAAAAAAACAAGCTGGAATAGTAAGTGTAGAAATTCTACTGAGTCTGGTCTGCCTCTTACCCAGTATGTAGAAAAGGCTTGGCTCTTTTCAATTGTGTTAGACACCTTAGTCTCTTTCTGGGTTCCGCATTATCAGTCTTAGAACCCTCAGCAGATCTAAGCAAGAAAGGAAATATGGTTTGTCCTCAAGTATTCACATGCATCTAAGTTTCATAAAATACTCTAAATATATTTATAATTCAACCTAGCTTTTTGAATAAACATAAAAGAAGGCAAATCATGGAATACCTGCAGCTCAAAGAAGCCCGGTTATGTTCCCAGACATCCATTATCTTGATCAACATGAAACACTTCAGTTTCCCACAGAAGAGACTCAGTTCTCACCATTCTAATGAATGAAAAAAAGCAAAAGTGCTCTGTTTCCATGTCAAGAATGAAATAAAGGCCAGTCCTAAAGCAAGCTAGATTCTATTCCCACGCACAGACCACCTCCTAAACATTCTGATGTCCTTTTTGGATCTCAATCTTGGATAGTAATGAAAAAAGAAAGGACATTTCATTTTTTCCTTTTCATTTGTGTTGATTCTTGCTCATTAAGCTCAACAGAAGCTGCTTCCCTTATGCACAGTATCTTTTAATTGATTTCTTTATGGAACAGTCCTATCACCACATCCATCTATTCAACATTGGCCCTTGTAGACTTCAACATTGCACACTGTTTCTATATTTGCCATCAATTCATTCAAATACCAAAGGTATTTCCAGAGACTTACCCTCACTGCAACTAGTATTAGTTCAAGCACAAACAAGTATAAAAATGCTGTTATAGTGAGAGTTATTGCTAATTGGCACACAGGGGAGTGTTGACCAAATGATTCCTTGGAGACACAGGATCATGAATATGAGTTCATTCATCCAGGGGAATTGTCATTCAGAGTCCTAGGAAGCCAAGAGAGGAAACTACAAATATATCACAAAATATGAGGAAGTAGGGAGTAAAAACATATGAATGTAAAACATACATTATATAAGATAGAACTAAGTGATGTCATACCCTGAAACCTAAAACGGAAACCATACCTTCTTTTCAAGTATCCATGGAAATTATATATGTGACTACATATTATATCACAGTAAATCGCACAAATTTAGAAATAGTATAGATAATACAGGTCAATAAAAATCGAAGAAAATTTGAATTTAATAAAAATAATAGTTTGACTTTAATAAGTCAAAAAATAAACTGAACCTGAAGAAATTAAATCTTTCTCTGTTACCAAAACATGCCCAAAAAAACCTTACAAAAGGTTTTTTTCAAGATGGCAGAATGGGAAAGTAGCTTACTGCTCTAGTGTAGGGAAGTATAGCTTTAAAAAAGTGGATAGAGTGCTATCCCTGGGAAGGAATAGGGAGAAAATGGCAGAGGAAGCTCCACACAAACTTGGGGGACACTGTGAACCTACATGGAGGTTATGGACTTGCACAGCTTGGGACCACAACAGCCAAGAGCCTCAGCACCAGCTTTGGAGTGAGGTGAGACCAAACTGCATCAACCCAAGCCACTGTTGATAAAGCTGCAGGAAGATCCTGCAATGGGCCCAACTTGGAGCCCCGTGAGGGACAGTGTACTTGCCAACCTAGAGGGGGAAAAGAGAGAGCACATTTCTCTCTCCCCAACCACCTAGCACCAGTGTCCTGTAACTAACATAGACTGGTCTGACACCATTTGGGGCATACATACATCTGTGCCTGTACGTGTCCACGCACCCAGCAACCAGCAGGGGGGAGATGCCTAAGTCTGACTGGAAGAATTGATAGGGGACTGGGTGTTCATGACTGTGGAAGCCTTGTATGCTGCGACTCTGAAAACACGGTGGCTACACAGGAGGGCACAGGGTGTGGCTGGGACTTTGGGTAGTCACTGTGGGTGGTCCACACGCTCAGGGACCCCTGAATACCTGATGAGAGGCACTGATGCTCACACTGAGGAATGCACAGATCCTTTGTGATGTTTCTATGGCAGCAGATGAAAACTGTACTCAATGGGGCCAGCACCAGGCATTGGTCTCCTTTGAGGAGAGGAAGTAAACATGAGAATATGCCAACAGGTCAGAACAAACCTCCCCTCTTATTTAAAAAAAAAAAAAAAGATTTACCACACTCAACTGAGCTGGCACCTTGGACACTCCCCTTACCATAGAGCACTGAGCAGAGCTCCCTGAACATACCCAGCACACACCTCTGGGTATTCACTGAAACAGCAGACACTCCACTAAGCCATGGAGGCATAGTCCAAAGTTAAAGCCATCACAGGGGCAAAAATACCAAGTATCACCACAAATGCCTAATATAACTGTAGCAATTCAAGAAACAAGAATAAGGAAGACAACATGACAACCCCAAAAGAACACAACACTTCAATACAAGAATGTGCAGATGAAGAGACTGAATAAATCTCAGAAATGGAGCTCAAAAAAATTATTTATAGGATTACTTAGAAGTAGTCAGAAGTAAATTTGTGACCTAAAGAAATCTGTACATGACATGAATGAGAATTTTTAGCATGAAATTGAGAATTACAAAAAAATCAAAATGAAAACTTAGAAATGAAGAATTCAATAGAATAAATAATAAATATAAAGTAAATCCTTAAGAACAGTTTTGATGAGTCAGAAGAATAGTTAGAAGACAGGTCTCTGGAAATTTTACAGCCAGACCAAAAAAAAAAAATTAGAAAACTAAAAAACACTGTTGGAGATTTATCAGATACTATCAGATGACCCAATATATGAGTTTATGAGTTCTGAAGGCATGGAGAGAGAGAAAGAATTAGAAGGCCTTTTTAGAGAAATAATTAAAGAAAACTTCCTGAATTTCAGGAAAGAAATGCACTCCAAGAACTCCTAACAGATGTGACCAGAAAAGATTTTCACCACAAGACATTGTAGTCAAACTCTCCACAGTAAA
Source organism: Lepus europaeus (assembly GCF_033115175.1). Taxonomy (NCBI): domain Eukaryota; kingdom Metazoa; phylum Chordata; class Mammalia; order Lagomorpha; family Leporidae; genus Lepus; species Lepus europaeus. The sequence goes on from NC_084837.1 coordinate 54,716,700, forward strand.
ACATAAAGAAAAGATTCTAAAATGTGCACAAGAGAAATGCCAGATTACTTTCAGAGGATCTACAATTAGACTCACAGCAGACTTCTCATTAGAAACCCTATAGGCTATGAGAGAATGGCGAGATATATTCCAAGTCTTAACAGAAAAAAACTGCCAAACCAGAATACTGTACCCTGCAAAGCTTGAATTTATGAATGAAGGGTGAAATAACAACCTTCCGTAACAAACAGAAATTCTAAGAATTTGTCACCACACTTCCAGTTTAACAAAATATGCTTAAAGGATGTACTACACAAAGAAACACAGAAACACGGTCATCATTATGAAAGAAGGAGAGGCAGAAAACCTCCCAGTAAAAAATAAAGACAAGTACCTTGGAATAAACTTAACCAAGGACGTTGAAGATCTCTACAATGAGAATTACAGAATCTTAAAGAAAGAAATAGAAGAGGTAGACTCAGTATCATTAGAGTATCCATTCTTCCAAAAGCAACTTGAAGATTGAATGCGATGCCAATCAAAATACCAAGGATATTCTTCTCATATCTGGAAAAAATGATGCTGAAATTCATATGGAGGCATAGGACACTTCAAATAGCTAAAGCAACCTTGTACAACAAAAACAGAGCTGGACACATCACAATGCCGGATTTCAAGGCAGACTACATGGAAGTTATAATCAAATCAGCATGGTACCAGTCAGAAACAGATGGATAGACCAATGGAACAGAATAGAAAAACCAGAAATCAATCCAAACATCTACAACCAATTTATATTTGATCAGGGAGACAAGGCCAATTCCTGGAGCAAGGATAGTCTATTCAACAGATGGTGCAGGGAAAACTGGATTTCCACATGCAGAAGTATAAAGCAGGACCCCTACTTTACACATTACACAGAAATCCACTCAACACAGATTAAAGATCTAAATCTATGACCCAACACCATAAAATTATTAGAGAACATCAGAGAAACACTGCAAGATATGGGCACAAGAAAAGACTTCTTGGAGGGGACCCCAGAGGCATAGGCAGTCAAGGCCAGAGTTAACAACTGGAATTGAATCAAGTTGAGAGGTTTCTGTGCTACAGGAGAAACAGGAAAGTGAAGAGGCAACCAAGAAAATGGGAAAAAACGTTTGCCGATTATGCAACTGATAAAGGATTAATAACCAGAATCTACAAAGAGATCAAGAAACTCCACAACAATAAAACAAACAACCCACTTAGGAGAATGGGCCAAGGACCTAAACAGATATTTTTCAAAAGAGGAAATCCAAATGGCCAACAGACACATGAAAAAATGTTCAGTATCACTAGCAATCAGGGAAATGCAAATCAAAACCACAATGAGGTTTCACCTCACCCCGGTTAGAATGGTTTACATACAGAAATCAACTAACAACAGATGCTGGCCAGGATGTGGGGCGAAAGGCACAATAATCCACTGTTGATAGGAATGCAAACTGGCAAAGCCACTATGAAGGACAGTTTGGAGATTGCTCAGAAACCTGAATATAGCTCTACCACACAACCCAGCCATCCCACTCCATGGAATTTACCCAAGGGAAATTGAATTGGCAAATAAAAGAGCTATCTGCACCTCCATGTTTATTGCAGCTCAATTCACAATAGCTAAGACATGGAATCAACCTAAATGCCCATCAACAGAAGACTGGATAAAGAAATTACAGGATATGTACTCTATGGAACACTACACAGTGGTAAAAAAAAATGAAATCTGATCATCTGGAACAAAATGGAGGAATCTGGAAAACATCATGCTGAGTGAAATAAGCCAGTTCCAAAGGGACAAATATAATATTTTCTCCCTGATCTGTAATGACTAAAAACTAACGGAGCACCTAAAAGGAAACCTGTTGAAGTGAAACTGACACTATGAGAAGCAATGACTTGATCAGCCCTTGTCCTGACTGTCAAGAAACAGCTTACTATTTTATTCTTTTTAGTATTTTCTTTTTCTACTTAATACCATTGGTTGAACTCTTTAATTAACACATAATTATTCTTGGGTGTTTAAATCCAATTGAAAATTGATCCTTGTGCCAGGCACCGTGCCTCATTTGGCTAATCCTCCTCCTGCAGTGCCAGCACCCTGGGTACTAGTCCCGGTTGCTCCTCTTCCAGTCCAGCTCTCTGCTGTGGCCCTGGAGGGCAAAGGAGGATGGCCCAAGTGCTTGGGCCCTGCACCCGCATAGAAGACCGGGAGGAAGTATCCAGCTCCTGGCTTCAGATCAGCACAACGCCGGCCATAGCGGCCATTAGGGGAGTGAACCTACGGAAGGAAGACCTTTCTCTCTGTCTCTCTCACTGTCTATAGCTCTCTCTCTGTCTGTCTGTCTCTCTCTCTCTCTCTCACTATCTAACTCTGCCTGGCAAAAAAATTTTTAAAAAATGATCCTTCTTAAAAATAAGAATGGAAATAAGAGAGGGAGGAGATATATAGTTCAACACATGCTCCCTTGGACTTAACCCTAAGGGTAAAGCTAAAAACTTACCATGAGATTCCAAATCCCATTGAGTTGGCAGGTACCAATGCCATCTTACTAGTTAAAATTATTCAATACAATAGTAATGGGGAACTTCAATATGACACTTTCAGGAATGGACAGATCAACCAGACAGAAAATCAGCAAGGAAACAACAGAGGTAATCAACACTAGAGACCAAATGGACCTAGCAGATACCTACACTACTTTCCATCCTACACATGCAAAATACACATTCTTCCCACCAGTGCATGAAACTTTCTCTAGGATAGAGCACATGCTACACCATAAAGTGAGTCTCAGCAAATTAAAAAAACAAATTGATATCATACCATGCATCTTCTCTGACCACAATGGAATGAAGATGGAAATCAACAACTGAGGAAACGATTGCAAACACATGGAGACAGAACAACATCCTCCTGAAGGAACAGTAGGTCATTGAAGAAATCAAAAGAGAAATCAAAAAATTTCTGGAAATAAATGAAAACAACAATACAATGTATATATACTTTTATGGGTTACCACAAAAGCAGTGTTAACAGGAAATATTATAGCAATTGGTGCTTACATCAAGAAATTGGAAAGGCACCAAATAAATGAGCTATTAATGTATCTCAAGTACCTAGGAAAACGACAGCAAACCAAACACAAAACGAGTTGGAAAAAAAAGAAATAATTAAAATTAGAAGAGAAATAAACAAAATTGAAATAAAAAAATTACAAAATATCAGCAAAATGGAGGCCTGGCTTTTAAAAAATTTTTTAAAATTGAAACAACATTGGCCCAAATAACCAAAGAGAGAGAGAGAGAGAGAGAGAGAAGAACCATTCATAAAATCAGAGATGAAAAAGGAAATGGAAAAGGTACCACAGAAATAAGAAAGAACTATCAGAAATTACTACAAAGAACTGTATGCAACAAATTGAGAAACCTAGAAAAAATGGATAGGCTCCTGGACACATACAACCTACGTAAATTGAGACATGAAGACAGAAAACCTCAACAAATAATGAACACAGAAACTGAATCAGAAATAAAGACCCTCTCAGTAAAGAAAAGCAGAGGACTAGATGGAATCACTTCTGAATTCTAACAGACATTTAAAGAACTAACCCCAATTTTCTCAAGCAATTCAAAACAACTGGGGGCCAGCACTGTGGTGTAATGGGTAAAGCCACCACCTACAGTGCTTGCATCCCATAAGCATGCAGGTTTGTGTCCCAACTGCTCCACTTGCAATCCACCTCTCTGCTATGGTCTGGGAAAGCAGTGGAGGATGGCCCAAGTCCTTGGGTCCCTGCGCCAGCATGGGAGACCTGAAAGAAGCCCCTGGCTCCTGGTTTTGGATTGGCCCAGCTCCAACCACTGCAGCCAATTGGGAAGTAAACCAGCAGATGGAAGATCTCTCTCTCTCTCTCTCTCTCTCTCTCTCTCTCTCTGCCTCTCCTTCTCTCTCTGTGTAACTCTTTCAAATAAATAAATAAATATTTTTTTAAAGTGAAAGGGAAAGAATCCTCCCAAAAATCTTCCCATGAAGCCAACTCACCTTAATTCCTATACCTGAGAAAGATACAACAGAGAAAGAGAACTACAGACCAATTTCCCTGATGAATATAGAGGCAAAAATCTGCAACAAAATTTTGGCCAATCTAATACAACAACACATCAGAAAGATCATTCACCCAGACCAAGTGAGATTTATCCCTGGGATGCAGGGATGGTTCAACATCTGCAAATCAATCAATGTGATATATCACATTAAAAAACTGAAGAACAAAAACTGTTTGATTATCTCAATAGATGCAGAGAAAGTATTTGATAAAATACAACATTCTCAGCTGGCGCTGTGGCTCACTAGGCTAATCCTCCACCTGTGGTGCCAGCACTCCGGGTTCTAGTCCCGGTTGGGGCACCAGTTCTGTCCCAGTTGCTCCTCGTTCAGTCCAGCTCTCTGCTGTGGCCCGGGAAGGCAGTGGAGGATGGCCCAAGTGCTTAAGCCCTGCACCCACATGGGAGACCAGGAGGAAGTACCTGGCTCCTAGATTCAGATCGGCGCAGCACGCCGACCACAGTGGCCATGTGGGGGGTGAACCAACAGAAGGAAGACCTTTCTCTCTGTCTCTCTCTTCTGTCTAACTCTGCCTGTCAAAAATAAAAAAAAAATAAAACATTCTATCATGATGAAAACTTTTAGCAAATTTAGTATAGAAGGAACATTCCTCAACACAATCAAGGCAATTTATGAAAAATCCATGGCCAGCATTCCCACTGAGATCTAGTACCAGACTAGGATGACCACTCTTATCATTGCTATTCAATATAGTACTAGAAGTTTTAGCCAGAGCCATTAGGCAAGAAAAAGAAAGCAAAGGGATGCAATTGGGAAGGAGGAAGTCAAACTCTCCCTATTTGCAGATGCCATGATTTTATATATAGGAGATCCACAAGACTCCACTAAGAGACTATTGGAACTCATAGAAGAGTTTGGTAAAGTAGCTGGATATAAAATCAACACACATAAATCAATAGCCTTTGTATATACAGACAATGCCAAGGCTGAGAAAAAACTTAAAAGATCAATCCCATTCACAATAGCTACAAAAATAATCAAATATCTTGAAATAAATTTAATCAAGGATTTCAAAGATCTCTACAATGATAATTACAAAACATTAAAGAAAGATACAGGACCAGCGCCACGGCTCACTAGGCTAATCCTCCACCTGCAGCGCCAGCACCCTGGGTTCTAGTCCCGGTTGGGGCACTGGTTTCTGTCCCAGTTGCTCCTCTTCCAGTCCAGCTCTCTGCTGTGGCCCGGGAAGGCAGTGGAGGATGGCCCAAGTGCTTAAGCCCTGCACCCACATGGGAGACCAGGAGGAAGCTCCTGGCTCCTGGCTTCAGATCAGTGCAGCGCGCTGGCTGTAGCAGCCATTTGGGGGTGAGCCAATGGAAAGAAGACCTTTCTCTCTGTCTCTCTGTCTGTCTGTCTCTCTCTCTCTCTCTCTCTCTCTCTCACTGTCTAACTCTGCCTGCAAAAAAAACAAAGATATAGAAGAAGATACAAAAAATGGAAAAATCTTCCATGTACATGGATTGGAAGAGTTAATATCATCAAAATGTCAATACTTCAGAAAGCAATTTACAGATTCAATGTGATACCAATCAAAATACCAAGGACATTCTTGTCAGATATAGAAAAAATGATGCTGAAATTCATATGGAAACACAGGTGACTTCAAATAGCTAAATCACTCTTATAAAACAGAAACAAAGCTGGAGGCATCACAATACCATATTTCAAGACATAAAGCAAGGCAGTTATAATCAAAACTGCCTGGTACTGCAACAGAAACAGATGGATAGACAGACCAATAGAGCAGAATAGGAATGCCAGAAATCAATTCAAGAATGTAGAACGAACTTATATTTGACCAAGAAGCTAAAACCAATCCCTGGAGCAAGGACAGTCTCTTCAACAAATGGCGCTGGGAAAACTGGATTTCCACATGCAGAAGTATAAAGTAAGACCCTTACTTTAAACCTTACACAAAAATCCACTCAACATGGATTAAAGATCTAAATCTATTACCTGACACCATCAAATTATTAGAGAACATTGGGGAAACCCTACAAGACATTGGCGCAGGCTAAGAGTTCTTGGAAAAGACCCCGGAGGCACAGGCAGTCAAAGCAAAATTAACAAATGGGATTACATCAAAGTAAGAAATTTCTGTACTGCAAGAGAAACACTCAGGAAACAGAAGGCAACTTACAGAATGGGAGAAATTTTTTTGCAAACTATGCAACTGATAAAGGATTAATAACCAGAATCTATGAAGAGATCAAGAAACTTCACAGCAACAAAACAAACAACCCAGTTAAGAGATGGGCAAAGACTTAAATAGATATTTTCCAAAAGAGGAAATCCAAATGGTCAATAGACATGTAAAAAAGATGTTAAGGATCACTAGCTGTCAGGGAAATGCAAATCAAAATCACAATAAGGTTTCACCTCACCCAAGTTAGAATGGCTTTCATACAGAAATCAACAAACAACAAATGCTGTCAAGGATGTAGGGGGAAGGGTACCCTAATCCACTGTTGGAGAGAATGTAAACTGGTAAACTCACTATGGAAGACAGTATGGAGATACCTCAAAAATCTTAATATAGACCTACCGTATGACTGACCCAGCCATTCCACTCCTGGGAATTTACCCAAAGGAAATGAAATCAGTAGTCAAAAGAGTTATCTGCACCCCCATGTATACTGCAACTCAATTCAAATAGCTAAGAAATGGAATCAACCCAATGCCCATCAACCAAAGACTGGATAAAGAAATTATGGGATATGTACATTATGGAATACTACACAGCAGTAAAAAAAAAAAGAAATCCTGTCATTTTCAACAAAATGGATGAATCTGGAAAACATCATACTTAATGAAATAAGCCCATCCCAAATGGACAAATACCGTATGTCCTCCCTGATCTGTGAGAACTAATAGAGTAATTAAAACAAATTCTGTTGAAGTGAAATTGACACTTTGAGAAAGGATGACTTCAGCTGCCTTTGTCTTGACTATAGAGAAATAGTTCCATGGAGTTTTGTTTGTTTGTTTGTTTGTTTTGGGGTTTTTTCTTCATCCTATTTTTTTAACTCTTTATTTAACATAGAGTTATCATTTCTGTATAAAGTCAATTGAGAAAAGATTTCAGTAAAAAAATAAGAGTGGGAATAAGAGAGGGAGGAGGAAATTTTAACTGTAAAGCTGTATAGGTATATATACATTCTTACAGGCTCACTTCTAAGGGTACAGTATTAAAAAAAATCAGATGACCCCAAATCCTATTAAGCTGGATGGTAAAAATGCCATCTTAAGTGTTAAAGTGATCATATTAGGTGTTAAAGTGAATATATAGATAGGATTAAGTGTTAAAGTTATTATATAAATAAGATCAAGTGTCTGGTAATAATAATAGATAGAATAAAAAGGAGAGAATGTTCCAACATGGGAAGCAGTCCACACAGCAGACTCATAGAATGACAAATGCCCTAAGCAGCACTCCGACATCAGAATCAGCCCTTAAGGAATTCAGATCTGGCTGAAAAGCCCATGAGAGCATTTCAGGCATGGAAATCCAAGACACTGTTGCAAAAAATGACCTAAATGAAAGATCTCTGTGAGTGAAATCCCAGTGGAAAGAAGTGGCCATCAAAGAAAGATGTACTTTTCTCTGAAGGGAGAATGTCCACTTTGCTTATAGCCTTGTTTAAATACTGACAGAGTTTGTGGATTCTAAATGCTTCCAGAGCCTAGGAAGCTCATATCAAGAGCCTCGAGTAGTCACTGACCTCATACATACGAGTGTTAAAACAGGAGTCACTGGACACTAACTCCCCATACAGGTCCTCTGCCCTCAATGGGTTGTATTATGAGAGTTAACTGTAAAACTAGTTCTCAAACAGTTTGTGTGTGTGTGTGCGTGCGCACCAATTGTTGAAATCTTTACATAGTATAGAGTTGGTCTTCTGGGTACAAAGTTAACTGAAAGTGAATCTTAATGGAGAACGGACTGGGAAGGGGAGAGGATGAGAGGTGAGTGTGTGAGTGGGAAGCCGGGTATGGTGGAAAAAATAACTATATTTCTAAAGTTGTACTCATGAAATCTGTATTCCTTAAATAACTAATTAATTAATTAATTTACCAAAAACACTAGGCAGTTGAATAAAAGACATTAGAAAGCTCACTCACCCAGACCAAGTGGGATTAATCCCAAGAATGGTTCAACATTTGCAAATCAATCAATGTGATACATCACATTAACAAACTGAAGAACAAAAACCATATGAGTATCTAAATAGATGCAGAGAAAGCATTTGATAAAACACAGCATTCTATAATGATGAAAACTCTAAGCAAATTGGGTACAGAAGAAACATTCTTCAGCACAATCAAGACAATTTATGACAAATCCATGGTCAGCATCATATTGAATGGGGAAAAGTTGGAAGCATTCCCACTGAGATCCAGTACCAGACAGGAATGTCTACTCTCACCATTGCTATTCAATATAGTCCTGGAATTTTTAGCCAGAGCCATTAGGCAAGAAAAAGAAATTAAAGGGATATAAATTAGGAAGGAGGAAGTCAGACTATCCCTATTTTCAGATGGCATAATTCTATATATAGAGGATCCAAGAGACTCCACTAAGAGACTATTGGAACTCATCAAAGAGTTTGGCAAAGTAGCAAGATATAAAATCAACACACGTAAATCAATAGCCTTTGTATACAAAGACAATGCCATGCCTGAAAAATCTAAGATTTCTATTATCTAAGATCAATCCTATTAGTAATAGCTACAAAACAAAACTAAATAGTTTGGAATGAATTTGACCAAGGATTTCAAAGATCTCTACAATGATAATTACAAAACATTAAAGAAAGAAATAGAAGACACAAAACAGGGAGATATCTTCTATGTTCATGGATTCTGAGAATTAATATCATCAAAATGTCCATCATTTCAATATATGAAAGAGTTATCTGTACCCCCATGTTTACTGCAGCTCAATTCACAACAGCTAAGACATGGAATCAACCTAATTGCCTGTCAACTAAAGACTGGATATAGAAATTACAGGATATGGTACACCACAGAATACAACATAGCAGTTTAAAAAAAGTGAAATCCTGTTGTTGGCAACAAAATGTATGAAACCATCAAATATCATACTTAGTGAAATAAGTCAATCTCCAAGTGACAAATACTGTATGTTCTCCCTGATCTGTGACAACTAGTAGAGCACCAAAAATGTAATATATAGAAGTGAAATTAACACCTCAAGATGCAATGTCTTTGAACAATCCTTGTCTCAACTTTTGAAGAACAGATTTTTTTTCATACAATTTTTGGAACTCTTTATTTAGTATAGAGTTAATTCTATGTGTGTTTTTCAGAGACAAGAAATTTTACTTTTTATGTTCTTTTTTAAAATTATTCTTGGCTTCTGACTTCAACATGGACCACCCCAGATATTGCAGGCATTTGAGGAGCACTGAACCAGAATGTGAGATATCTCTCTCCCTCTCCCTGCTTTTCTATTCAATAAATAAATAAGTAAACCATTTTAAAATTAAAATTCAATAAATAAAATGACCTATAGATAACATCATATTTAATAACAAGAAAATAAACTAGAGGCTTCCCAACTATGGTCAGGAACAAGGCAAGGATTTCACTCTCACCACTCCTTTTCAAACTCTTAAAAGTTCTCACTAATTCAATAAGACAAGAAAAAGAAATAAACCGGGATATGGTACAGCCAAGATGGCAGAATAGTGAGGGCATGCACTGATAGTCCGGGAAAAGATAGCTTAATAAAAGTGGAGTTACTGTAGTTTCAGGGAAAGGCTCAGGAAAAAAATTGCAGAGGAAACTCTTCCAGATCTAGTGGATGTGACACGGAGGACCTGCAGGGAAAGCAAGGATGCCCACGGCTCGGGAGCCCAGCCATGGAGTCTACTCACCAGCAATGGAAGGGGAGGTGAAGCGAAACCTTCGTAGCCCAAGACATTGGTGGGGAAACAGCAGAAAGAGCCTAGAGGGAATGAGGATTGAAGCCCCGCTGGGGAAAGTTCACCAGGCTAACTAGAGGAGAGAAATAAATAAATAAATAAAAGGGACCGGCACAGCCACGAGCCTCTCTCTCCACTCAGCTTACAAAGGCAAGCAAGAAAAAGAGCAGGCACCATTTTGGACATACGTAAAGTGGCGCCCACCATCAACCAAGCAGAAAAACCTGACTCTGGTGGGGAGAAATAACAGGAGGTTAGGACCTAGTGAAGGTGTGGAGCTAATGAACTGAAACTGTGAAAATCTGAGGAGGGGTGAGAGAACTCACTGAGTACACAAACTAGGTAACATTGGCAACCCGGTGGGAGACTGCAGGGAAATTTGAGATCTCACGGAGGATTGCATAGACCCTTTGTGTGGTAATTGCGGCAGAGCAGATAAATATACCCACAGGGTCAGATTTCATACATTGACTACCCTCAATTCCTCTCAGCTCTGCAGAATTACTTCCCTTCTGAGTTAAAAAAAGAGACAGAGAGAGAGAGAGAGAGTGCACAAGAGAGAGAACAACCTGGGTGAGTCACCACTGGCACACCCTTAACCCTGAAGAACCAAACAGAGCTCTCTGGTCACACCCATCACATGCCTCTAAGGATCCATCAAAAGCAGACAGTACACTTAATCTCGAGTCATAGTATAATGAGAAAAACCACTACAGCGAGGAAACCAAAGAATATCTACACAATTCCAAGCAACAAATGCAGAAAAACAAGGAAACAAGAAAAACGAAGAAACAATGACGCCCCCAAATGAACAAGACACCCCAATTCAAGATTATAAAGATGATGAGATAGAAGAAATGCAAGAAGCAAATCTCAAAAAATTGATAAGAACATTAAGAAGTTCTCAAAAACAAATTATTGAATTACAAAAATCCTTACTGGACAGGATAGAAAATCTCTCTCATGAAAATGAAATATTAAGGAGGAATCAAAATGAAATGAAACAACTAGTAGAACATGAAACTGTGATAGTGAAGAGAAATCATAATGAAATGAAGAATTCAATAGATCAAATGACAAACACATTAGAGAGCCTTAAAAACAGAATGGGTGAAGCAGAAGAGAGAATATCAGACTTAGAAGACAGAGCACAGGAAAGTATACAGTCAAACCAAAGAAAAGAAGAGGAAATTAGAAATCTAAAAAATATTGTTGGGAATCTACAGGATACTATTAACAACCCAACATTCGTGTTTTTGGAGTTCCTGAAGGCATGGAGAGGGAGAAAGGATTAGAAGGCCTTTTTAGTGAGATACTTGCAGAAAACTTCCCGGGATTGGAGGACAGAGACATCCTAATACAGGAAGCTTATAGAACCCCTAATAAACATGACCAAAAGAGATCCTCACCACGACACGTTGTAAGCAAACTCACCACAGTGAAACACAAAGAAAAGATCCTAAAATGTGCAAGAGAGAAATGTCAGATTACTCTCAGAGGATCTCCAATTAGACTCACAGCTGACTTCTCTTCAGAAACCCTATAGGCTAGGAGAAAATGGAGAGATATAGCCCAGGTACTAAGAGAGAAAAACTGCCGGCCCAGAATATTATATCCTGCAAAGCTCTCATTTGTGAATGAAGGTGAAATAAAGACTTTTCATAGCAAACAGAAATTGAAAGAATTTGTCGCCACTCATCCAGCCCTGCAAAAGATGCTTAAAGTTGTGCTACACACAGAAACACAGAAACACGGCCATCAGTATGAAAGAAGGTAAAGGAAGAAAAACTCCCAGTAAAAGATCACAGGAAGCTCAAAGCATATACTAGAAAATATCTTTGGGAAAATGGCAGCGCAAAATTACTACTTATCAATAGTCACATTGAACGTTAATGGCCTCAACTCTTCAGTTAAGACACAGACTGGCAGAATGGATTAAGGAACAAAACCCATCTATTTGCTGCCTACAAGAAACACATCTATCCATACAGACTGAAAGTGAAAGGTTGAAAAAAGATATTCCATGCCAACAGAAACCAAAAAAAAAAAGCAGGTGTAGTCATCTAATATCAGACAAAATAAACTTTAACACGAAAACTGTTAAGAGACAAAGAGGGGCACTATATAATGACTAAGGGTTCAATTCAATAGGAAGATATAACTGCTATAAATGTATATGCACCTAATTACAGGGCACCGGTTTATTTAAAAGACATGTTAAGGGAATTAAAGGGAGACTTAGACCCCAATACAATAGTACTGGGGGACTTCAATACTCCACTCTCAGAGATAGACAGATCAACAGGACAGGACATAACAAGGAAACAGCAGATTTAATTGACACTATAGCGCAAATGGATCTAACAGATATCTACAGAACTTCCAATCCCACACTTAAAGAATTCACATTCTTATCAGCAGTACATGGAACCTTCTCTAGGATCGACCACATACTAGGCCATAAAGCAAGTCTCAGCAAATTCAAAAGAACTAGAATCATACCATGCAGCTTCTCAGACCACAAAGGAATGAAATTGGAAATTAGCAACTCGGGAATCCCTAGAGCACATGCAAACACATGGAGATTGAACAACATGCTCCTGAATGAACAATGGGTCATAGAAGAAATTAAAAGAGAAATCAAATATTTTCTGGAAGTAAATGAGGATAACAGCACAACATACCAAAACCTATGGGATACAACAAAAGCAGTGATAAGCGGAAAGTTTATATCAACAGGTGCCTACATCAAGAAATTAGAAAGGCGAGAAGTGGAGATACTGCAGGGTCAAGGAAGAGTAGGGGAAGAAACAGCAGAGGAAACTCTTCCGGAACTAGTGATTCACAGTGGACCTGCGTGGAGAGCATGGGAGCCCAAGTTCGGGACACCAGCAGCAGACTCAACGCACCAGCGCTGGAACGCGAGGTGAGCCGAACCTCCATAGCCCGAGACACCAGCGGGCAAGCGGAAAGAGGAGGCTAGAGGGAACGAGGCTTGAAACTCCGTGGGGAAAAGTTCACCAGGCTAACTAGAAGAGAGAGAGGGAAAAAAAAAAGTGACCGAAACGGACACGAGTTTCTCTCTCTCCGCTCACCTCTCAAAGGCGAGCAAGACAGAGCAGGCGCCATTTTGGACATACGTCATAAGCAGGGCGACCTCAGGTCTGCACCAGCCCTGAGCCTAGCAGAAAAACCTGACTCTGGGGGGAGGGATGAAATAACAGGAGATTAGCATCTAACTTGGCAACCCAGTGGGAGACTGCAGGAGAATTGGAGCCCACACTGAGGGCAGCAGAGATTCCCTGTGTGGTCCTTGGGAAAGAGCTTCCAATCTCTGGCTCCTGTGGGTATATCATTTGCCTGCTAACTACCTCCAATTACATTCAGCTGTGCAGAATTACTTCCCTTTTGAATCAACAAAAGAAAGAGACATTTACCACACCTAACCTGGGAGTGTCATCTTGACACACCCTCAACCCTGAGGAACCAAACACAGCTCTCAGTCCACACCCATCTCAAGCCTCTAAGGCTCCACCAAAAGCAGACAGTCCACTTAATCTAGAGTCATAGTATAACAAGAAAAAAAAAAAACACCACAGTGAAGAAACCAAATATCTCCAACATGCCATACAACAAACGCAAAAACCGAGGTAACAAGAACAAGGAAGACACTATGACGCCCCCAAATGAAAAAGACACCCCAACTCAAGATTATGAAGATGATGAGATAGAAGAAATGCAAGAAACGGATCTCAAAACATTGATAAGAACATTAAGAAGTTCTCAAAAACAAATTCTTGAACTACAGAAATCCTTTAAGGACAAGATAGAAAATCTCTCTCGTGAAAGTGAAATATTAAGGAGGAATCAAAATGAAGTGAAACAACTAGTGGAACAAGAAATGGTGATTGTGACGAGAAATCATAATGAAATGAAGATTTCAATAGATCAAATGACAAACACATTAGAGAGCCTTAAAAACAGAATGGGCCAAGCAGAAGAGAGAATATCAGACTTAGAAGACAGAGAACAGGAAAGGAAACAGGCAAACCAAAGAAAAGAAGAAATTAGAAATCTAAAAAATATTGTCGGGAATCTACAGGATACTATTAAAAAATCTAACATTCGGGTTCTAGGAGTTCCTGAAGGCATGGAGAGGGAGAAAGGATTAGAAGGCATTTTCAGTGAGATACTAGCAGAAAATTTCCCAGGTTTGGAGAAGGACAGAGGCATCTTAGTACAGGAAGCTTATAGAACCCCTAATAAACATGACCAAAAGAGATCCTCACCACGACACGTCATAATCAAACTTACCACAGTGAAACATAAAGAAAAGATTCTAAAAGGTGCAAGAGAGAAACGTCAGATCACTCTCAGAGGATCTCCAATTAGACTCACAGCAGACTTCTCATCAGAAACCCTACAAGCTAGAAGGGAATGGCGAGACATAGCCCAGGTACTAAGAGAGAAAAACTGCCAGCCCAGAATATTATATCCTGCAAAGCTCTCATTTGTGAATGAAGGTGAAATGAAGACTTTTCATAGCAAACAGAAACTGAAAGAATTTGTTGCCACTCATCCTGCCCTGCAAAAGATGCTTAAAGATGTGTTACACACAGAAACACAGAAACATGGTCACCAATATGAAAGAAGGTAAAGGAAGGAAACCTCACAGCAAAAGATCACAGGAAGCTCAATTTCTCTTTGACATAGAATTAAACTCTGATGCACTGTTAGAGCAATGTGTTAAAGTAATCTATTATGTTCTCTTGATGTCTGTTAAATTCTAATGGTTCAAAAACAGCTGAATTTTTATTAAGAGCTATGGGTTATTTAACTATGTGCTTATTTTCAAAGACTTGAATAATCACCTTGTAACAATGATCAAATTTGGTCTATGTTATGTCATGATTTTAAGGAATCTTAGTTCAACCAGATATTTTGGATTTTGATATTGGTCTATTATGCTATGTTATATGTGCGTAAATATTGTATGTCCACATGGGGAAATTTTATTAAGAGTTTTATTTTAAATGGCTTTTAGATAAGATTGTCCATAAATTTAAGCTGCTAAAATCAATCAAAGATACATTTTAATTAGTGTGACCTGAATCTGTGTATCATATGTTTTAAACTTGTTGGTAGAAAGAAACTAAAAACATTTTATATGGTTGTGCTTACGTTTACTGGTTAAACAAACTACACCATGTTAGATATTTAAGAGGTGTTTTCAAATACATGATTCTTAAAATTTATAGAAGGCATTGGACCTTCTGGTAAATGTTTTATTAAGTTCTTATCTAAGGGTTGAAACGGTTTGCTAAGTATTCATGTAATATTGCTATTGTCAGCAAGTGATCTAGGACTTGCTCCCTCATTTCTCTATTCTAAGCCCAACTTGTTCTTTCATTTCTCTATTCTCTTCAAGGTAGGGAACTAATTCTATTATGAAGGAATCTGTAGGATGCACAATTTAATCTTTAGACCTTATAAGAGATGGCTAACATTTTTCTGTAATAGCATAGCCAAAATAAGAGCTTAAATAATAATCTCATAGCTAGATTCACATCGCCATCAGCGAAGTATACAGTAAGTAGAAAAAAAAAAACCTCCCTTTCAGACCAAAGGGAAAGAAAGTTTTAAAGTGAGAATATAATTTTCCTCATGGGCTTTGTCTACCTTAGAAAAACTACTACAGAACATGCCTGTGACTATAGACTTGTAGTTCAGGCCACCGAAGATTAGAGATGGGACATGGGCACTCCCTTAACTTGCATCCTCTGGTCTGCTTTAACAAAAACCAGGAGGAAAAGAAAGCTAGGCATCAGAAGCAATGGGTGGCAAGCCTATTAATGGCTGATCTGTACGGTGATCTGCCCTCATGGAGACCCAACAGGCCAGTCCACTGCAGTGGCTTTCAATGTGGTAAGTCTGGGCTTCAGCAGAAGTCAGCTTGTGAAGAGCCCTGGCAGCTCTGCCAAGAGTTGGATCACTGGAAATGGACCTGCCCTGGAGTCGAAGGATGCCCAGGTCAGAGCCACAGATCTTATTGGCTCCAAGCTGAAAAGCCCTTCACTCAGCCCAACTTCCAAAGTGACCACTGCAGCTGAGGGGACGGCCAAGTAGGGTCAGCAACATTGCAGGCAGAACTGTACATTTCTTGTTAGAGATGCCACCTGCCTTTACCTGGCCAGCTCTCCTCCCAGGCCAGCCAAGTAATGAAAGTCAACAGAGTGCCTTCCCCTAGGAGGTTCACACCTCCCTTAGGATATACCCCATGTGAAGAGATAGATAGGTCTGGGCCTCTTAACTTACAAGGCCTAAAGCCCACCAGATTATTACCAAGCCCCTTCTAGCAGGTTCTATTTGCCTCTCAATCAGAAAACTTAATTGTAGCTTAGACAGCACCTTTCTTAGCTCCTCTAATAATGACTCTGTCCTTTGTTCTAGACCCTGTCTAGTGCACTTGGGCCTCATTCCTTTGTAATCATAACCTCTACTCTACCACCAATGGCTCTACTCCCAACCTGTGTGTACTGATGGTCCTCTTCCCCACTTAATGCTGTATAATTGTTCAGACCTGGTAAATGCCACTCTTAGGATCATTGGTTACTATCCTCAACCTGTCTTTTATGACCTTGTCTAAATATGATCAGAGTCGGGGAACTTGGAAGGCTTCCATAGCCTTGGCAACTCATGACGACAGCCTAGGGTGGTTACTGGCACCATAAACTAGAGTGTCAATTTGTTGGGTCAACAACAGGAGCCACTGTGCGCTTGCTCCTGATGTGGGATCTCTGTCCTTAATGTACTGTACATTTTGATTTAATACTATAACTAGTACTCAAACAGTATGTTTCACTTTGTGTTTCTATGTGGGTGCAAACTGTTGAAATCTTTACTTAATGTATACTAAATTGATCTTCTGTATATAAAGAGAATTGAAAATGAATCTTAATGTCAATGGAAGGGGAGAGGGAGCGGGAGAGGGGAGGGTTGCGGGTGGGAGGGAAATTATGGGAAGGGGAAGCCATTGTAATCCATAAGCTGTATACTCGAAATTTATATTCATTAAATAAAAGTTAAAAAAAAAAGAAATTAGAAAGGCACCAAATAGATGAGCTTTCAAGTCATCTCAAGGATCTAGAAAATCTGCAGCAAACCAAACCCAAACCCAGTAGGAGAAGAGAAATAATTAAAATCAAAGAAGAAATCAACAGGATTGAATCCAAAAAAAAACACTACAAAAAATCAGCCAAACAAGGAGCTGGTTTTTTGAAAAAATAAACAAAACTAACACACCATTGGCCCAACTAACTAAAAAAAATAAGAGAAAAGATCCAAATCAATAAAATCAGAGATGAAAAAGGAAATGTAACAACAGACACCACAGAAATAAAAAGAATCATCAGAAATTACTACAAGGACTTGTATGCCAGCAAACAGGGAAATCTATCGGAAATGGATAGATTCCTGGACACATACAACCTACCTAAATTGAGCCATGAAGACATAGAAAACCTAAACAGACCCATAACTGAGACAGAAATTGAATCAGTAATAAAGGCTCTCCCAACAAAGAAAAGCCCAGGACCAGATGGATTCACTACTGAATTCTACCAGACATTTAAAGAAGAACTAACTCCAATCCATCTCAAACTATTCAGAACAATCGAAAAAGAGGGAATCCTCCCATATTCTTTCTATGAAACCAGCATCACCTTAATCTCTAAGCCGGAGAAAGATGCAGCACAGAAAGAAAATTACAGACCAATATTCCTGATGAACATAGACACAAAAATCCTCAATAAAATTCTCACCAATAGAATACAACAACACATAAGAAAAATCATCCACCCAGACCAAGTGGGATTTATCCCTGGTATGCAGGGAAGGTTCAATGTTCACAATTCAATCAATGTGATACACCACATTAACAAACTTCAGAAGAAAAACCATATGATTATATCAGTAGATTAAGAGAAAGCATTCGATAAAATTCAACACCCTTTCATGATTAAAACTCTAAGAAAACTGGGAATAGAAGGAACATTCCTAAATACAATCAAAGCAATTTATGAAAAACCCACGGCCAGCATCCTATTGAATGGGGAAAGTTGGAAGCATTTCTGCTGAGATCTGGTACCAGACAAGGATGTCCACTCTCATCACTGCTATTCAATATAGTTCTGGAAGTTTTAGCCAGAGCCATCAGGCAAGAAAAAGAAATTAAAGGGATACAAATTGGGAAGGAAGAACTCAAACTATACCTCTTTGCAGATGATAGGATTCTTTATTTAGGGGATCCAAAGAACTCTACTAAGAGACTATTGGAACTCATAGAAGAGTTTGGCAAAATAGCAGGATATAAAATCAATGCACAAAAATCAACAGCCTTTGTGTACACAGGCAATGCCATGGCTAAGAAAGAACTGCTAAGATCAATCCCATTCAAAATAGCCACAAAAACAATCAAATACCTTGGAATAAACTTAACCAAGGACATTAAAGATCTCTACGATTAGAATTATAAAATCTTAAAAAAAAAGAAATAGAAGAGGATTCCAAAAAATGGAAAAATCTTCCATGCTCATGGATTGGAAGAATCAATATCATCAAAATGTCCATTCTCCCAAAAGCAATTTATAGATTAAATGCAATACCAATCAAAATACCAAAGACATTCTTCTCAGATCTAGAAAAAATGATGCTGAAATTCATATGGAGACACAGGAGACCTAGAATAGCTAAAGCAATCTTGTACAACAAAACAAAGCCGGAGGCATCACAATATCAGATTTTAGGACATACTACAGGGCAGTTATAATCAAAACAGCATGGTACTGATACAGAAACAGACGGATAGACCAATGGAACAGATTAGAAACACCAGAAATCAACCCAAACATCTACAGCCAACTTATATTTGATCAAGGATCTAAAATCAATTCCTGGAGCAAGGACAGTCTATTCAATAAATGGTGCTGGGAAAACTGGATTTCCACATGCAGAAGCTTGAAGCAAGACCCCTACCTTACACCTTACACAAAAATCCACTCAACATGGATTAAAGACCTAAATCTACAACCTGACACCATCAAATTATTAGAGAACATTGGAGAAACCCAGCAAGATATAGGCACAGGCAAAGACTTCTTGGAAAAGACCACAGAGGCACAGGCAGTGCAAGCCAAAATTAACATTTGGGATTGCATCAAATTGAGAAGTTTCTGTACTGCAAAAGAAACAGTCAGGAAAGTGAAGAAGCAACCAACAGAAAGGGAGAAAATATTTGCAAACTATGTAACAGATAAAGGATTGATAACCAGAATCTACAAAGAGGTCAAGAAACTCCACAACAACAAAACAAGCAACCCACTTAAGAGATGGGCCAAGGACCTCAATAGACATTTTTCAAAAGAGGAAATCCAAATGGCCAACAACACATGAAAAAATGTTCAGTATCACTAGCAATCAGGGAAATGCAAATCAAAATCACAATGAGGTTTCACCTCACCCCAGTTAGAATGGCTCACATACAGAAATCTACCATCAACAGATGCTGGTGAGGATGTAAGGAAAAAGGGACACTAACCTACTGTTGGTGAGAATGCAAACTGGTTAAGCCACTATGGAGGACAGTTTGGAGATTCCTCAGAAACCTGAATATAACCCTACCATGCAACCCATCCATCCCACTCCTTGGAATTACACAAAGGAAATTAAATTGGGAAACAAAAAAGCTGTCTGCACCTCCATAGTTATTGCAGCTCAATTCACAGTAGCTAAGACATGGAATCAACCTAAATGCCCATCAACAGTATACTGGATAAAGAAATTATGGGATATGTACTCTATAGAATACTATACAGCAGTAAAATACAATGAAATCTGGTCATATGCAACAAATTGGAGGAATCTGGAAAACATCACGCTGAGTGAAATAAGCCAGTCGCAAAGGGACAAATATCATATGCTCTCCTTGATTGGTGACAACTAACCGAGCACCAAAAAATGAAACCTGTTCAAGTGAAATGGACACTATGAGAAACTGTGACTTGATCAGCCCTTGCCCTGACTGTTGATGAAAACTTAATACTACAACCCTTTCAGTATTTTTTTTTGTTCTACTTAATACTATTGGTTGAACTCTGTAATTAATACACAGTTATTCTTAAGTGTTGAAACTTAACTCAAAAGTGATCCCTGTTAAATATAAGAGTAGGAATAAAAGAGGGAAGAGATGTACAATTTGGGACATGCTCAATCAGACTTGCCCCAAACAGTAGAGTTAGAAATGTGCCAGAGGATTCCAATTCAATCCCATCAAGGTGACATGTACCAATGCCATCTCACTAGTCCAAGTGATCAATTTCTGTTCACAATTAATCATAATGATAGGACTAAGAGTCAAAGGGATCACATAAATAAGAATAGTATCTGCAAATACTAACTGATAGAATCAAAAAGGGAGAAAACGACCCAACATGGGAAGCGGGATACACAGCAGACTCATAGAATGGCAGATGTCCTAAACAGCACTCTGGCCTCAGAATCAGCCCTTATGGCATTCAGATATGGCTGAAGAGCCCATGAGAGTATTTCAGGCATGGAAAGCCAAGACACTGTGGCAAAAAAAAATGACCTAAATGAAGATATCTGCAAGTGAGATCCCAGTGGAAAGAACAGGTCATCAAAGAAGGAGGTAGCTTTCTCTGAAGGGAGGAGAGAACTTCCACTTTGACTATGACCTTGTCTAAATATGATCAGAGTCGGGGAACTCAAAAGGCCTCCATAGCCTTGGCTATTCATGACAAGAGTCTAGGGTGATTACTGATGCCATAAACAAGAGTGTCAATTTGTTAAGTCAACAACAGGAGTCACTGTGCACTTACTCCTCATGTAGGATCTCTGTCCTTAATGTGTTGTTCAATGCGAATTAATGCTATAACTAGTACTCAAACAGTATTTTACACTTTGTGTTTCTATGTGGGTGCAAACTGACAAAATCTTTACTTAATATAAACTAAATTGATCTTCTGTATATAAAGAGAATTGACATCATGCTGAGTGAATTAAGCCAGTCCCAAAGAGAAAAATATCATTTGTTTTCCCTGATCGGTGACAACTGAGCACCAAAGGGGAAACCTGTTAAGTGAAATGGACACTATAAGCAACAATGAACTGATCAGCTCCTGTCCTGACTTTAGATGTACAATGTAATACTTTATCCTTTTTAGTATTTGTTGTTGTGGTTGTTGTTCTAGTACTATTGGTTGAACTCAGTAATTAACACACAATTATTCTTAGGTGTTTAAATTTTAACTGAAAAGTGATCCCTGTTAAATCTAAGAGTGGAAAAAGAGAGGGAGGAGATGAACAATTTGGAACATGCTCAATCGGACTGGCTGCAAATGGTGGAGTTAGAAATGTGCCAGGGGATTCCAACACAATCCCATCAAGATGGCATGTACCAATGCCATCACACTAGTCCAAGTGATCAATTTCAGCTCACAATTGATAGCTCTGATAGGTCTAAGAGTCAAAGAGATCACACAAACAAGACAAGTATCTGCTAATACTAACTGATAGAATCAAAAAGGGAGAGAAAGATCCAACATGGGAAGTAGGATACACAGCAGACTCATAGGATGGCAGATGTCCTAAACAACACTCTGGCCTCAGAATCAGCCCTCAAGGCATTCAGATCTGGCTGAAGAGCCCATGAGAGTATAGCAGGCATGGAAAGCCAAGATATCGTGGAAAAAAAAAAAAAAGACCTAAATGAATGATCTCGGTGAGTGAGATCCCAGTGGAATGAACGGGGCCATCAAAGAAGGAGGTACCCTTCTCCGAAGGGAGGAGAGAACTTCCACTTTGACTATGACCCTATCGGAATAAGATCAAAGTCAGTGAACTCTAAAGGCTTCCATAGCCCTGGCAACTCATGACTAGAGCCTAGGGAGATTACTGACGCCATGAACAGGAGTGTCAAATTGTTAAATCAGCAACAGGAGTCACTGTGTACTTACACCCCATGTGGGATCTGTCCCTAACGTGTCATCTAAAGCGAAGTGATGCTATAACTAGTACTGAAACAGTATTTTTATACTTTGCGTTTCTGTGTGGGCACAAACTGATGAGGTCTTTACTAATTATATACTGAAGTGATCTTCTGTATATAAAGAGAATTGGAAATGAAGAAATTAAAAAAAAGCAATAATTAAGAAACAAGAAAATGCCTTTTATTTTTTCAATGGGATTTATTTATTTTTGAGTAAAAGTAGCAAATTTTACATAAATTATTTCCTTAAGAACATTTATTTTGTACAACCATACTAGTATCAAGCAACAGTTATGGAATGTCCCCTGGGTCCACAATACTGAAATCCGTAGTTATTGTAGCATTCTCCTTCTCAAGTTAGAACATGACCGTGTGCACTGAGGAAGCATGGCTTCACAGGGCAGAGTCCTCACGTGTGCTATCCTGACATCAAGGCCCCTGGATGAAGGATGTTTTATCTTTTGTTGACTTACAAAGTGGTATTTCTCTTTTTGTGTGATTACCAAACTCATAGTGTTTTTCAATTTGTTTTTCTTCTGCTACAATAAAAATAAACCAGTAAAAACTAAAAAAAAAAAAAAAAAAAAAAGAAAGAAAATGAATCTTGATGTGAATGGAATGGGAGAGTGGGAGAGGGGAGGGTTGCAGGTGGGAGAGAAGTTATGGGGGGGAAGCCATTGTAATCCATAAGCTGTACTTTTGAAATTTATATTCATTAAATAAAAATTTAAAAAATAAATAAACCATGAAAAACATCTTGTAGAAAATCTTAAAATTCTGGCAAAAAAAAACTGGAATTAATGAGTGATTATACTAAGGTTGCAAGATACAAGACTAATAAGCAAAAATCAGTTATTTTCCAATATGCTAGCAATGAACAAGTGGAGTTTGACATTAAAAACACAATACCATTTATATTAGCATGCAAAAAAATGAAAACTATGTATAAATGTAACAGAATATGTATAAGACCTATATTAGGAAAACTACAAACTCTGATGAAAGAAATCAAAGAACTAGACTGCGATATATTCCATATTCATGGGTAGAAAAATTCGATATTGTCAAGATATCACTTCATCTCAACTTTGTCTACAGACTCAATACAAATCCCAATCAAGCCAAAACAAATTACTTTGTATATATTAACAAAATGATTATAAAGTTTTTGTGGAGAAACACAAGACCCAGAATAAATAACACAATATTACAGGAAAAATAACACAGTTGGAGGATGGGGACTGACTTCTAGACTTACTATAAAGCTACAATAATCAAGAAAGCAGCAATATTAACAAGAGGACATGAAACTAGATTCATAGAACAAAATAGGAATTCCAGAAATAGACCCATGTGAATACAGTCAACTGGTCATTTATAAAGGAATCAAAATAATACAGTTGGGGAAGGAGTAATCCTTTTTTAAAATATTTTTTTTTTATTTATTTGAAAGAGTTACAGAGAGAGGTAGAGACAGAGAGGTCTTCCACACACTGGTTCGCTCCCCAAATGACCGCAACAGCCAGAGCTGAGCCATTCCAAAGACAGGTGCTACTTTCAGGTCTCCCATGTAGGTGCAGGGGCCCAAGGACTTGGGCCATCCTCTGCTGCTTTTCCAGGTGCATTAGCAGGAATCTGGATCAGAACTGGAGTATTAGGGGGCCAGCGCTGTGGTATGTGGTAATGCTACCGCCTGCAGTGCCAGCATCCTATACAGGAGCTGGTTCAAGTTCCAGCTGCTTCACTTCCGATCCAGCTCTCTGCTATGCCCTGAGAAAGCAGTAGAAGATGGCCCAAGTCTTTGGGCCCCTGCACCCACCTGGGAGACCGGGAAGAAGCTCCTGCATCCTGGCTTTGGATCAGCGCAGCTCTGGCTGTTGCAGCCAATTGCAGAGTAAACCAGAGAATGGAAGATCTCTCTCTCTCTCTTTCTGCCTCACATCCTTTCTCTGTGTAATTCTTACTTTCAAATTAATAAACTTTAAAAAAAAAGAAGATGAAGAAGAAAAAGGACTGTAGTATTAGGGACTCAAACCAGGGCCCATATGGGATGCCAGTGCTGCAAGCTGGGGCTTTTAACCCACTTAACCATAGAGCTGGCTCCAAGGGTAATCTTTTAAATAAATGGTATTGGAATAACTGGACTTCTACATCAAAAATCAAATTTAGACCTATACCTTACACTTTTCACGAAAATTAACTCAAAATAAGCCAAACACAAAACATCTGTAAGAAAACAGAAAATATTTTTTAATACAACAGCAAAGGTACAATTCATGAAAGAAAAAACTGAAAAGCTGGACTTAGTTCAAAATAAAAATTTCTTTAAAAATAAAAATTTCTTTGCACAAAAGGCAGGGCCACCACAATGGGAAAACAAGCCACAGACAAGTAGAAAATTGCTGCTAAAGGTATATATGATAAACAGCTGCTATCCAAAATACAAAGAAGAATTCTTTTTTTTAAAAGATTCATTTTATTTATTTGAAAGACAGAGTTACAGAGACAGAGGTCTTCCATCTGCTGGTTCAGGCCAGGGCTTTAACCTGCTGTGCCACAGTATCGGCCCACAAGAAAGAACTCTTAAAACTCACAGAGGGGCTGGCGCTGTGGCATAGTGGGTAAAGCTGCCACCTGCAGCGCCAGCATCCCATATGGGTGCGAGTCCGTGTCCCAGCTGCTCCACTTCTAATTCAGCTCTCTGCTATGGCCTGGGAAAGCAGCAGAAAATGGCCCAAGTCCTTGGGCCCCTGCACCTGTGTGGGAGACCCGGAAGAAGTTCCTGGCTCCTGGCTTCGGATCAGCACAGCTCTACTGTGGCCAGTTGGGGAGTGAAGCAGCATATGGAGGATCTCTCTCTGTCTCTGTGTAACTTTGAATTTTAAATAAATACATAAATCTTTAAACAAAAAAACTCACAGAAATAAATTATTCAATTTTTAAAATACAAAATACCAGAGCCAGTATTAAAAGGTAAAGCCACCACCTGTGATGCCAGCACCTCAGCTAGGTAACAGTTCACATCCTGGGTGTTCTACTAACGCACCTGGGAAAGCAGTGGATGATGGCTGAAGTACGTGGGCCCCTGCACCTACATGGGAGCCCAGGATGGTGTTCCCAGTTCCTGGCTGCAGCCTGGCCCAGCCCTGCCATTGCAGTCCTTTGTAAACCAGTAGATAGAAAATCCCTCTCAGAGACTTTCTCTCAGAAGGACAGAGGAGGGAATTGTTCTATCTTTCAAATAAATAAATAAATCTTGTTTGTAAAGCAACAAGTTTAATAAAACTTAAATGCATAACTTTCAAGTTGTAACATCTGGAGTTCAAGAGAGAATTCAGGCCAGGTTTTGGAAATCTGGGAGGGTATTTCAAGGCCTGCAACACTCAGTGCATGATTTTTAATACACAGAAGAAAGAACTACAAAAGAGGAGTGCTACCACAACTAACCTCAAATGTGACAGAGCTTAACCTTTTAGCTAAGATTCAGTGGCAGATTTGTGTAGGGGAAAGGGAAAAGTTCTGTTGAAAATATTAATTGCTACATTTAACGTTATCTTCCCAATTTTTTTATTAAACTTTTATTTAATGAATATAAATTTCCAAAGTACAGCTTATGGGTTACAATGGCTTCCCCCTCCCAAAACTTCCCTCCCACCCACAACCCTCCCCTTTCCCGCTCCCTCTCCCCTTCCAATCACATCATGATTCATTTTCAATTCTCTTTATATACAGAAGATCAGTTTAGTAACTATTAGGTAAAGATTTCAACAGTTTGCCCCCATATAGCAACACAAAGTGAAAAAAATACTGTTGGAGTACTAGTTATAGCATTAAATAAGAGTGTACAGCACATTAAAGACAGAGATCCTACATAATATTTTTTAAATTAATTAATTTTCTATGCCATTTCCAATTTAACACCAGGTTTTTTTTTTTTTCATTTCCAATTATCTTTATATACAGAAGATCGATTCAGTATATAATTAGTAAAGATCTCATCAGTTTGTACCCACACAGAAGCACAAAGTGTAAAAATACTGTTTCAGTACTAGTTATAGCATCACTGCACATTAGACAACACATTAAGGACAGTTCCCACATGGGATGTAAGTACACAGTGACTCCTGTTGCTGACTTAACAATTTGACACTCCTGTTCATGGCGTCAGTAATCTCCCTAGGCTCTAGTCATGAGTTGCCAGGGCTATGGAAGCCCTTAGAGTTCGCTGACTTTGATCTTATTCTGATAGGGTCATAGTCAAAGTGGAAGTTCTCTCCTCCCTTCAGAGAAAGGTACCTCCTTCTTTGATGGCCCCGTTCTTTCCACTGGGATCTCACTCACAGAGATCTTTCATTTAGGTCTTCTTCTTTTTTTTTTTTTTTCTTTTCCATGGTATCTTGGCTTTCCATGCCTACAATTAAGATTTATTTATTTACTTGAGCGGTAGTTATAGACAGAGAGAGGAAGAGTCAGAGAGGGTGGTCTTCCATTCGCTGGTTCATTCCCCAAATGGCTATTCAATCTTTTTTTTTTTTTTTTTGACAGGCAGAGTGGACAGTGAGAGAGAGACAGAGAGAAAGGTCTTCCTTTTGCTGTTGGTTCACCCTCCAATGGCCACCGCGTCCAGCGCGCTGCGGCTGGCACACCGCGCTGATCTGAAGGCAGGAGCCAGGTGCTTCTCCTGGTCTCCCATGGGGTGAAGGGCCCAAGGACTTGGGCCATCCTCCACTGCCTTCCCGGGCCATAGCAGAGAGCTGGCCTGGAAGAGGGGCAACCGGGACATTATCCGGCGCCCCAACCGGGACTAGAACCCGGTGTGCCAGCGCCGCAAGGTGGAGGATTAGCCTGTTGAGCCATGGCGCCAGCCGCTATTCAATCTTTTAATAACAATAATCACAAGAATTCCTACAAATCATTCTGGATACACAAGTGACAGTAAAGTTTCTTAACAGATTTTGTAACCCAAACTTAAATAAAAATATGTTCATGTGACATCGACCCTACTCAACTGATAACTGAGAAAGATGAGTAAGATATGCTTTTTGAATAGCTATTTATAGTATTTCTGAAACAGTATGTTTATTTTTAATAATTAAATATTTTATCATGTGAAAAGTTTACTGGATTTCAATACAAATTTATATCTGTTCATTTACACACAGTTTTACAATACACTTTATTTTATAATTTCTACAATTTATATTTCCTTTTATTTAGCTATAAATCTGGTTCACACAAAAGAAAAAACTTTTGAAATTTCATTCATTTATCCATATACCAAAGCCTTCTTTTTTTAGCTCCAAAATATTTTTTCATTTTTTTCAACTTTTAATTAATAAATATAAATTTCAAAAGTTCAGTTTGTGGATTATAGTGGCTTTTCCCCCCATAACCTCCTGCCCACCCACAACCATCCCATCTCCCACACCCTCTCCCATCCCATTCTTCATCACGACTCATTTTCAATTGTCTTTATATACAGAAGGTCAACTTAGTATATACTAAGTAAAGATTTCAACAGACTGCACCCACAGAAACACAAATTATAAATTACTGTTTGGATACTAGTTTTACCATTAATTCGCATAGTACGACACATTAAGGACAGAGATCCTACATGAGGAGTAAGTGCACAGTGACTCCTGATGTTAATTTAACAACTGACACTCTTGTTTATGACATCAGTAATCATCCAAGGCTCTTGTCATGAGCTGCCAAGGCTATGGAAGCCTCTTGAGTTTGCCAACTCCAATCTTATTTAGACAAGGCCATATTCAAAGTGGAAGTTCTCTCCTCCCTTCAGAGAAAGCTACCTCCTTCTTTGATGACCTGTTCTTTCCACTGGGATCTCACTTGCAGATATCTTCATTTAGGTCATTTTTTTTTTTTTTTTGCCACAGTGTCTTGGCTTTCCATGCCTGAAATACTCTCATGGGCTCTTCAGCCAGATCCGAATACCTGATTCTGAGGCCAGAGCGTTTTTTTAGGACATCTGCCATTCTATGAGTCTGCTGTGTATCCCGCTTCCCATGTTGGATCGTTCTCTCCTTTTTAATTCTATCAGTTAGTATTAGCAGACACTAGTCTTGTTTATGTGATCCCTTTGACACCTAATCCTATCATTATGATCAATTATGAACTTAAACTGATCACTTTGACTAGTAAGATGGCATTGGTACATGTCACCTTGATGGGATTGAATTGGAATCCCTTGACACGTTTCTAGCTCTACCATTAGGGGTAAGTCTGATTGAGCATGTGCCAAACTGTACATCTCCTCTCTCTCTTATTCCCACTCTTATATTTAACAGGGATCATTTTTCAGTTAAATTTAAAGGCCTAAGAATAATTGTGTGTTAATTAAATAGTTCAACCAATGGTATTAGGTAGAACAAAAAAATACTAAAGGGAATAAAATAGTAAGTTGTTTCTTGACAGGACAAGGACTGATCAAGTCATTATTTCTCATAGTGTTCATTTCACTTCTACAGGTTTCCTTTTAGGTGCTCAGTTAGTTGTCACAGAGCAGGGAGAACATGTGATATTTGTCCCTTCGGAACTGTTTAGCTCCAAAATATTAAATCCATTTAAAATTATTTAATATTCACATAGTTTTCTTTGATATACAAAAATAATGACTACTAATTAGCAAATAATTGGGGTAAAAAGTAAAAGTCATACATGTTGAGTTGTATAGAAATCCTTACCTAAATGTTTCTGAGATGAATGTCTTGATTTACCCCAAATTTCATCTTCCAATCCTAACTACATCTAAAATCTTACCACTAACTAAATCTCAGTGAGCAAATTCAGAAGTTAAAAGCCTCACATTAGGCCGGCACCATGGCTCAACAGGCTAATCCTCCGCCTTGCGGCGCCGGCACACCGGGTTCTAGTCCCAGTTGGGGCGCTGGATTCTGTCCCAGTTGCCCCTCTTCCAGTCCAGCTCTCTGCTGTGGCCTGGGAGTGCAGAGGAGGATGGCCCAAGTGATTGGGCCCTGCACCCCATGGGAGACCAGGAGAAGCACCTGGCTCCTGCCATCAGATCAGCGCACCGGCCGTGGCGGCCATTGGAGGGTGAACCAATGGCAAAGGAAGACCTTTCTCTCTGTCTCTCTCTCTCTCACTGTCCACTCTGCCTGTCAAAAATAAAATAAATAAATAAATAAATAAATAAATAAATATTTTTTAAAAAGAAAAATAAATGAATCTTTTAAAAAAAGCTTCACATTATCAAACTTATTAGGCAATTATCTTCATTTTATTTACTCCTTAAATATCTAGACACTGAGAAACACAGAGGACAAGAATATAGGTACATATGAGAATTCAAACAGATACTTCTTTGAGAATCAATGCCAGAAAGAAAATCTCCAACATTTACTGTCAATGTAAACCATGCTGCGTATGTGAGGTATCAGGAAGCACTACCACCAAAGATTTTAATAATACACACAAACAGAACATTCCTAATGCTGAGTTGACTCATCTCCATGTTTTCAGGGCCATTAGAGCAAGCGCTCCTCATGATAAACTTGCCAGATCAGAAGAAAGCCCATAAGGAGAGATTTCACGGTGGATATCGAAAACATTCATTGAACTGAAAATACATATGGAGTGATTAAATGGGTTAATTTCCACTAAGAGTCAAAATGAATCTGAATTTCCTGCTCTGTGCATGAAAGAACTCTTTCTGAATCTTAAAGCTTTAACAAACAGTCTCTGCATGGCCTCCTTCATTTCTTTATTTCTAAATGTATAAATGATAGGATTCATAAAAGGGGTGATAAGGGCATCAAAAATAGCTAAAAATTTGTCTATGGGTAAGGTAGGGAATGGCCACACATACACAATAATGCAAGGTCCAAAGAAAAAAACCACAACAGTAACGTGAGCTGAGAGTGTGGAGAGGGCCTTGGAGCAACTACCTGAAGAGTGCTTACGAACCGTGACCAGGATGAAGATGTAAGACGCAATCAAGATGAAGAAGGTGCCCATGGAGATGAAACCACTGTTGGCAGTGACCAGAAACTCCAGCCTGTATGTGTCTGTGCACGCAAGTTTGATGAACCGAGGAAAATCACAATAAAAGCTATCCATTTGGTTGCTGCCACAGAAGGGGAGGTTCACCACAAAAGCCAGTTGGGCCACAGCGTGGATGAGCCCAATGGTCCAAGCAACAGCCAAGAGAGAAATGCACACTCTGAGGCTCATGATGGTCAGGTAGTGGAGGGGCCTACAGATAGCCACGTATCGGTCATAGGCCATGACTATCAACAGCACCATCTCTGTCCCCCCAACAGTGTGAATGAAGAACATCTGAGTGATGCACCCTTTCAAGGAGATGGCTTTGTGTTTTCTGAAAAGGTCGTAGATCATCTTTGGGGTTGCAATGC
This sequence comes from Lepus europaeus, assembly GCF_033115175.1. Classification (NCBI taxonomy): domain Eukaryota; kingdom Metazoa; phylum Chordata; class Mammalia; order Lagomorpha; family Leporidae; genus Lepus; species Lepus europaeus. The sequence goes on from NC_084837.1 coordinate 54,747,255, forward strand.
TGCAAACACCTGTATCAATGAATGAGAGATTCGCCAGCAGGAAATACATTGGGGAATGTAAGTGATGGTCTGAGATGATTGTGAGCACAATGAGAAGGTTCCCCAGCATACTTGCTATATAAAATGTTGTGAAAAACAGGAAGAGGAGAATCTGAATCTCCCAAGAACTGGTGAGTCCCAGCAACAAGAACTCAGACACCATTGAGAGATTTCCTCCATCCATCAACTTCATATGTAAGCTCACCCTGAACACAGAGAGAAAAAACAAGTTTTAATTTCAAGAGTCATCCTAGCTGTAGAATGATGATTCAACGTTAAAAGCTAAAGATTAGATTGCCATGTCACATAGGGTTTACATGGTACAAAACTCAGAGAATCATCCCCAGAATTTTTTCCATGTCTAGACCTTTGGTATTTAATTCTGTAGTCTCAAATTTAGTTGGCTCTAGTGCACAATGAAGAAGGAAGATGTAAACAAAGGCTTGTAAGATTTTAAGAAGAGGTATTTCAGAAGGTAGGAAAGACTGATATTTCCTAATTTCTACATGCAAAATGCCACAGGATACAAATGTAATAAAATGAAGAAGTTATCTATTTTTGTATGCTATATGTAGCCACATTTTCTGTAGCTTTTTACTGAAATGTTCTGAGTTTCTAGGTTTACCAAATTGTCATCAGCAAAAAAAGTAAATTTTTTTTAATTTTTGCTCCTTTGGAAATCCTATTCCTGAGAATTTACCCATTCAAAATGAAATTGACAGATGAAAGAATTATCTGTAGCCCCAAGTTCACCGCAGCTCAATTCATAATAGCTAAGCTATGGAATCTACCCAGATATCCATCAACTGATAACTGGATAAAGAAATTATGGTATATTACACTATAGAATACTACTCAGTGATTTAAAAAATGAAATCCTGTCTTTTTCAACAAAATGGATGCAACTAGAAACCACTATACTTAGTGAAATAAACGTGTCCCAAAAAGACAAATATTGTATGTTTTCCTTAATTTGCAGTAACTAACAAAGTACCTAAATTATAATGTATTGGAGTGAAATTGACATTTTGAGATTCAATGATCATTTACAGCCCTTGTCTCTACCTTTGAGGAAGAGTGTTGTTTTCTTTATACTATTTTGAACTCATTTTTAGTGTAAGATTAATCCTATGAGTATAAAGTAAACTTAAAGTAAATAATTATAAAAACTAAGAGAGTAATAAAAGAGAAAGGAAACCAAAAGGGTTGAAGCGTGAGAGAAAAGGTAGGGTGATAAGTATCGCTATGAAATTTGTATACCTCAATTAAATTTTTTTACAATTGCTGCTTTAAGATGGTATTCACTTCATTACTCCCTTATTAACATGGAAGTCCTACTATGCTTTTCTATTATTTCCATGGTTACCATCCCTTCTCCATTGACATATTTCTTTTTTTTGTTTGTTTTTTTGTTTTTTTAGTAAACTTCAAAGAATTTATTTCAACTTCACTCACTCATATTTCTTGGAAAAAAAAGGCAGAGTGGATAGTGAGAGAGAGAGACAGAAAGAAAGGTCTTCCTTTCGCCGTTGGTTCACCCTCCAATGGCCGCTGAGGCCGGCGCATCTCGCCGATCCGAAGCCAGGAGCCAGGTGCTTTTCCTGGTCTCCCATGCAGGTGCAGGGCCCAGGGACTTGGGCCATCCTCCACTGCCTTCCCGGCCCATAGCAGAGAGCTGGCCTGGAAGAGGGGCAACCGGGATAGAATCCGGCGCCCCAACCGGGACTAGAACCCGGTGTGCTGGCGCCGCAAGGTGGAGGATTAGCCTGTTAAGCCACGGTGCCGGCCTGACATATTTCTTTACTCCTATTTTACAGTAAGATAATAGCTATTTCCCCTATCAAAATGTTTTATTTCCTTCCTATTTTCTATCAATGCCAACTAAGATAAAACCTTAAGAATACTCCCACCTTCCTTTTTAAATTAATTTAGTTCCTAATTATCCTTCTAAAAGTACTATTGGTTTTACACATTATGCCTATTGAATCTATCCTATTGGCTTTTCTTTCATGAATTATATCTCATTTGCTTTATTATTTATTTATTATACCTGCTTTCAAATATCTTTTACTTCACGTCTTCTAGACTCAAATTTGAGTTTCAAGATTATCATTCTCTTTTTAAATTCATCTTCTGAATTGTTCAGATCCAGAAGGTCTTAAATCTCATTACATGCTACTATTCTATTTTGTTGAGATTAGCATCTGCTTCTTCTCACAGCCTGTAACAAAGATCATTTATACAGACACACACACACACACACACATACACACACAAACTAGTACCATTCAAAAAATGTTAAATGGATCTTATTGCTTCTAGAATTATAAAATTTTAATCTAAAAAATGCACTGCTATAAATTGGCTCCATATAGTATTTCCAGTGTCCAATCTCTACATATTCCTACATTTAAGATATATTTCATCCCCCATAATAGTATCTGCTTCACTGTCCATCAATGACCTGTTCCTTAACAGTTCTTTGCAGTCTTGACAATTGTTCCCTCTCCCTGGCCAAACTGGTCTCAGGAGAATCACCAAAATCTGGTAGAAGCTAAATCTTCATCCTCATAACCTCTCTTCTCACTGCTCATTATTTCCTACTTTGAGAAACATTCCAAACAGAAGGTGCAAAGGCATTGTCATCTTTGGCTATTGGCAATATATATTCCACAGGCTGGACCTAAAGAAGATATTTCTTCAAAGTATTCTAACTAGAGTCATTAACTTAAGGAAAAACATAAATGACCATAGCTGAGAGACTACAGGGAAGATCATGCCTATTGCCTTCCTATTTTTTATCAATGCCAACTAAGATAAAACCTTAAGAATATTCCCACTTCCCTGTTTAAATTAATTTAGTTTTTTATTATCCTTCTGAAAGGACTATTGTATAGTGCACAACTTAACTTTAAATATGCAAATGTATGAGTTCTAAAACCTGCTTTCGCATTCTCTTGAGTGATTCATAAATGGTTTAAATGGTTTCCTTCACCCCTCTCGAAACCCTCAGATATAATTAACTTATGATGGTTATTTAACACTATTAACTTCTGCTAAATCCTCAGGAGAGATGAAATCATTATTATCTACCAGATACTGATCTCTGTACTTGTGAAGTCATTTCAAAGGAGCTATCACCTGAATCTACTGGTCAACAGCCCAGCTGCATGATTTTTTCCTGAGAGGCAGAGAAACAGAGAGAATGAAAAATCCACACAGAAGACAGCTCCTATCTGCTGGCTCAATCCCCAAATGCCCCCAAAAGCCACAGCTGGACCAGGACTGAAGCCAAAGGCAAGCGCAAAAAAAAAATTAACCTTGGTCTTCCTTGTATGTGGCAGGAACCAGACTACTTGGACATGACCTCGGCCTCTAAGGGTCTGCATTAGCAGAAAGCTGCACTCAGGAGCAGGAGCACTGTAATGTGAACATGGACATTTTAACCAGCATCTCAACCACTAGACCAAACATAACCCCAGCCACATAATTTTTTTAAGTAACAATTCACTTCTCCTTAGTTTATGATATATAAAATAATTAAAATTTTATTATTAGTGATACCTCCTGTCTCAAATCATTTTAATATGTTAGTGGTTCTTCTCTGACCAAGTTCACTAGCTACACATGATTTTCTTAATGTGCTAATAAATCTGCATTATGAAACTTTATAAGGGCATGTCTAACTATAAATATAATCTAATTATTTCCTAAGTCATATTTCTCTTAGTTCTGATCTCATATTGGCCTTCAAAACATTAATATTATAACACAGTTGTATTATATCCTCTAAAAATCAACATATCATACATTGGAAACCTAAGGGCCTGTTTGCACTATGAGTTATAAAATCATCTAAATTGATAATGTGGGACCAGTGCTGTAGTGTAGCAGGCAAAGCTGCCACCTGCAGTACCAGCATCCCATATGGGCACCAGTTCTTGACCTGGCTGCTTCACTTCCAACCCAGCTCTCTGGTATGGCCTGGGAAAGCAGCAGAAGATGGCTGAAGTCCTTGAGCCCCTGCATCCATATGGGAGAACTGGAAGAAGCTTTTGGCTCCTGGCTTCGGATCTGCCATTGTAGCCAGCTGGAGAGTGAACCAGCAGATGGAAAACTTCCCTCTCTCTCTGCCTCTCCTTCTCTCTGTGTGTTAATTCTCTTAAATAAATAATAAAAATAAATCTTTAAAAAAATAAATGTTCCCATTCTCTGACATAATTGCAATTAAGAGAACTTCTTTATGTTCTTTCCTACTATAAATGCTGCTGTTTATTTGTTATTTTTTATTCATCATTTTCTCCAGTATAGAAATATCAAAAATTATAACATTAATTTTCCATTTCCCTAGAAATCTACAGTCTCTAAAAATTTTTGTATCTTTCCTGAAAAATAGCTGAAGAAGAATGTAGAAAAGATAATATGATTCATATTTTGCAGATTAGAGGACTCAGAGAAGTTAAATGATTCACCTGATTTTGCATAGTGAAATATCAAAACAAACCCAAGTCTTGCAATTACTTTTCAATGCAAGTGAGTGAAAAAAGACCTTAAAAAATATCAAAATTTTATGAAAGGACTATGGGTGATTATCTTCTTTTCTTTCAAGTTTTACTTATAAATTTTCTATTGGGCACATGCATTTCTCTTCAAAGAAAAATATTAAAAGACAAATTGGTTCCAGCTAACAAGTGTTCTTTATTACACTGTTCTGTAAATCAAAGACAACCTAAAGTCAAGGATAATTTTCAGGGACATGAGAAAGTATCTCTAACTCTCAGAGTACCTGAATTTCATGGGAGGTAAAATTATCCCTTTGTGTCTTCACCTCATCTTTAGTTCCTCTACTGTCTCTTGTCATACTGCCATCCACTCTTACTCAGGTATCTTCTACCTTCCCACCACCCTCTGACTGTCTGAAGTCCTCTTCTGTATCATTCTTTCACAGATATAGTCTTCTCCAAGTTCTTAGCCCATAGAATTATCCTTTCTGGATCCTTTCCAATTAAACTGCTTATATATTGAGACAGTTCAATATAGGAGTTATGAGAAAAATCAGTACAGTCACCTGATTTTATATAAAACAGACTCATCAAATTTATATTTTAGTCACAGATATTCCTAAGCAATTAGGAATTGGTTCCCAACTGCTTCCCAACTATTCCAGGCTACTACAACACTCCAATTCTCACACTGCCCTCCTTGCACACCAAGGAGGAAATCAACAACTCAAATTCCAAAATATTGCCTGTACTTAATTTAGCTCCCTCTGGTAAAATTCACACATCAAAATCCAATTTACAGTATTTCATCCTTCAATGTTGCTTAGATTAAAAAAAAAAAAAGTTGGATCTTCTCTGAGCCCTAGAAATGACTCGTGATCAATGAGGAAAATTTCATTAATCTTGCTGCCAAGTAAATGCAATGAAAACCAAAACTCTCTTACCTGAGTTATTAGATTAAAGAATCTAATCAATTCTTATCATATGGTGGATCAATCCCCCAAAATTTTGCCAGAAGATAAACAGCTTCAATCACATGCAAACTAGCATTTCTAAAAAGAAAGATAAGAATTCACTGGACAAATGCTGAAAGCAAAATGACAGAAATTGAAACTCTTTAGGCCAGTGCCGTGGCTCAATAGGCTAATCCTCCACTTTGCGGCGCCGGCACACCAGGTTCTAGTCCCGGTCGGGGCTCCAGATTCTATCCCGGTTGCCCCTCTTCCAGGCCAGCTCTCTGCTATGGCCCGGGAGTGCAGTGGAGGATGGCCCAAGTGCTTGGGCCCTGCACCGCATGGGAGACCAGGAAAAGCACCTGGCTCCTGGCTTCGGATCAGCACAATGCGCCGGCCGCAGCGTGCCGGCCGTGGCGGCCATTGGAGGGTGAACCAGCGGCAAAAAGGAAGACCTTTCTCTCTGTCTCTCTCTCACTGTCCACTCTGCCTGTCAAAAAAAAAGAAACTGTTTATAAAACAGGAATTGAAAGCTTCAGAATTTATCTGCCATGAAAAACTAGAAGAGAATGCAGAATAGGGTTACAGCAAAGAACAGAAAGAATGAAATATCATGCTGATTCATCCTCCCAGAATATCATCTTCTAGTCAAAATTCCACCCTGCTTTCGAGGGTGTTTAGTCTTTACTTCTCCCAAAAAAATCTCCCTTAGTATCATTAGTAAAATCCATAACTGCCTCATCTTCATACACTTCTTTCTCCATACCTTGTCCAGAATACATACACAAAAAAAAGTCAAATAATAATTAAACTGCAGATTATATAAAAGGAGAAATAATTACTGAGCAAATGACTGGAGATATCAACTATCCCAGGAGATGTTGGATGAATGTCCAGTCTGCTAAACTGTCAAACATTGCCTTTACATACATTTTACATGATAGTACTTGAAGCACATGTATTTTTCTAGAATCCAAGAAGCATCTCACGTTCTGACAGAGATTGTAACTGTTTCCAAAACAAAGAGGCTGATGCTGTTTTTCTCAAGTAAATCAGATTCTAATTAGGAACCTTGGTACTGGTGATCAATGATACTACTGAGTCAAGGGAACAGCTTGTCCTTCCTTGATTAGATTTTCCTGGGAATTATACCTCAGAGTCCCACTGATTTTCACCCAGGGAATAAAAAGGACAAGGGAACAGAAGAAAGAAATATATCTAAATTTAGCAATTTCGATTTTCTACATGCTTTGCAGCCCCACAAGGCTCAAAACATAGGACCACAGAATACAGAAATCTTATATCAGACGGCACTGTCAAGTTAAAAGTGTGGGGCATAGCAGATTAAGCCACCTGCAACACCAGCATCCCATGTGAGTGCCAGTTTGAGTACTGGCTGCTCTATTTCTGATCCAGCTCCCTGCTAGTGGGCTGGGAAGGCAAAGGAGGATTGCCCAACTCTTTGGACCCCTGCACCCACGTAGGAGACCTGGAGAAAGCTCCTGGCTCCTTGCTTTAGCCTGGCCATGCCTGGCTGTTGTGTCCATTTGGGGAGTAAACCAGAAAATGGAAGGGATTCTCTCTCTCTCTCTCTCTCTTTCTCTCTCTGTCTCTCTCTCTCTCTCTTTCTCTCTCTCTCCTTTTCTCTCTTCCCCTTTCTTTCTCTCTCTCTCTTCCCCCTTCCCTATAGTAGAATTATGTCAGAAAGTTTTTAAATAAGTAAATCTCTTTCACAAAAGCCTTCCTTCACCAACTGTACGGGCATCTTTTTTTTTTCTTTTTTGACAGGCAGAGTTAAACAGTGAGAGAAAGAGACAGAGAGAAAGGTCTTCCTTTTTCCGTTGGTTCACCCCGCAAATGGCCGCTACACGTTGCACTGATCTGAAGCCAAGAGCCAGGTGCTTCCTCCTGGTCGCCCATGCAGGTGCAGAGCCCAAGCACCTGGGCCATCCTCCACTGCCTTCCCAGGCCACAGCAGAGAGCTGGACTGGAAGAGGAGCAACCGGGACAGAATCCGGCACCCCAACCAGGACTAGAACCCAGGGTGCTGGCGCTGCAAGCGGAGGATTAGCCTAGTGAGCCGCAGCGCCGGCCCCTTCACCAATTTTAATAAGAGGTCTTCACAATGGTATTTCATAATCATGACCTTTCCCACTGAAGTGGAGCAGCCAGGAATTGAACCGGCACCCATATGGGATGCCAGCACTGCAGGCAGCAGCTTTACCCACTACATCACAGTGCCAGCCCCAGTAAACTTAATTTTCTATGCTTGTACTCAAAAGTTCCATTCTGTGACCTGAAATTCTTTGCAGCCACTCCATGCTATGATATAGACCAGAATTGTCATTTCTTAAAGGTCACCATGTATGTCAGATATAAAAGAGTTTACAAGTTTTACCAAAATGTGAAATCAAAATACCCAAGATATAATACAAACATCAAGATTTCATCAACTCTATACAAGAAATATGAAGAGAAAAGAAGTCCAACCCCCATACAGGAGGTGGTTCCTGAGAACAGGCACATCATCGACGCACATTAAGGAAAGGCTTTGTGCGGGAGACTCTGGAGGGAAGAGAAGGCTCAATGCCCAGAGACTAATTAGGAGGTGAGGAATAAAACAAAGGATAAGCCACTGAAAAGGGAAAGGAAGGGACAAGTAAATGCAATATTGAAAAGAAGAGTAGGTTGGATTATAGTGGATGGGAGCAGAATGTAGGTGTATCTTCCAGAGTCCTATCCTGAAAAGACTGGATGGCACCCTCAATTTAGGGAAGAAATGCAGAAGAAACAGTTTCAAGGGAAAGAGCAATAAGTTACATAAAACTTATATGTGGAATTTCTCTTTCAGTTATGTCATTTGGAGTTCAACAGAGAATTCAGGACCAGTATTTGAAATTTGGAAGGATATTTCAAGACATGCAATACTTAGGATAAAATATTTAACACTAAAGGCAAGAACAACAATAGTTGCTACCACAACTATCCCCAAACTTGAAAAGTTTTAACCTTTTAGCTAAGAGTCAGTAGCAGATTTGCACAGGGGAAAGGGAATGCTTTGTCAGAAATATTAATTTCTGCTTTTTGCCTTATTCTTTTATTAACAATCTATTGCAACCATCACAAGGATTGCTAGAACTCAGGAGTGGACCGACAGTTTCCTAACACATTGTATAACCCACCTTTAAATAACAGTGTGTTCATGTGACACATGCCCACATTCATTTCATAACTCAGAGAGAATAGGGAGATAACGCTTTGAATACTTACTAACACTATTTATAAATACTATATTTATTAATTATTACATATATCATATGGATGGGTTAATATACAGATCTGCACATGCTCACGCAGACTTACCCCTAATGGTAGAGCTAGAAATGTGCCAGGGGATTCCAATTCAATCCCATCAAGGTGGCATGTACCAATGCCATCTTACTTGTTAAAGTGATCAGTTCAAGTTCATAATTGATCAAAAAGATAAGATTAAGTGTCAAAGGGATTATATAAATAAGATCAGTGCCTGAAAATAATAATTGATAGAATTAAAAAGGAAAGAATGATCCTACATGGGAAGCAGGATATGCAGCAGACTCATAGAATGGCAAATGCCCTAAACAGCACTCTGGCCTCAGAATCAGCCCTTAAAGCATTTGGATCTGGATGAAAAGCCCATGAGAGTTTCACAGGCATGGGAAGCTAAGACACTGTGGCAAAAAAAAATGACCTAAATGAAAGATCTCTGTGAGATCCCAGAGGAAAGAACGGACCATCAAAGAAGGAGGTACCTTTCTCTGAAGGAAGGAGAAAGCTTCCACTTTGAATATGGCCTTGTCTAAATAAGATCGGAGTTGGCAAACTCAAGAGGCTTCCATAGCCTTGGCAGCTCATGACAAGAGCCTCGGGTGATTATTGACATCATAAATAAGAGTGTCAATTGTTAAATCAACAACAGGAGTCACTGTGCACTTACTCCTCATGTAGGATCTCTGTCCTTAATGTGTCGTACTATGCAAATTAACGGTAAAACTAGTATCCAAACAGTACTTTATACTTTGTGTGTCTCTGTGGGTGCAGTCTGTTGAAATCTTTACTTAGTATATACTAAGTTGACCTTCTGTATATAAAGACAATTGAAAATGAGTCGTGATGAAGAATGGGATGGGAGAGGGAGTGGGAGATGGGATGGTTGTGGGTGGGAGGGAGGTTATGGAGAGTAAAAGCCACTATAATTCAAAAGTTGTACTTTGGAAATTTATATTTATTAAATAAAAGTTAAAAAAGAAAATTATAATTATTCTTTATAAATTTCTAACTCTTTCTGTATAGACAGTTTTTTTAAAAAGATTTATATATTTATTTGAAAGGCAGAATTACAGACAGAAGGAGATGCAGAAGCAGGGGGAGAGAGGGAGAGAGATTTTCCACCCACTGGTTCAATCCCCAGATGACCCCAATGGACAGGGATGGGCCATGCTGAAGCTTGGAGCCAAGAGCTTCTTCTGGGTCTCCCATGTGGGTGCAGGGGCCCAAGCATTTGGGCCATCTTCCACTACTTTCCCAGGCACATTAGAAGGAAACTAGATCAGAAGTGGTGCAGCCAGGACTGCAACCAGTGCCCATATGGGATGTTGGCACTGCAGGCAGCAGCTTTACCTGCTACACCACAGTGCCAGCCCCTATAGACAGTTTTATAAAAGAATTTTAATTTCTACACTTTATACTTGTTTTTACTTAGGCATACATCGGGTTCACATGAAACGTAAGACTTTGAATTTTTATTCATTTATTTGTAAATCAATGCCTTGCTTTTTTAACTCCATATTAAACTCCTGAGGCATCTCTATGATATACTCCAGTTTCATCTTCCAAATCTAGTAAAATCTCAAAACCTTAACTAGCTAGTACTAACTAAAACTGAGTGAGCAAATTCAGAAGATAAAAGCTTCAAATTCTCAAAGCTGCCTATGTAATTATCTTCATTTTGTTTATTTCTCCACATATAAAGATGCTGAGAAACTAAGAGGGCGTGAATACAGGTACACAGGTGAATTAGAAGAGATATGTCTCAGAGGCCCAGTGTCACAGAGTAGTGTCTAACATTTGATGTTAGACATTTGATGGGAAACATGACTAGTATTCGAGATTACAGCCAACACCATCAACAAAGTCTTCAATACTAAAGACACAAATGACACTTCAAGGTAATATTCACTCCTCAAGGTTACCAAGGGTTCCCTATGATGAATGCACCAGATAAGAAGAGACTTCACAGACAGATTTCACAGTGGATACTGAAAACATTAGCTAAACTGAAAACATGCATGAACTGTTTAGTTAAAGGCATTAATTTCCAAGAAGACTCAAGATGACACTGAATTTCTTGCAGCATGCGTGAAAGAACTCTTCCCAAAATACAAAGCCTTAACAAACACCCTCTGCATGGCCTCCTTCATCTTCTTATTTCTAAATGTATAAATGACAGGATTCATAAAAGGGATGATAACAACATTAAAAATAGCTAAAAATTTGTCTATGGGTAAGGTAGGGAATGGCCACACATACACAATAATGCAAGGTCCAAAGAAAAAAACCACAACAGTAACGTGAGCTGAGAGTGTGGAGAGGGCCTTGGAGCAACTACCTGAAGAGTGCTTACGAACCGTGACCAGGATGAAGATGTAAGACGCAATCAAGATGAAGAAGGTGCCCATGGAGATGAAACCACTGTTGGCAGTGACCAGAAACTCCAGCCTGTATGTGTCTGTGCACGCAAGTTTGATGAACCGAGGAAAATCACAATAAAAGCTATCCATTTGGTTGCTGCCACAGAAGGGGAGGTTCACCACAAAAGCCAGTTGGGCCACAGCGTGGATGAGCCCAATGGTCCAAGCAACAGCCAAGAGAGAAATGCACACTCTGAGGCTCATGATGGTCAGGTAGTGGAGGGGCCTACAGATAGCCACGTATCGGTCATAGGCCATGACTATCAACAGCACCATCTCTGTCCCCCCAACAGTGTGAATGAAGAACATCTGAGTGATGCACCCTTTCAAGGAGATGGCTTTGTGTTTTCTGAAAAGGTCGTAGATCATCTTTGGGGTTGCAATGCTGCAAACACCTGTATCAATGAATGAGAGATTCGCCAGCAGGAAATACATTGGGGAATGTAAGTGATGGTCTGAGATGATTGTGAGCACAATGAGAAGGTTCCCCAGCATACTTGCTATATAAAATGTTGTGAAAAACAGGAAGAGGAGAATCTGAATCTCCCAAGAACCGGTGAGGCCCAGCAACAAGAACTCAGACACCATTGAGTGATTTCCTCCATCCATCAACGTCATATGCAAGTTCAACCTGAAGTTACCTAAACAACACACGAGAGGAAAAAACAAAATATTTTAATTGAAAGAGACATACTGGCTATAGAATAATGATGGCCCAAATGTCAAAACTGCTTGAACTGGTGTGGTGAGATGGGAAAGAAAACATATCAACGGATATCACAGAAATAAAAAAGAATCATCAGGAATTACTACAAAGCTGTATACCAAAAAAAAAAAAAAAAAGCTGTATACCAACAAATTGAGAAACTTAGAAGAAATGGATAGATTCCTGGACATATATACCTACCTAAATTGAGCCATGAAGACACAGAACACCTAAAGAGACCAATAAACAAAATGAAGATTGAATCAGTAATAAAGAACCTTCCAACAAAAAAGGCCCAGGCCCTCATGTCTTTACGGCTGAATTCTATCAGACATCTAAAGAAGAACTAACTCAAATTCTTCTCAAGCTATTCAAAACAATTGAAATGGAGGGAATCTTCCCAAACTCCTTCTATGAAACTTGAATCACCTTAATTCCTATGCAAGAAAAAGATAAGACAAAGAAAGAGAGCTATAAACGAATATCCCTGATGAATGTAGACTCAAAAATCCTCAACAAAATATTAGCCAACTGAATCCAACAACACATCAGAAAGATCATCCACCCAGATCAAGTGGAATTTATCCCTGGTATACAGCATTGGTTCAACATCTGAAAGTCAATAAATGTGATTAACCTCATTAATGAGCAGAAGTCCAAAAACCATATGATTATCCCATCAGATGGATAGAAAACATTTGATAAAATTCAACACCTTTTTTTTTTTTTTTTTTTTTTTTGGACAGGCAGAGTGGATAGTGAGAGAGAGACAGAGAGAAAGGTCTTCCTTTTCGCCGTTGGTTCACCTTCCAATGGTCGCTGCAGCCGGCGCATCGCGCTGATCCAAAGCCAGGAGCCAGGTGCTTCTCCTGGTCTCCCATGCAGGTGCAGGGCCCAAGCACCTGGGCCATCCTCCACTGCACTCCCGGGACACAGCAAAGAGCTGACCTGGAAGGGGAGCGACCAGGACAGAATCCGGCGCCCCGACCGGGATTAGAACCCGGTGTGCCGGTGCTGCAAGGTGGAGGATTAGCCTGTTAAGCCACGGCGCTGGCCAACACCCTTTTAAGATGAAAATCTTAAGCACATTGGGTATAGAAGGAGCATTCCTCAGCATAATCAAAGCAATTTATAACAAACCCACATCCAACATCCTACTGAATGGGAAAAAATTGGAGGCATTCCCATTAAGATCTGGCTCCAGGCCAGCACCGTGGCTCAATAGGCTAATCCTCCACCTTGAGGTGCCGGCACCCCCGGGTTCTAGTCCCGGTTGGGGCGCAGGATTCTGTCCCGGTTGCTCCTTCTTCCTGTCCAGCTCTCTGCTGTGACCCGGGAGTGCAGTGGACGATGGCCCAAGTGCTTAGGCCCTGCACCTGCATGGGAGACCAGGAGAAGCACCTGGCTCCTGCCATCGGATCAGTGCGGTGTGCCGGCCGCAGCGCACCAGCCACAGAGGCCATTGCGGGGTGAACCAACGGAAAAGGAAGACCTTTCTCTCTGTCTCTCTCTCTCACTGTCCACTCTGCCTGTCAAAAACAAAAACAAAAAGAAAGAAAAAAGATCTGGCTCCCGAAAAAGATGCCCACTCTCACCGTTGCTATTTAATTTAATCCTGGAAGCTTTAGCCAGAGCAATCAAGCAAGAAAAAGAAACCAAAGGGATACAAAATTGGATACAAACTATCCCTATTTACTGATGATATAATTCTATACATAGGAAACCCGAAAGACTCCACAAACAGACTACTGAAACTCATAAAAGAGATTGGTAAAGTAGCTGGCTATAACATCAACACACAAAAAAAATCAATAGCTTTTGTACACACAGATAATTATATAGCTGAGAAAGAATTTCTAAGATCAATCCCATTCATAATAACTACAAAAATTACAAAAATATTTAAATACCTTGGAATAAAATTAACCAAGGATGTCAAAGATCTCTTCAATGAAAATCACAAAACATTAAACAATGCAATAGAAGACATAAAAAAAAGTAAAAACATTCCCTGTTCATAGATTGGAAGAATCAATATCTCCAAAATGTCCATACTATCAAAAGCAATTTATAGATTCAATGTGATCTCAATCAAAATACCAACAACAGATATGGAAAAAATTGGTGAACTCTCAACTTGGTGTAGGGCTAATCTTTTTTGGTTTTGTTTGTTTGTTAGTTTGTTTTTGACAGGCAGAGTGGACAGTGAGAGAGAGAGACAGAGAGAAAGGTCTTCCTTTACCATTGGTTCACCCTCCAATGGCCACTGCAGCCAGCGCACCGCACTGATCTGAAGGCAGGAGCCAGGTGCTCCATCCTGGTCTCCCATGGGGTGCAGGGCCCAAGCACTTGGGCCATCCTCCACTGCACTCCCAGGCTACAGCAGAGAGCTGGACTGGAAGAGGGGCAACTGGGACAGAATCCGGTGCCCCAACCGGGACTAGAATCCAGTGTGCTGGTGCCGCGGGTGGAGGATTAGCCTATTGAGCCACGGCGCCGGCCATGGGGCTAATCTTATGGGTATAAAAACTAACTGAAAATTGATCTCTATAAAAAATAAGAAAGGGAAGGGAAGTGGGAGAAGGAAGAAGCGTGGGCGTATGGGAGGGAGGGAGGTAAGGGAGAAGAAGCATCACGTTCCCAGATTTGCATATATTAAATGCATGAAGTTGAATTCCTTAAGCAAAATAAATTATTTTTAAAAACATAAAAATCAATTTGCAATATCCAGCATTTTAACTATAGTTTTCCTGCCAGATATGTTGAATACACAAATTCTTTCACACATGTTCATTCACTGCTACATAGTTTGGTTCTCCTGGAATATTTTTTTTTTTTTTTGACAGGCAGAGTGGACAGTGAGAGAGAGACAGAGAGAAAGGTCCTCCTTTTTGCCGTTGGTTCACCCTCCAATGGCCGCCGCGGTAGCGCGCTGCGGCCAGCGCACCGCACTGATCCAATGGCAGGAGCCAGGTGCTTCTCCTGGTCTCCCATGGGGTGCAGGGCCCAAGCACTTGGGCCATCCTCCACTGCACTCCCTGGCCACAGCAGAGAGCTGGCCTGGAAGAGGGGCAACCGGGACAGGATCCGTGCCCCGACCAGGACTAGAACCCGGTGTGCCGGCGCCGCAAGGCGGAGGGTTAGCCTAGTGAGCCGTGGCGCCGGCCTCTCCTGGAATATTTTCAAAGTGTAGCTATTGGATTACAGCTCTGAATTGTACTAATTTAGAATGGAAGCAGAGGCTTAGCTTGAATTAAGGGTTGTGCCCAGTTAATCATATTGTTGACGAAAAGGGTGCCAACTTTGGAAGAGGTACTCCATCCATCAATAAGCAAGTGTCTAAAAAAATAAAATCTTAAATGAGGTAATATTTTTTAAAAAAAATTTAAAGTTAAATTTTATTTCTTTTGGTTTAGAACTATTTATAAGACCCCAAGCTTCTATGATTTTTTTAATTCTTATCTTTTTGTTTAGTATGTATTAATAAGGGTAGTACTGTTTACTTAATTGTCTTGCTTATGTGTTAAAGCAAATAAGCCGGCCGGCGCCGCGGCTCACTAGGCTAATCCTCCGCCTTGCGGCGCCGGCACACCAGGTTCTAGTCCCGGTCGGGGCACCGATTCTGTCCCGGTTGCCCCTCTTCCAGGCCAGCTCTCTGCTGTGGCCCAGGAGTGCAGTGGAGGATGGCCCAAGTGCTTAGGCCTTGCACCCCATGGGAGACCAGGAGAAGCACCTGGCTCCTGCCATCGGATCAGCGCGGTGCGCCGGCCGCAGCGCGCCTACCGCGGCGGCCATTGGAGAGTGAACCAACGGCAAAAAGGAAGACCTTTCTCTCTGTCTGTCTCTCTCTCACTGTCCACTCTGCCTGTAAAAAAAAAAAAAAAAAAAAAAAAAAAGCAAATAAGCCATTGTAACCCATAAGCTGTACTTTGGAAATTTATATTCATTAAATAAAAGTTTAATAAAAAAATCTTATGAAATGTTTCAGTCAGATGAAAAACTCAAAATTCTGGAAAAAAATAAGAAATAGAAGTTCCCTAAATTCTCGTGGTAAATCTAATTCTCAGATTCCTCCTTTTGCCATTCCAGTTTTTCATCCTTCATCCACTATATATATAAGAACCCTTTTTAGGACCTTGCCTTGTTCTCTTCACCTAAAGGGCTCTCTTTGATACTACTATACCTTCCCCAAAAAGTTTGACCACCATGTGAAAGACAACATAAATTCTGAAAAGTCTATCATTTAGGCCGGCGCTGCGGCTCACTTGGCTAATCCTCTGCCTGTGGCGCCAGCACCCCGGGTTCTAGACCCAGTTGGGGCGCCGGATTCTGTCCCAATTGCTCCTCTTCCAGTCCAGCTCTCTGCTGTGGCCCGGGAAGGCAGTGGAGGATGGCCCAAGTGCTTGGGCCCTGCACCCGCATGGGAGACCAGGAGGAAGCACCTGGCTCCCAGCTTAGGATCGGCACAGCACTCCAGCCATAGCGGCCATTTGGGGGGTGAACCAACGGAAGGAAGACCTTTCTCTCTCTCTCTCTCTCTCTCACTGTCTAACTCTGCCTGTCAAAAAAAAAAAGATTACTCTTTCTAAGGAACATTTTTATTATATAAGTAGCAACACCAAAAAATGCTGAGTGGTTCTTAGTGCCTCCAAAAGTACTAATTCCTAATACAATCTATGCTGCTAGAATCTTGCTCCTTACTGTATTTCCAGTATTACTCCCCTGTATGCTCTTACATTTAAGCAACATTTCACAGGCTCCATGTGAGTGGCGGGATACAAATCATTTGAGCCCATCACTGCCTCTCAGGGTCTGCATTATCAGAAGCTGGATTCAGAAGCTAGAAGCCCAGATACTACACGTGGGCATCTTAACCACGGTCTCAACTACTGGACCCAACACCCACCCTAGTCATTTAATTTTTAAAACATATCTTCATCTCTCTTTAATTTATGATATCCAGAATAAACAAAATTTTTATTATTAATGACATCTCCCTTCTCAAACTTTAACATGCTAGTGATTCTTCTCTGACCATCTTCACTTCCTGTATATCATTTCCTTAATGTGCTAATGAGTCTGGGTTAAAAAACTTTAATAAAGACCAGTCTAATTACAAATAGAATTCAAATATTTCCTGAGTTTTGCAGGTAATATTTCTGTTAGTTCTGACTTCATACTGGATTTCAAAACATTATAATATAGATGAAATATATCTTCTGTGTAAATCAGGGTATCAGATGTTAGACTAGCATCAGGCATGATGATTACCTCTATGAGTTATAAAGTCAACTAAATTGAAAATATTGCCTTTCTCCGACATAATTGCAAATAAGACAATTTCTATGACCTCTTTCCTACCATAAATGCTGCTCTATACTTGTTTTCTTATTTAGTTATCATATCCTCTAGTATAGAAACACCACAATTTATAACATTAATTTGCTGCTCCATAGAAGTTTAACAAAAGTTTCAATTTTTTTTGTGGCAAGCAGCTGGTAAAGAGTGTAGGAAAGATGATATGATCCTTTTCACAGATTAGAAAAGAAGGACTCATATAAGTTAATTGAATTGCCTGATTTTGTACAATGAAGTAACAAATTCAAACCCAATTCTTGCAATTATTTTTTAAACACAAGTGAGTAAGAGAGTAGCTGAAAAAAGTGTGAAATTTTTATTTTATATTTATTTTTATTTATATGTATATCTTTTAATATATATTAAAAGACAAGTTGACATCAGCTCCCAAGTGTCTTCACGATACTGTTTTGTATGCCACGGACAACACTAAATCAAAGATAATTTTCAGGTGTTTAGAGTTCTGATACAGCAGGTTAAGCCACCACTGTAACACATACTTTGAGTCCTGGCTACTCTGCTTCTAATCCCACTCCCTGCCAATGTGCCTAGGACAGCAGAAAATAGTAGCCCAAGTACTTGCGCTCTTGCCTTCCATGTGGGAGACCCTGATGGAGTTTTATAGTTTCATCCCAGCCCAGCCCTGGATGTTGCACATATTTCGGGAATGAACCAGTGGCTGAAAAATCTCTCACTCATCTGTCTCTCCCTCTCCCTCTCTCTCTCTCTCTTTCTGTCTGGCTTTGAAACAAATCTTTAAAAAAAAGATAATTTTCAGGCTCATGGGGAAATATCTTGTACTGTCAACGTATCTGAATTTCATAGGTGACAAGGTGATTCTTTGACATCTACACCAGACCTCTTCCTATACCTTCTCTGTCATACTGCCATCAGGTGGTACTCAGGTGTGCCTCTGGTGGTCTGAAGTCCTCTTCATTTCACAGATGTAGTCTTCTCCAAGTTTCTAGCCTACAGAATTATCCTTTCTAGACCCCCCCCTCCAATTAAACTGTTCAGATGTTGATCTTAGGAGGAAAGCCATACAGTTCCCTGATTTTATATAAATTAGACTGCCATCATATTTTTATTTTAATTACAGATATTCCTAATGGTGCTATACTTCTTGACTATTCCAGGCTGCTACAACTCTCCAAGTCTCACCCTGCCTCCCTTGCACACCAAAAAGAAGGAAATCAACAATTTAGCACTCAGTTTCTAAAATGTTACCAGTATCTAATTTAGCCCTCCATGGCAAAATTTTCAAATGAGAATCCAGTTTACTGTATTTTGTTGCATGCTTTCATCAATGTTACTTAAATTTAGAGGGAAAAAAAAGGTGACTCTCCTCTGAGCCTTAGAAATGACTCATGCTCAATGATAAAAATTTCATTAATCTTGCTGCCAAATAAAAGCAATTAGAACCAGAACTCCCTCTTACCTGAGTTAGACCAAAGAATCTAATCGGTTCTCATCACATGATGGATCAATCTCCTCCAAATTTTGTGAGAAGATAAAAAGTTTCAATTACATGGAAACTAACATTTCTAAAAAGAAAGATAAGAATTGGAGTGATGCTGAGAACTAAATGACAGAAAATGAAAACATCACTTGGGAATGTATTTACCATGAAAAACTAAAAGAAAATGCAGAATATGAGTGCAAAAAAGGAGCATAAATTTTGAGGAAAAAACACATTGCTTCCTCCTCCTAAAACGTCATCTTCTGATCAAAATTCCACCTTTCATTCAACATTCTATTTACTGTTTTCTGCTCCCAAAAATGTCTTCCTTAATATCACTAGTAAAAATCTGTATCTTACTTATCTTTATACTCTTCTCCATGACTTGTCCAGAACAAATGGGCAAAATTGCAGATTAAATTAAAAGAGGGGAATAATTATTGAGCAATGATTGAAGATATCAACTATACCAAGAGATGTTGGATGAATGTCCAGTCTGCTAAACTGTCAAACATTTCTTTTACATATATTTTATATGATAGTTCTTGAAGCAGGAATATTCTTCTAGATTCTGAAAAGTATTTCACGTTCTGAATGACACTGCAAACTCCTCCAAAACAAAGAGGCTGATGTTGTTTTTCTCAAGTAAATCAGATTCTAATTAGGAACCTTGGTATTGGTGACCAATGATAGTGCAGAGTCAGGGGAACAGCCGGTCCTCCCTTGATTAGATTTTCCTGGGAATTATACCTCAGAGTCCACACTGATTTTTCACCCAGGGAATGAAAATACAAGGGAACAGTAGAAAGAAATGTACCTTCGGAGTACTTAAGGTAATGGTGCTTTAGATGGGTCTTTACTTTAAAATGAGAAAATAAAGAATCTGACTGGGAAATCCAACACTTTAAAATTCTTGAGAAGCAAAACTAGAAGGACAGAAAATAGCATCTCTATTCCAGTACTAAGTAGAGATTTCATGGAGGGAAAAAAAATCTTTTTGATGAGGACCAGGAGGTAACGGGAAATTAGAAACCATAGAACATCTGCTTCTTTAGCCATTTTGATTTTCCACATGCTTTGCAGCTCCATGAGGCTCAAACCCCAGGACCTTAAACTACAGAAATATTAGAGGGTACTGTCAAGCTAAAAGTGTGAATTACTGTAGTAGAAGAAGAATTGTGCCAGAAAGTTTCCCAATCAATGTAGCTTATCCATAAAAGTCTTCCTTTACCACATTTAATAAAAAGTTCTCTATTTTTTTCATAGTCTTGTGATCATTTTTATCTCTGTTTCTATTGTCATCATTCTTCAGATATTATTTTCTCACTTAACTGTTACAAAAAACTTAGTTGATCAACTCCAACATCACTGCCATCACCTGATCAGTAAAGGCAAGTAAGCAATGGTCCACAATGCACAGCACATAGTCAATACTCAATAAATATTCATTTTAGGAGGCAGGAGTTCACACAGTGATTGGTCACATTCCTTATCAGAATGCCTAGTTCCAGTCCTGAGTCCACTTCTAATCCAACTTCCTGTTAATGCATCCTGTGAGGCAGCATATGATAACTCAAGTATTTGGGTCCATGCCATTCACATGAGAGACCTTAATGGAGTTCCAGACTCCGGACTTTAGCCTGGCATAGTCCTGGCAATTGTAGACTTTGAGGAAGTGAAACAACAGGTGCAAGATCTCTTTCCCTCTGTCTCTGTGCCTATCTCTGTCTCTCTGCTTTTCAAATAAAACAAAAATAACTTTTAAATAAAAAATAAACATTTTTAAAAAGTAAATTGCCAGTAGTTTAAAGATGACTTTGTTTTAATTTACCCATTCTTTCTATTTTTCATGGCTAATAGAAAAATTTTAATTGCATAGGTGTATGTACCTCACATTATTTTGCCATTGTACAGCTCTGCTACAGCAGCTGAATTTTTTTTACTGTATTTTTTTAAATTTTACTTAGGGTATACAAATTTCAAGTATTTACATATTCTTGAAATATATATTTACATATCCTTCCCACCCATGCTCCCACCCATCCTCCTCCCTCTCCTATTCCCACTCTTTTTACCAATACCAAAGAGAATATGAAAAAGAAAAATGATAAGCCAATCTCAATCATAAACACAGATTATCCAGTAATGTATAAAAAGGAAAATACATCATGAATAAGTTGTGTTTATGCTAGCAGTGTAAGACTGACATAAAGTTAGAAAATATGTTAGTGGAAGCAACTATATTGATAGATTAAAGAGAAAATCATCTTGTAAGTGCAAACAAAAAGCATTAGATAAAATTCACACCTATTCATGATTTAAAAAAGGAAAAATAGCTAAAGTATATAAAAAGGAATTTCATTAGCCTAAAAAATCCACAGCAAATATCACTTTTTTAAATTTTACTTTCTTATTTTTATTTATTTGAAAGGCAGAGCAAAGAAGGACAGAGTTCTTTAGTACACTAGATCTCTCTCTCTCTCTCTCTCTCTCTCTCTGCCTTTCAAATAAATAAATAAATCTTTTTTTAAATGGAGATAAGAGTTGTGAAGACATTGAAGTATATGATAGAGAATGACTGGGGTAGCAAAGCACGAGGGGATGTCGTTGGCTAGGAAGTCTTTCGTTGGACTTTACACAATGAAACCTGAATGGTGAAGAGACTGCCCTGCACACACTGGCAAAAGTGCTCTGCAGAGAAAAGGAAGAGCCAGTGTTCAAGTCTCAGGAGGCCACAAGCTTGGTATTACAATAATAGAAAATCCAAAATGGTCAAGCACAGCAAGCAAGGAAGAGAGTGAAATGAAGAAAAGCTCAGTGAGATTGGTGGGGCCAGAGCATGACAGACTTTTAGGGACCTTGGCAAAGACAATGAGGTAGAGTAGGCATCTGATCTCCCCAAGCAGGCTGTGGTGTCTGCTACCTTTAGCCTCCAGAGCTTGCCATGAGCTTCTTTCCTATCAAGGTATGCACTTGTCTCAGAAGATGGTCAGGATAAATTCTAGCCCCATTCTGTAACATTCACCAATCCATGAACCCCCTCTGCTCAAAACATGTTTTGAGTCTGCCCATCTAATTTTACCCCTTAATTACTTGCAATAATTTTTTCATCTCAGGGATTCATTATCCCTTCCTACAAACATGTTGCAGATTTCTTTTTTCCAAACTTATATGACAATTTATTTTTCATGTTTAAAAGGCTTAAAAATATGTATGCACAAGATGAATAAAACAAACTACAGAGAATCACCATAGAGTAGGATACATAAACACACAGGGTCTTTTATAGGATACAAAAATTATGTCTCTCAATTAAAAAAAATTTTTCAAGAGAATTAAGTAAATTAGACCATGTCATCAAAGAATATATTAACTATAACTAAGATGAACCAGGACAAATCCCCAAAACATCAAAGTAAAATTTCTTTTCAATCCCTTCTAGCTGCATAGTTTTCCTTTTCTGTGTTAAGTTGTGCACTTCAGAGTCATCTGCCTCTTGCAGATTATCAAGCACTTCTTCCTTTGACTGTTTTTGTCTTGCATGTTTTTCTGTCCATGGCCTGGTGTACTTGAGGAAGAATGGCATATTATAGTTTAATTCTAAGGAAATGTCAACCACCAGCAGTTCGTCAGTATTGGGTACCGATGTGAGCAGCTGAATGGAGCTCAACACGGTTGCAATGTTGAGAGATGGTGTTCAGGCACCTTTTGGTGGCAATTTGAGAACACCTAGTCAAATTCTTCCAGCAGAATCAATGTTCGCATGATAGACTGGAGTCAGAAGTCAGATCTGAGGAGGTTCAAAAGGGAACTTCTCAGGAATAACAACTTCCAGCTTGAACACCTTTCTCATAATGTGTGTTAGATCCACCTAGTATTTGAGCTGACAGATCATCCATTTGGTCCTTATCTTGCCAGCACCATATGCCTGGGGTTGGCTCTGTGGCTAACATGTGCATCACCCTCTTGAGATGCAAAGGTCTCTGCATGATCCCCAAATAACAGTAAAACCACACACAGTTAACCACTCCACATTAAGAGTTCCCTGCAATGCACTCAACACAGCAGCACACAACACAGTTTGTAGATTTTTAACACAGTCTTCTAAAGCTGTTGGCATAAGAATTAGAACATAGCTGGGGCAGGCGCCATGGCTCACTTGGTTAATCCTCCACCTGCAGCGCCGGTACCCTGGGTTCTAGTCCCGGTTGGGGCGCCAGATTCTGTCCCAATTGCTCCTCTTCCAGTCCAGCTCTCTGCTGTGGCCCGGGAAGGCAGTGGAGGATGGCCCAAGTGCTTGGACCCTGCACCCACATGGGAGCCCAGGAGGAAGCTCCTGGCTCCTCGCTTTGGATCGGCACAGCACACCAGCCATAGTGGCCATTTGGGGGATGAACCAACGGAAAGAAGACCTTTCTCTCTGTCTCTCTCTTTCACTGTCTAACCCCATCTATCAAAAAAATAAAATAAAATAAATAACATAGTTGGGGCTGATGTTGTGGCATAGTAGGCTAAGCCTCCACCTGCAGTGTTGGCATCCCATATGGGCACCAGTTCATGTGCCAGCTGCTCCTCCTCTGATCCAGCTCTCTGCCTGTGGCCTGGGAAAGTAGTGGAAGATGGCCCAAGTACTTTGGCCCCTGCACTCAGGTGGGAGACCTAAAATAAGCTGTTGATTCCTAGCTCCAGTCACTGCAGCCATTTGGAGAATGAACAGTGGATGGAAGACCTTTCTCTCTCTCCCTCTCTCGATCTTTATCTCTATCTATACTCTGCTTCAAATAAATAATTTTTAATCTTAAAAAAAAACATAGTGAGCATGCAATTTTTTATATCACCTGAATTTCTATTAGATTTTGCAATCTAATCAGCTTGTAACTTCTACACAGTAAAAAGCACCATAGAATTATGATTTTGCATATGAGAAAGTAAATTGGATTGTGACACTTTGTAGTCTCTCTATTAAGAAATTTTAGTCATTTAAAATAATTTAATATTCTAGTCCTAGTAGGAAAACAGCAAGTACTACTTCTTTTTTTCTTTTTCTTTTTTTTTTTTTTTTTTTTTTTTTAGTTTTAGAGAGATAGAGAGACAGAGACAGAGACAGCTACCATATGCTGGCTTACTCCCCATATGCCAGCAATGGGCTAGGCCATGACCAGCGCCAGGAGTCAAGAACTCAACCCAGGTCTCCCACATAGGTGGCAGGATCTAATTACTTAAGCCATCACCACTGCCTCCTAGGATCTGCATTAGCAGAAAGTTGGAATCAGAATCCAGAATCAGGTATAATGTGAGGCACAGGTGACATAACAGCTAAGCTAGGAGCTAGCATTATGGCATAGCAATTCAAGTCCCGGCTGCCCCACTTCCAATCCAGCTGCCTGCTTACATGCTGGGAAAGCAGCAGAGCATGCCCCAAGAGCTTGGAACCCTGCACCCACGTAGGAGACTTGGGAGAAGCTCCTGGCTCCTGGCTTCAGCCTAACCCAGCCCCACGCAATGTGACCATCTGGGGAGTAATCCAGCAGATGAAGATCAATCTCTCTCTGTAACTCTGACTTTCAAATAAATAAATAAATTTTTTAAAAGTCTCCTAACAGTATAGAAACACATTTTTGGGAAAAACTAGAATAATTACAGGGCTTTATTTATAGTTACTGGGCATACTAGGAGAAATGCTTAAGAAGGCATAACCCACTGATCCAATTTTAGGCTGATAAAATTCAAAATAATTTCAAAATAACCTTATCTCTTTCCTCTCATTTATTGAAAGGTAATAAATATGATAGTGTAAAAATATACAAACAATTTCTCTTTAAAATCCTCTTTTTATATTTCATCTGTTTTCCTCACACATTACATGTGCTCCCTCATATCTCACCCCAAGACTGAAAAAACAAAATCATCCTTAAGAGCAGTAAATGTTTATATATTTCCAAAGCACTTTTCTTCAGATTCTGCACAAAGCCCCAAAAATCAGTATGACAAGAGAAGATCCTCCTCAGAATGCACAGAAGGATTTTCAGGCCTGTCCAGAATCCTCCTTATTAGAAAAATGTGGAAACAGTCCCATATTAATACTTTCTATTTTAACACATTGAAGAAGAAAGAATATTATATCCTCCTCAGTTAGGGCAGGAAAACACATTAAGAAAATTCTGCACATTGAACTAGTAAGTAAAGCTTTCACAGTACTGTGTTTCATTGGATTTGTATTTGTAGCATGGACAGGGAATGTTAGAGATGTTTTCTTTCTTGATATCACTAACTTAAAACAACTTCTGGAAACACAGCAGCTGGCTGAATATTCTCCTCATTGCCACCTTCATCTCTTTGTTCCTTAAAGTGTAGATGACAGGGTTCAGAAATGGGGTAATTATTACATCAAAAATGGCAAGAAATTTATCTATAGGCACTGTAAGAAATGGCCATGAATACACAAAGATGCATGGACCGAAAAACAAGACCACCACTGTGATGTGAGCAGACAATGTAGAGAGGGCCTTGGACAAGCCACCTGAAGAGTGTTGCCAGACAGTGACCAAGATGAAGATATAGGAGATCATCAAAATGATGAAAGCTCCCAGGGAGATGAACCCACTGTTGGCAGCGACCACGAGCTCCATTCCATAAGTGACTGTGCAAGCAAGTTTAATAAATCGAGGAAGGTCACAGTAAAAGCTGTCCACTTCATTGGGACCGCAGAATGGTAGTTTTACAACAAATGCAAGTTGGATCACTGAGTGGATGATTCCAATAGTCCAGGCAGCCACTGAAAGTATAACACAAGTTCGGAAGTTCATGATGGTCAGGTAGTGAAGAGGCCTACATATAGCAATATATCGGTCAAGGGCCATCACTATGAGCAGCACCATCTCAGTTCCTCCCGAAACGTGAATGAAGAACATCTGTGTAATGCAGGCTTTGATAGAGATTATTTTTTTCTCCTTGAAAAGATCAGAAATCATCTTGGGAACTGTAATGGAGGAAACCCACATGTCAATAAAGGAGAGATTGGCCAGCAGGAAGTACATGGGGGAGTGTAAATGAGAGTCGGATGTCACCGTGAGCACAATGAGGAGATTTCCTAAAACACCTGCTGTGTAGAACACAGAGAAGGCCAGAAAGAGGACAAGCTGCATCTCCAAAGAATGGGTGAGTCCTACCAACACAATCTCAGACACCACTGAATCATTTCCTGCCCCCATGGTCTCAATCATTTCTGGCTCCAAATTTTCCTGAAAGAACAGAAGTAAGAATGTGGAATTACTGGTTGTAAAATTCAGGGTTAAATTAGCAGAACAACTTGGATATAATACACTAACAGATTTGTTATAGGAAGTTGACCTTACATAATCACAGAAGTTGGTTCAGCAGTTCAAGGTTCTTATATTGGATGTCGTAGCTTGAAGTCCTCAGGTCAGGCATTCAGAAAAGAAAAGTGAATGTAAAGTTGGGGAGAATTAAGAATAAACTGGAGGGGCTAGTGCTGTGGTGCAGTGGGTTAACGCCCTGGCCTGAAGCACCAGCATCCCATATGGGCGCTGGTCTGGTCCCGGCTGCTCCTCTTCCAATCCAGCTTTCTGCTGTGGCCTGGGATGGCAGTGGAGGATGGCCCAAGCCCTTGGACCCCTGCACCAGCATGGGAGACTCAGGGGAAGCTCCTGGCTCCTGGCTTCAGATCAGCGCAGCTCCAGCTGTTGCAGCCAATTGGGAAGTGAAGCAGCGGATGGAAGACTCTCTCTCTCTCTCTCTCTCTCTCTCTCTCTCTCTCTCTCTCTCTCCTCTCTCTGTGTAACTCTGACTTTCAAATAAATAAATAAATCTTTAAAAAAAATAAATAAACTGGAACCCACAATCAAGAACTGAAGTCCACAAGGACAGACTGAAACCTACTTCAAAT
This sequence comes from Lepus europaeus, assembly GCF_033115175.1. Classification (NCBI taxonomy): domain Eukaryota; kingdom Metazoa; phylum Chordata; class Mammalia; order Lagomorpha; family Leporidae; genus Lepus; species Lepus europaeus. The sequence goes on from NC_084837.1 coordinate 54,773,907, forward strand.
CTCTTCAAATCTTCTTGCTCCTGATGTTGATGATATGGTTGTACGGCAAAAGCCAGTGTCCTTGATCATAGGAAGAAACACTCACCTTGGTCTATGAGTCAATGAATGTAAGGGAGAACCCAAAGGAAGGTGTGGCAGTTGCAGGTCCAGCTATCGCCTCACACTGGTAGGACTAGCTAGTGGGTGAATAGCAACATGTGTGAGCTACAGATCCAGCTGCTGCTCCACTTCTGTCCTCCAAATCCTGCAAAAGAATCTCTCTCTAGCAGCCTATCCTAGTTAAGCAAGGAAATCTAGGGAAAAACAATTGTGTCAAGAAGGTAAAGAGTGTTTCAGTGGAAGAATTAGGATTAATTCAGTGTTTATAGGCTTATTAATAAGAAACCATGAGCTCGAAGACAATGACCTTGTAGGAATTCTTCACTTATGTGTTCTCAATGCCTAGAATGTACCTAACATATCATATATCTTCAATAAATATCTATGGAATAAATGAATGAATGATGATGATAAGAACTTGGATTGCCAGGGTTAAGGAAAAAGTGATTGTTCTGAGAGTTGTGCTGCTATGACCTGGGAAAGCAATAGAAGATGACCCAAGTCCTTGGGTCCCCTGCACCCACATGGGAGATCTGGAAGAAGCTCCTGGCTCCTGGCTTCAGATAGGCGCAGCTCCTGCCATTGCAGCCATCTGGGGAGTGAACCAGCAAATGGAAGACCTCTCTGTTTTCTTTCTCTCTCTCTCTCTCTCTCTCTCTCTCTCTCTCTCTCTCTCTCTCTCTCTCTCTTTCTCTCTCTCTCTCTTTCTCTCTCTCTGCCTCTGCCTCCCTGTAACATTTTCAAGTAAACAAATAAAATCTTTAAAAAAAAAAGAGAGAGAGAGAGAGTTGGCCTATTAAGGCCATACAATTAGAAACTGAAAGAAAGATACAGAACATTTTAGCAACTCAAACAAGAGAAATGTATGTTTTAGGAGCCAGTGGGAAAGAATATGAAAGAGCATAGGAATGAGAGTTAATTTATCTCTTTTTTTTTTTTTTTTTTTTTTTGACAGGCAGAATTAGACAGTGAGAGAGAGAGACAGAGAGAAAGGTCTTCCTTCCGTTGGTTCACCCCCCAATGGCCGCCACTGCTGGTGTGCTGCGCTGATCCAGAGCCAGGTGCTTCCTCCTGGTCTCCCATGCGGGTGCAGGGCCCAAGCACTTGGGCCATCCTCCACTGCACTCCCAGGCCACAACAGAGAGCTGGACTGGAAGAGGAGCAATTGGGACAGAATCCGGCGCCCCAACCGGGACTAGAACCCAGGGTATCAGCGCTGCAGGCGGAGGATTAGCCTAGTGAGCCACAGCGCCAGCCAGCGAGTTAATTTATCTTAAGATTATGGAATATCAGAAGTGAGTTAAATAAAAAATAAAGATAAGAAGAGTTGGAGAGGACATCTAGTCTAGCAGTTACAACACTGGTTGGGACATCCACAACTCACATCAGAGCATTAAGATTTGAGTCCCACCTCCACTCTTCATTTTAACTTCCTGCTAAGGTGCACCCTGGGAGACAGTGTGTAATGGTCCAAGTGGTTGAGCCTTCCACCCGCCCCCCCCCTTACAATGCCACCTACCTGGGAGAACTGTACTAAGTCTCTGTCTGCCAGCTGCCAGCCTAGCCAAGCTCTGGCCATTACAGGCATTTGAATAGTAAAGCTCACTCTCTCATATTCTCTCTCTTTCTCTCTCTCTCTCTCATAAATAAAATAAAAACAGGCCAGCGCTGCGGATCACTAGGCTAATCCTCCGCCTGTGGCACTGGTACCCCAGGTTCTAGTCCCAGTTGGGGCGCCGGGTTCTAGTCCTGGTTGCTCCTCTTCCAGTCCAGCTCTCTGCTGTGGCCCGGGAAGGCAGTGGAGGATGGCCCAAGTGCTTGGGCCCTGCACCTGCATGGGAAACCAGGAGGAAGTACCTGGCTCCTGGCTTCGGTTCGGCGCAGCGCGCCAGCCATAGCGGCCATTTGGGGGGTGAACCAACAGAAGGAAGACCTTTCTCTCTGTCTCTCTCTCTCTCTCACTATCTAACTCTGCCTGTCAAAAAATAAATAAATAAAATTAAAACTAAATACACTTTTAAAAAATGTAAGAAAACTTAGCCTTGCAAAATAAGAGGGTTTGTATATTACTCTGAATCAAGAAAGGAAAAGAAAAAGTATACGTGAAGATACAAAGGAATATTTTATATAAAAAAATTTTGTTGTGAAAAAGCACTAGATTAGTGACAAGCAAATTTCAACTGCTTTATATATCAAAAGTCAGTCTTTACTAGCTCTATTGTCAGTATGTTGTACAACTGCGGATTTTCAAGTGAATGAGAAAATTATTTTTGCCTATTACTCTCCCTATTTTCATTGGATCATGTCACAAACAAATAAGGAGAAAATCCAAACATCCAAGGAAAATATCATCAGATATCCTGGAATTTGAGTATTTGAAAGAGAGGAAAATCAAACTTTTCCATAGTTTATCTGGAACCTGATCAAGATACAGTAGGAATCTCAAGAGGTAGGGAAGAGACTGAGAAATTAAAAATATGGAATAAACCAGTAAACCATGCTTCAAAATAACATGTAATAAGGATTAGCCAGACAGAGTTGAGAAATATAAGAATTCTGAAAAACACGAAGTTGAGAAATATAAGAAAGTACCTGACACAGTCCCAAGCCTGTGTCCACCTCAGCCCATTCTATAACAGATTAATAATCTGAAAACACAAGCCATGCCTCTCTACTACTACAAATAATCCCCCAGTGGCTGATGGTTCCACAGTGGCTCAAGAACAGTGGTGCTACTCTAGACCCAGCCAGCACTCCAGCCATCTGTAAAACTTGCCTCTTCCCCTTTGGTTCAAACTATCCTTTCTACAAAAAATAGCCCAAAAAAATCCATTCTGGCCGGCGCCGCGGCTCACTAGGCTAATCCTCCGCCTTGCGGCGCCGGCACACCGGGTTCTAGTCCCGGTTGGGGCACCGATCCTGTCCCGGTTGCCCCTCTTCCAGGCCAGCTCTCTGCTGTGGCCAGGGAGTGCAGTGGAGGATGGCCCAAGTGCTTGGGTCCTGCACCCCATGGGAGACCAGGATAAGCCCCTGGCTCCTGCCATCGGATCAGCGCGGTGCGCTGGCCGCAGTGCGCCAACCACGGCGGCCATTGGAGGGTGAACCAACGGCAAAAGGAAGACCTTTCTCTCTGCCTCTCTCTCACTGTCCACTCTGCCTGTCAAAAAAAACAAACAAAAAAAAAAAATCCATTCTGAATTTTGCCCATTTTTCACAACCCCATTTAAAAACTACTCACCTCATGAAACCTCCTCAATTCTAGCCAAGAAAAAAAAAAAGGTGCCCCCCCCCCCCTTCCCACAGCACTTTGTATTTAACACCTTTGACCCGTGGTGTTGAGCTACATGTGCAGGACTTATTTCCTCTGCTTCTGAGCGCTAGCAGAGAGGACTCCTGTAGTATCACTTCTGTCTTCACCTCCAATCACAGGACTATTTTAGAAGACACAATTAACAATTTTAGGAAGTCCGTATTTATGCTTATTTAACTTGAATTAATTCCTTTGAAAACTTGAGTGAATTGTGTAAAATGAAACAATTCGGAGTGGGCATTTGGTGCAGTAGTTAAGACGCTGCTTGGCATGCCCACAGCCCATACTGGAGTGCGAGGTTCAAGTCTCTGATCAACTTCAATCCATCCAGCAGATGGAAGACCAATCTCTCTCCCTCTCTCTCTCTCTCTCTCTCTCTCTGTACTTGTCTGTTACTCTGACTCTCTAAATAAATGAATAAATCTTTAAAAAGGAAAACAAAATTGTCCTCAAGTTCTGAGACTAATTAACATTCCCAAATAGAACACAGTAATTAAAACAAGTTATATCTTCAGAATCCCAAACAGCCCTACCCACATGCCCAATGAACATTTTCAGAGAGAAAAGCTAATCATATAGACAAGACCCAACTTTTCCTTCTCAGAAAACACAATATATCGCATCCATCAGAAACCTTGTGGGATACAAAATGGCATTCCTTAATTTGAAACCTAAGTTTTCCCCATTTCTTGTGCATCTTTCCTAATGGGACATTTCCCTAAGGGACATTCCTCCCTTACTAACCTGCCCGCCTCTCATCTGTTCCCGTTGTCTGTACAGTAAGGCAATGTAGCTTTCTTTTTCTCCCTGCCACAACAGGCTATGAGCCCAGGGAGGGAAGAATCTCTTTTTCTATGTATTCTGGGCACCCAGCACAGTATTGGGAACATAATAGGAGCTGAAGAAGTGCTTTATTGGATTAAACAGTGGGTGTACAAATAAAAGTGAACCTAATCCAGATGTCAAGGTTCTTGAAAATTTCATAAAAACTGGGGTCCCAATAAGAAATTTAGATAAAGTATTTGCATTCATCAATCAATTCAAATATGTTCTCCCAGGTTATTTACTATAAAGACTGACTAAATGATCAATGTGAGAGGAAAAACATACAGTTCTGCTGCTTTGGCAAACATTGCCTGACTTTCGTACTTCCATTCATGATCCACATAGAAGCTGTCTTCAAGACCAGATACAATTACTGACTTGTAGTGGGTGGTTACTGAATCAGGAGCTAAATCCAAATGTCCTAACGTGATTTACTACCCTGTGTGCTCCTGGCTCGTACCTGACACTCTCCCTATGGTTCTTATCCCTAAATACCTGGGGCTCTCCTTCTCCCTGTTTAAACACCATGATGGGTTCTTTGCCAAGTATTTGTCAATTTCTGCCTGCTGAACTCAACTACTGTTCCCAACACTTTCTCCTCTGGGCACCCTCTTCTGCTATACTCAATGGTAATTTCAAACTGTGATTTCATTACCAGGAAATCTATTTAATCCCCTCCTTCTCTCAGTCCACAAAACATAACAACTGACTTGGTTTGTTCTTCCTACACTTCTCACCCACCTGTTCTCCAGCAGATCTGAAATAACAGCATCTCCAGAAATCACACCTGGTATATGGAACTATTTGAAATTATCCCAGAAGAGAAAAGATGTAAGTAATTAGCAACACAAAGAGTAGCAAAAATGGTATCAAATAGAACAAGAAAGGCCAGTCTATGTCAGTCTGCTAGGAGCAGTCTCTTAGAGTGATACTGTTTTCCCAGAGCAACATAGGAGGAGGCAGTTAATGGGTCACCTGGGGAGGAATTAATCAGGAATAAATAAGCTTTACCGTGTTATTTCCATACCTCAGGATCTGAGACAAAGATGAAGACATATAGTTTATGAAAATATCTTCTTAATTATTTTAATGGAAATCATCTTTGTCGTTCTGCCATCTATACACATACAAGACAGACCAAAATGTATAATGAGTACTTATTATTTTCTAGATATATGCATTGGGCAGGTTCAGGAAAGGAAAACAAGCAAATCCTAGGGTCTGGGAAACAAAGTAAATATTCAAGAAAAAGAGCTACCAGAAATAATACTCCTTGTTTTTGACCTCATTCCTGAATCCACCTCTTTAAGAGTGTCCCTCAATGCTCTTGCCTCTAAATATCTGATACTCTGCCAAACAAACCTTTATAATAGTTTTTAGTGTTGAGGTAGACTTTCTGATTCAACTGTGGCCTTTGCAGAGTCTATTTAATTTTCTTGATAAAATATTTTCTTTATTAGTAGACCATTGATTAAGAAGGTACAGAAAGAGGTGAGAGGACCATGGGTTCAAATATTTTCTACATACAGTAATTGGGGTTCCAATAAGCCAAGCTCTGACATACACAATTAGGACAGAATGGGGGCTGGCGCCGTGGCTTAACAGGCTAATCCTCTGCCTTGCGGCGCTGGCACAACCGGGTTCTAGTCCCGGTTGGGGCGCCGGATCCTATCCCGGTTGCGCCTCTTCCGGGCCAGCTCTCTGCTATGGCCCGGGAGTGCAGTGGAGGATGGCCCAAGTCCTTGGGTCCTGCACCCGCATGGGAGACCAGGAGAAGCACCTGGCTCCTGGCCAGCAAGATGCGCCGGCCGCAGCGGCCATTAGAGGGTGAACCAACGGCAAAAAGGAAGACCTTTCTCTCTGTCTCTCTCTCTCTCACTATCCACTCTGCCTGTCAAAAAAAAAAAAAAAAAAAAAAAAGGACAGAATGGGGAGAAAGAGGCATGATCTCTCACTCAAAGAGTTAAGTCTACAAATGATGAGCAGAAAAAGATTTAAAATAGAATGATAAGGAGAGCATTAAAAGGTCCACAAAGAAGACAAAATGATGAAATATGAATGGAAAGTATACTGTAAAAAATAAGAATGGGAATAGGAGAGGAAGGAGGAAGAAGGGTGAGAGTGTAAGTGGGAGAGGGATAGGGTGGAAAGCAACACCATATTCTTGAATCTATATATAGGAAATACATGAATTTGTATGTCTTAAATAAAATGTAAATAAATAAATCTATCTTTAAAATTTATTTATTTGAAATGCAGAGTTACAGAAAGGCAGAGAAAGAGGTCTTCCATTGGCTGGTTCATGCCCCAAATGGCCACAATGGTCAGAGCGGAAGTCAATCTGAAGCCATGAGTCAGCAGCTTCTTCTGGGTCTCCCATGCAGGTGCAAGGGCCCAAGGACTTGGGCCATCTTCTGCTGCTTTCCCAGGCCATAGCAGAGAGCTGGATTGGAAATGGAGCAGCCTTGACTTGAACCGGCAGCCATATGAGATGCCAGCACTGTAGGTGGCGCCTTTACCTGCTATGCCACAGCAGTAAATAATAAATAAAATTTTAAAAAAATAAAATGGAAAATATAAAGAAACGACATCTTGGCTTTGAATACTTTCTACAGAATTCAGTCATTTTTTGAAATCTAGATATCTTATATCTTTGTACTCTTCTCTTATGCAGAACTAATCAATATATATTGAATCATAAATAATTTCATATCAGCCCAGAGCTCAAAACATTAAAGAAAAACTTCACTCCTCCTAAGTTATCATACTGTTGTGTAATAGGGAAAGTCAACATATTTAGTTTCTATTTCTAACCAAAATTTGTTGAACTACTAGTTCAACAACTATTGTTTATATTTCTAACCAAAATTCATGGAACTAAACAGCTGTAAATGGGGCTGTGACACGGCGGGTTAAAGCCCTAGCCTGAAGCGCCAGCATCCCATGTGGGTACCAGTTCTGGTCCTGGCTTCTCTTCTGATCCAGCTCTCTGCTGTGGCCTGGGATGGCAGTGGAGGATGGCCCAAGTCCTTGGGCCCCTGCACCCGCATGGGAGACCCGGAAGAAGCTCCTGGATCCTGGCTTAAGATCAGCGCAGCTCCGGCCGTTGCAGCCATCTAGGAAGTGGACCGGAAGATAGAAGACCTCTCTCGCTGGCGCCGCGGCTCACTAGGCTAATCCTCCGCCTTGCGGCACCAGCACACCGGGTTCTAGTCCCGGTTGGGGCACCGATCCTGTCCCGGTTGCCCCTCTTCCAGGCCAGCTCTCTGCTGTGGCCAGGGAGTGCAGTGGAGGATGGCCCAAGTCCTTGGGCCCTGCACCCCATGGGAGACCAGGAGAAGCACCTGGCTCCTGCCATGGGATCAGCGCGGTGCGCCGGCCGCAGTGCGCCAACCACGGCGGCCATTGGAGGGTGAACCAACGGCAAAAGGAAGACCTTTCTCTCTCTCTCTCACTGTCCACTCTGCCCGTCAAAAAAAAAAAAAAAAAGAAGACCTCTCTCTCTGTCTCTACCTCTCTCTGTAACTCTGTCTTTCAAATAAATAAAAATTATATATATATATACATATATATATAATCAGCTGTTAAGTCTGCAAGAGTGACTAGGTTTACTATGATACTACTAGTTCAACAAATACATGTTAAATTAAATATTTTCTACAAAGTACCTACTGATAAATAATATAATGAATAAGCATAGGTTTCAAATATCTTATATTTTATAAGCTTTATACATTTGTCCAATGTGTCCTTTTCCTGCTCCAAACATATTTGTACTTTAAGTTGTGACACATCTTGGCATATTCCACTTCAGGTTGTACTAAATTTGTGTTTTCTCAACTTCTTTGAAAAATATTCTTACTTATAGTACTTCCACAGAAGCTATATAGAGGCTAATTTTTCAACCACTTCAAACTTGGCATTGATTCCTAAAGTAAATGAACTCTTAGAAGTACTGGTAACATTTGTCAACTTATAAAAGCCAAAGGAAACCACCTGAAAAATTTTGTTTTGTTTTTTAATTGACTGTTGGTGTTGCTCTAATATCCTCAACTCTTCAAGAAACTGTTTTCACTAAATAGTTAATATTCTTTAATTTATTTTGTCTGGATTCATTTCCTTGGCTGCAACCCTCAGACAAGATTTAATTAACACATCATTGGTAAGTGGATTCTCTTGCTTGACTAACAAAAGAGTCACTTGGAAATTTGCTTTGGTAGACTCGTTTTTCTTTTGGAGGAGGCAGTGAGAATTCTGTTGTAATGAGATATTCCATTTAAATTTTTCCTAGACACTACTTTCTTGTGAGTTCTTACTCTTGTAACGTTGACTATACTATCCATTGTATCCCTTCAGCGCAGCTATAGTGTCTTTGCCTATGAAAAATTCTTAGCTACTAATACAAAAACAAAATAATCCACACTCTCCTATGCCTTAAAAAAATATTAGTAGCCCTATTTTCTCTTCTTTTCTTCATTTTGACATGACAGTTATATAGGTATAAATTTATTCAAAGGAATAGGCTTATAGAATTTGTTTTAGTATTTATCTGTTTGGGTTTTGGGTTGCGTTTCTTAGTGGTTTCTATATTTTCAATATATAGTTTTAACTTATCACAGTCTATCCTCAAATAATTCTATATTATTTCCATTTCTTAAAATAGGAGTTCTCTATGGGAATTGGGGAGTGAACCAGTGGATGTAAGACCTCTCTCTCTCTCTCTCTATCCTTCTCTCTATGTGTAAGTCTGACTTTCAAATAAATAAATAAATCTTTTAAAAAAAGAAAGAAATATCTTATTATAACGTGATTAGCCCTCCACTCATGTAACATAATTTGCATTGTGTACATATAGAGAACAACTGGTCAAAGTTCTGTTTAAATGTTTCTTACTCTACCCCTTAGCTTTATTACTTCCATATAACTAATCACCTGAAGAGGGTATTGTAATGCGGTAGATTAAGCCACCTCTTGGGATGCCTATAACCTAGATCAGAATGCTGGTTCCAGTCCTAGCCCCTCTACTTCCAGTCCAGCTTCCTACTGATGCATCCTGGGAGACAGCAGATGATGAACCAAGTGCTTGGGCCCCTGCCACACCCATGGAAGACCAAAATGGGGTTCTAGATTCCCAAGTTCACCCTGACCCAACCCTAGCTGTTGTGGGCATTTGGGAAGAGATCTAGCAGACGGAATCTCTCTCTCTCTCTCTCTCTCTCTCTCTCTCTCACTCTCTCTCCCTCTCTCTCTGTTGCCTCCTTCCCTCCCCTCTCCAGCTTTTCAAGTATATTAAAATAAACTTTTAAAAAATTTTAAAGTATTTTAAACCTGTTGTATTACTTCCATTATTACATTGTTCTTCTCTATTTACCCTCTATATCATTTATAATTAATAGATATAGAAGCTATATCATTTATAATTAATATATAGAGACTGCTGTCAATTCAGCAGTCTATTAAAATAAAAAGTAGGGCTGAATAAAAAATAATTTCCTCTTGTTCTTGCAAATGGTATGCTACTAAGACATTATAGTGTCATTCTAGCACTCTCATGGTAAACATTCACATCCATATTTGAACAATTTAATAGCAGATCCCTTATATACTGGTCTACTAGCCCCTCTGAAATATCTGATTATCGCATACCTCTCACAATTCTTCCCATCAGGATCATTTTTTCAAATCCCTACTGCCTTCTCTACGGAAGCACTTTTCTCTATCGGCACGCATTGTATTCTCTCAAAACGGCACAAGTCTTGTTACAGAAGACTACTTCCATGCCAACCAGATCAACCTTAGAGATCAGTGGGATTTAGATTTCCAAATCATATTACTCTAGCATCTCAAAACACTGTTCTTCTCCTCTTCTTTCCATCATAACAGTGTGACTCCAAGGGAAGTTGCCTCTCCAAGGTTGATGTCTTTTGGTGTTCCAGTCCCACTAATGTCAAATTACTAAAAGTTTTATACCTTAACTGTTTCCTGTATGTCAAAAATATTTTTAAAATAATTTTCTAAATCAGACTGTGAAAACTTAAGATACTTTGATTTGAAGTAAATAAAACAGAAATATCAGAAATATTCCACTCATCTTGAACAGACTTATTCTTTATCCAGTAGTACTCTGGATTCACCAAAGGGGGGGGGGGTATCCTAAAAGGATAAGCAGGATCTGATTGAGGGTCTGATTGATTGTAGGAGCTATGAATACTTTTAAGTATTTTTAAATAATTTATTTGGTTTCAACAAAAGCATCCAATTCAATCTGACATAAAGGAATAGGTTCCCTAAAAAATGCCTTTAAGTTCAGCCCTGCCTCAAAGATATGCTCAGAAGATGTTGAAACAATGCTAAATAAGAAAAATATGAGGAAGAAGTTATAATAAAAAGAACCCTAAATTGAAAAGGAGAGAAAAACTGAATGACAAAAAGGGTGGCTAAATTTTTCATAAAATCTACTCAGAGCATAGCCACATATCAAAATTACCCTGAATACTAATTACCACATGAGCTTCTACTCTGGTAGGTAAACATGTTAATTAGCAGTTCTGGATATAAATAACAATACATTCTATTGAGACCATAAAATAATCAATTATTTTGCCCAGGGAATTGTGTCACATCATCATTCTTGGTTTTTATTTGCTTAATAAAGAAGTTCACAGAGAATAAATGTCTCCTGTGGTTGAGATGAGAGAAGTCCCTGACCACTAGGATAGGGACAATGTGCAACACATCCACTTAGAATAGTCCCATTGACCTCAAGGAAGTACCTCAGAAAGTATTGGCAATAGAAGGTCCCCAAGATCCCCTTTCCCTGTAATCAAAAGCAGGTGTGAGCACTGGCTCACCATTTTCTGCCTTCTCCTGGTTTTAGAGTCCAGGAGACCTTGGGGGGTCTCCTTAATACATTGAGATTCCTCTCTTCTCAAGGTGACTTGAAGAACACATGTCTTGAATAGGAAGTTGAAACCGACACAAAATGTTATGCCCTTGGAAACCTCCATTGTATTCTCTACATTCACCTACAAATAAGCAACCAACCAGAAATGCCAAACCAGAGGACCAGCATGGCACAATTGTCTAAACACTGCTTGGGACACCCACATACCTCATCAAAGAACCTAGGTTCAAGTCCTGCCTCCACTTACAATTAATCTTCCTTGTGGTGTACACCCTGGGAGGCATTAGGTGATGGCTCAAGTACTTGGATCCCTGCCACTTATGTAGGAGACCTGGACTGAAATCCAGGTTCCAGGCTTTGGCCTGGTCTAGTCTTGGTTGTTGCAGACATTTATAGAGTAAATCAGCAGATGGAAGATTCTCTCTCTCTCTCTCTCTCTCTCTAGCTCTCTTTCTCTCTCTCTCCCTCCCTCCTTTTTTCTCTCTCCCTTTCAAATAAAATGGGGGAAAAAGTTTAAAAAAAAAAACAGAGGGCTACTAAGACATTTAGAGGCTATACAGAATTAGATACTTGTGTTGGTGGAAGAAATTTCAGCTTGTTGCAAGATAGCACATCATTCATATGACTGACCTAGGCTTGATGCAAAACAGAACAATGGAGGTGATGTTTAGTGTGTGGACTTTTGGGAGATTCTTTGGAAGTTAATGATGAGAACAGATATAAAGACGGGCATTTTATCTTGTTAATGGCATATTAAATCCATTCACAGAAATATAGTTCTTGTTCTTTATATCATAAGATAGGATAATACCAATGAAGCAAAAAACTGGCTTCAGAGTTGATGGGCAGATTCAATACTTAGGTAAGAAATTAGTAAGAACGTTGAGTTTATTCCATGTGGAGTGGCAACTGAGCCTGAAAACCAAATAAATTGATCTTGGAAATCAAATGAATGAATACATAAAAGAGCTGTTCTTTCTATTGTCATCTGTCACCATGCCTTCTTATCTGTCTCCTAAAAAAAAAAAAAAGATTTGTGTTGGTCATTACACCCTGTATAGTGGTTATGAACATATACTTTGTAGTTAACCCATCTAGAGTCAAATCCTGACTCCATCACTGTTGCATAACCTTGAACAAGTTAAACAAGCTCTCTATGTCTCATTTCTTCATCTTTAAAGAAGACATCAATATGTACCTAATAAGGTTGCAAGTCTTAGCTGAATTAATATTAGTAAAGTGCTTAGAAAAGTTCTCAGAGCATATAAGTTCTAAAAATATATCCATTAAATAGTTACATGACAATAAAAACAAAAATACAATGCTTTTTACTTCATTGTATAACCTTCACATCTTGCTTCTATCACTTTCAGTTAGTTTATCACCATAGCAATTATTAACCACCACTACCACTGTTATTATTATTACAGCAATATGATCTATGCCAAGACAATTGCCTCATAGCCTACTAGTCCTCTCCATACCTATGAGAAATAAATAGCATTATGTAGGGTACTATAGGATCTCAAGCCTAGTTTCAGGATGTTGCAAAGAATACATCACAATAAATTATAATTAAAAATTAATTATAAATTATAAAGAGACTATAAATTAAGAAACAGTACTACATCTTAATAATCTATTCAGGGCCGGCGCTGCGGCTCAATAGGCTAATCCTCCGCCTGCAGCGCCAGCACACTGGGTTCTAGTCCCAGTCGGGGCGCCGGATTCTGTCCCGGTTGCCCCTCTTCCAGGCCAGCTCTCTGCTGTGGCCCAGGAGTGCAGTGGAGGATGGCCCAAGTGCTTGGGCCCTGCACCCCATGGGAGACCAGGATGAGCACCTGGCTCCTGGCTTCAGATAAGCATGGTGCGCCGGCCGCAGCGGCCATTGGAGGGTGAACCAACGGCAAAGGAAGACCTTTCTCTCTGTCTCTCTCTCTCACTGTTCACTCTGCCTGTCAAAAAAATAATAATAATAATCTATTCAGGCAAAACATTGGCCTTCAAATAGCCACCTAGAAAACTTTGTACTTTTGGGGCCAGCATTGTGGTGTACCTGGTTAAGCCACAGCCTATGACACCAGCATCCCATGTAAGTGCCAGTTAGAGTCCCAGCTGCTCCACTTCCATTCGAGTTCCTTCTAATGCACATGGGAAATTAGTGGATGATGGCCCAGTGCTTGGGCCCCTGCCACCCATGTGGGAGACAGATTGAGTTCCATGTTCCTGGATTCCATCTGGCTTAGGCCTAGCCACTGCAGCAATTTGGAAAGTGAACCAGCCGATGGAAGATCTCTCTCACATGCATTATCTCCTTCCCTGTCTCTTCTAAGTCTGCCTTTCAACTCTACCTCTGCCTTTCAAATAAATTGTTTACTTATTTATTTGAAAGGCAGAGTTAGAGTGACAGAGAGAGAGACAGAGAAAGAGAGACCTTCCATCTGCTGGTTCACTCCCCAAATGGCCACAACAACTGGGGTAGGCCAGGCCAAAGCCAGGAGGCAGGAGCTTAATCTGGGTCTCGCACATGGGTTACAGTGGCACAACCACTTGACCACGATCCACTGCTTCCCCAGGTGCATTAGCAGGGTGCTGGATCAGAAGTGGAGCAGCAGAGACTCTAACTGGAGCCCCTATGGGATACTGACATTGCAGGCAGTGGCTTAACCAGCTATGCCACAGTGCTGGCTCCAGAAAATTTTTTCAAACTAAAAAAATAAAAATTTATGCTTTTTCCAGTGATGATGCATTTCCCATAACATTTAGGGTGCTCACAGACACATAAAACATAAAAGCTGGAAAACCAAATGCCAAATGTGGCTATTTTAGAGACATACATCTGCATTTAACCAAAAATATTTGTAGCAAGTTCACAAATACAGGGAGACACAAAAGAGGATGTTGCCTTATTCTCTTCCAGTCATCTTAAACTTGACTTTGAACCCCATACTGCTAAATTGTTGGGAAAATTCCATTTTCTAAGTATCTGAGCTTCCAATTACTAAGCTGGGCCAAGTTCCTGTAATCTTGCAGCACCAAAGCACCAGTCTTCTACCTACTCGGCTAAGCTCATTGTTTCAGCCTTTGTGATTCTTCATGCTCCGGAGTGTTGGGCAAACTCTGGATTCCAGTGCCTGGGGCTCAGGTTTCTACAAGCACAGTCCCAGGGACTTCTGTCCCCTTCCCACCACCTAATCTCTTCCTTATCTCTCTCCCTTTGCCCATTTTCTTTTTTTTTTTTTTTATTTTTTTAATTTTTTGACAGGCAGAGTTAGACAGTGAGAGAGAGAGACAGAGAGAGAGTTATAGACAGTGAGAGAGAGAGACAGAGAAAAAGATCTTCCTTCCGTTGGTTCACTCCCCTAATGGCCGCCACGGCAGATGCTGCACCAGTCCGAAGCCAGGATCCAGGTGCTTCCTCCCGGTCTCCCATGCAGGTGCAGGGACCCAAGCACTTGGGCCATCCTCCACTGCCCTCCCGGGCCACAGCAGAGAGCTGGACTGGAAGAGGAGCAACTGGGACTAGTACCCGGGGTGCCGGCGCTGCAGGCAGAGGATTAGCCTCGTGAGCCATGGCACCGGCCCCTTTGCCCATTTCCTTTCTTACTCTTCTAGGGAATAAATTATACTCAGTGGAGATCATATTCTGTTAAAAGGAGAAAATAATTATTTACATTGAAATTGTGTCTATATCCTACCAAAAAAATTACCTAAAACCAAGAGTTTCTAAAGGTCCTGGCTATATAAATAAATTGGAGAAGCAAAAAGAAATACATGGAAAACACAAATTCAAAATACCAATTTAATGGCTTTTTCTTTTTTGAAAGACTTAATTCTGAGTAACTTAGACTGTCTCAAAAAATAAAAATATCCTCTGAGTGAATTCCTCTGACATCACTAATGGACATCCAAGTATCCTACCAACACTGAGACAGAACCAGCAGGCTAAGTTTTTAGTTGTCTGTGTATGTATATACATACTTGGAAATGTTGACTTTTTGTTTTGCAAATGCTATAGTCACCATCACAGAGCAAGAAACATAACTCACATTTACTCAGTACTTAGTCTAGGCCACAGAGATGCACTTGTGAAATCTTCCCAACAACTCCCCTGGAAATCTTTTAACTATTTCCACTGCAAGATGATAAACCTGATTCATTTTGCCCAAGGTCACATGACTGGTGAGTGTCAGAGCCAAAACCTGAACCTGATTAGTCTAGGTGCCAAGTCTGTTCCACCACCAACCCCACCTAGTGGTGATGATGCAGGCCACAGGCCGGCAAAAGGCAGAGCAAGATTTGAACTCAAATGGACAACCAGCACCAGTAAATAAGCATGACATTTTTATTGTTATAGTGAGAATTTATCAAAACAGAATCTTCCTCCGCAAGCATAAATGATGACTGTTTCACCAACTGCTCCATTCTGCTTCTGGCCTAAAGACTAGAAAAATGTTCCACCAGTGATAAAACCTATCCCAAAGCTAAAGAAAAGCATTACATATCTGGCTTCTGAGAGGGAATCAATGTGCAGAAATGTGGTAAATTTTGGTTCCATGGGGTTTTTTTAAGATTTTTAAGATTTGTTTCTTTTGAAAGGCAGAGTTACAGAGAGAGCTAGAGACAGAGAGAGGTCTTCCATCCGCTGGTTCACTCCCCAAATGGCCAGAACAACCAGGGCTGCGCCAGCTTCCTCCAGGTCTCCCACGTGAGTGCAGGGATCCAAACACTTGGGCCATCCTCCTCTGCTTTCCCAGGCACATTAGCAAGGAGCTGGATCAGAAGTGGATCAGTTGGGACTCAAACTGGTGCCCATATGGGATGGTGGCACTGCATGCAGGGGTTTTAACCCACTGCACCACAGCACTGGCCCCAGTCTCACGGGTTTTATAATAGTTTCTTCACAATAACACAATGATCCTGCAGGCTTTTATTGTCCATTAAAAGAGGACAACTTGCTGAAAAGTGCAACAATTTCTGCCTTGCACCAGGAAGCCTGTCTGTTGTATGAAAATCTGGTGAAAAGACAAACATTCAGAAAAAGCAGACATGAGAAGAAAACTTAAAATTTTGGGTGTGCTTTGTATGGGTTTTGTTTTTCTTTTGTAAACAGACTGAACAGTGATTTTTTTAATGGAAAGTTATTTGTTTTCAGCTAATCTGCCTTGTTAGCCAAATCAATTCTGAATATGAACATTTCACTTTTAGGTTTTGAAATTAAAATACTTGTAATTAGATATTATATCAAAATTGAGTAAAGGTTTATAATGGAAAAAAGAAAGAAAAATATTCCATATCTGTTCTAATAGAAAGTTGTCCCTGTGGGGAAGTGGCATCGACCTCCAAGAAGGAACTGTCTGCCCACGGACATGGGGTCCATCCTCAGGAGCTGCACCCCATAAGTCTTCACACACATGGCAGCCGTTCAAGTCCATAAATGCAGCTGTCACATTGCCCTTGGGTAGAGAAAGGGATGAGTCTCCCCTCCATATTTTGGCTCCTTTAATTCTATAAAGTTGAGTGTCCACCCAGGCACTGAGTGCAACAAAATGAGATGTAAGAAAGCGCCTTCTCAGCCTCAGATGCCTCATTCACAAAGCAAGGATAATAATAATTTCTACAACATGAGACTGCTATATGAGTTTAGATAGTGTGTGTAAAGGCTTAGCACCTGCCTGTCAGTTACTCAGTGCCTGATAATTGTTTCCCATTACTGTTTTTGCTCACCACTCCCCTGGTTAACAACTGCAAACTCTCCCCGCTCAAAAGGAGACAGCCATGGACAAAACGACCTGTGTGGCATGACTTCTGATCCTAGCAAGATGAATGTCACAGCGAGTTCCATCCATGCTTCACCAGTGAATCTGATTTCTAACCAGGCTTTGCATTCTAACAGGGCCGGTTGCTTACCAGAACAGCTAGGAATACTGGTTTGGATAAAGCATGACTGCCATCTAGTGTAATTTTTGAGACTGGCCGGGCATCAGGGTACTTTTTGCCCAGATAAACTTGGAATAAAGCCCTATTAACACTGTTCTAACAAAAAGAATGCACACAACAGAGCTAGAGTTTGAGATGACCCAAGAATAACACCCTTTTCCTTCCTCATGACCGATTAAGATAAATATGATAAATAATGTATATTGGAGAAGAAACATCACTTTTGTTATTGACAAACCTGATGTCACAGCATGTTGTTTAGAGATATGAGAGCTAAACAAGCTTCCGGTGCTGAACTCTAGATTGGATTCACCCAGGCCCAAGAAGCACTGGGCCTTCACAGGCTTTCCCAGGTGGCGGGCAGCACCTGTAAGGCTTGGTGTCTAGAAGAAAGAAGAGCCATGCTGGGGCCCGTGTTGTGTGCCATAGCAGGTAAAAGCACCACCTGTGACGCTGGCATCCCATATGTGTACTGATTCACATCCCAGCTGCTCCACTTCCAACCCAGCTCCCTGCTAATGGCATGGAAAAAGCAAAGGAAAATGGCCAGATAGTTTGGGCCCCTGCCACTCACTTGGGAGACCTGGATGAAGCTCTTGGCTCCTGGCTCCTGGCTCCCCTGGCTCCTGGCTTCAGCCTGGCCCATCGCTGGCCATTGCAGTCACATGGGAAGTGAACCAGTGGACAGAAGATCTGTCTGTGTCTGTGTTTTTCTCTCTCCCTCTCTCTGCCTTTTATCAGCACCACGCTCTAACCAACTGAGCTAAACAGCTGGCCACTATCTGCCTTTTAAATAAATAAAAACAAATGAATAAGAGCTTTGAGAAATAAATAAAGCTGGAGAGAAAGACACTAGCTAGAGAGGGATATTTAAGAGAGGGAGTCAAAGATATCTACAGAAGGAGGTGATTTTCTCATTTGGTCTGAGTTTCCTTGTTTTACTCATAGTATAAGCATCATACTATGCTGGAAAAGATTATATTTGTAAAAACTTGGTTTTTCCCTTATGTTTTCCCAAACCCATGTCAGCAACTATTCTCAATACTCATTGAGGAAAGAGAGATGTGTTCAAGCTGAGGGAAAAAAGTGGCTGTTGGAGTTAGAGAGAAATGATGATGTGTCTCTAACACTAAGTCCTATTCAAAGATAATTTTAACTCCACCTGATTTTCACTTTGTATCAGCTTCAGAATCTTGCTGCCGGGTTATTGGATTTTGGTGGTTAAGGCTGTGATCTTCTACTTGTTCCTTTCTGAATAGGAAGTGTTTGGCTACCCTGTCATTTACTTTACCCCACTGACACCACATAATGGGAAGGATGTCAGCACCATGACCTCAGAGAGCCTTAATCCAACAACTCTCCAGAAGGCTGAGGTCACATTTTACCATGAGGTCTCATTCGAGGCATCTCTCTCTTCTACAATGTCCTCCTCCCACCCCTGATCTCGGAATAATGTGTTCCTTAGGGTGCCCTGTGGTTGTTAGTGATTGAAGGGGAACAGGAACAAATTAGAAAGGCAGAATGAACAAATCTGTCATGCACAGAGGTATTTTTTCCAGATATATATTTTTTCCGGAGATATATATATATATATATATATATATATATATATATATATATAAAATACCTCTGTGTGTTTATATATCATATATCCCTTGATGCTGTCTGGCATCATGAAGTCAACAACGTTTGGAAAGATGATGAAAGTCAGATCACTCTCTTCTCATTGCACTACTTTAAACCCTCAGAAAGGTTATGGACACCAAACAGATAGGAGCTGTAACAAACATTCAGAACACTGAGCTGGGCCATCTTCACAGACAGGCAGCTTGTGCTGTCACACAGGGCCCTGCACTTAGAAGAGCCACATACTTGGTTGAATGTTCTCCTATTACATTTTGAAATTTATGAAAATTGTTGAACAAGGAGCCCCACATCTTCTGAGTAACATGGAAATTACAAAGCATGATGGATTTGACCCCAGAGGTCTAGAGCTATCATATTCAGAACAGGAATCTTTGCCTCCACTGGAACATTTTTTGTTTCCTGGAGGCAGTATTTCCAAACACAGGGCCTCTATTTAGAAAAGAAGCCTTATTAGTGTTCACCCCCAGGGAATGCCAGATCCAGGGGAATATAGAGGAAAAATAAATATTCACCTATAGAGGGTACAAAGAAGGCTGGTAATTAGGACTGAGCATGTTAACTAACGTGATCTCACTCTGTTATCACAGTTCAGAAAGTCTTCAAAAAAATTTTTTTAAACAATGACAGAAAATATGTTAAACATCACCAGCCATTAGGGAGATGCAAATTAAGAACATAGCTAGCTATAACTGCACACCCATTAGAACAGGTAAAATTTAAAAAAAAAAAAATGGCAGGATTGGCATTCAGCACAATAGTTAGGATACTTGAATCCCATATCAGAGTGCCTAGGTTCCAGTCCTAGCTCTACTTTGGATTCCAGCTTCCTGTTAATGAACATCTTGGGAGGCAGCAGGTGAAGGACCAAGTACTTGGGCCCCTGCCCAAGAGTTTCAGGCTCCTAGCTTCGGCTTTGCTGTTGTGGCTATTTGGGTAGTGAACCAATGGCTGGATGATCTCTCTATCTCTCCATCTCTTTAACTCTGCCTTTCAAATAAAATAAATGAATCTTTAATTTTAAAAAAAGCAATCATTATAAAGTACTTACATTGCACCAGGCACTGTGCAAGGCCACTTGGATACGGCTCATACGTGAACACTTAGTCTGCTGGGCATCTTCCCACGTCCTACTGCTGTAGACCATGGGGGCTCCCTGCCAGGCTTACAAGATTCTTCCCTCCATGCCTGAAAGAAATCAAAGGTGGAGGCATAAAGGTTGAAGCAGGATTTATTCAGAGCAAAACGAAAGCACAAGCTCAAGAACACATGAACAAACACCAAAAATTCGAAAAGACCCCGGAAGAAAGAAAAATCCCTCTCTGAAAACACCCTCCACAAAGGAAAAGGCCTGGTCAATGAGGTCAACGCCCTCCAAATGAATATTAGGGGAGTGGCTCCAGGGCAGAGCCCAACTAAATATTCAAAAGAAGGCATCTGGGGGAGGCTTTGAGCAACACCCATTTTAGGAAATATCTGAAAACATCGTGGCGTCAGGTGCATGAAGGGAGTGAGTATGCCCCCATGGTAATTTTATTATAATGACCTAAAGGTCATGGGATAGGCAGTGACTATCCAATGGCAAATTGCCAAGAGCTGTCTCTCACCAATGCCCCCAAGTTCGTGAGGAGCTGTCCAGCAGCAGTTCAGCTGGAGCTGTCAGACCCCAGCTCCTCCCCTAGCCAAGTCTTTCCCACCACACTACCTCCTCTCCCAAGCTCCCCTTTCCTGAAGACAATCCCTAAACCAGTTCTTGCCCAGGCTCCATTGAAAGTTCTTGGATGTCATCAAAATTTAAATGATACTGCTAAGAGGAAAGGAAGAAAGCAAGAAACCAAATTCTTCACTAACCCCTAAAAACAGGAAACTCAGGATGAAGATATGGTAGGAAGGAATTTCTCCAGAGGCAGCTAAAAGTAGAC